>NC_135656.1:10032818-10352342 GCF_964188315.1 Podarcis muralis | reverse complement strand
GACCATCAACAAATTTCAGGCTTGGCTTATGTAGTCCCATCATGAGATGGGACTGAGTCCATATCAAGAGCCAAGGGACCCCAATTTGATAGAGTCCCTACTAGATCTGTAAGGGGCTGTGTGGAAAAGTGGAGGAAGGGTGCCCAGGTGCTGTTGAGCACTTAGACTACAATTCCCATCACTCACAGTCAGTATAATGAATGATCAGGGATTATGTGGGTTATAGTCCAAACACATCTGGGGACCCAAGGTTATTATCTGGAGATAAAAGGTTGTATTCAGTGTAGCACTGAGCAAATTGTTCCATTGGGATACAGCAAACCCCCCATTTATGTGCATTCAATATGTGTGCGACTGCGCATACGCGCATTGCACCAAACCTGGATGTGACCCCAAAAGTCACAAAAACATCACAAATGGGGGCAGAACTGGGCAGGGCAGGGATGGAACAGGGCATTTGAAGGCTTTTTCAATGATGTTTCAAATATACGTGATTTCACTGATGTGCACGATGTCTCAGAACGTAACCCATAGGTAAGTGGGGTTGTTGCCTGTATTTTTTTTCCTTGCTCAATGGAACAACCTCCCCCTCACCTTCCCCCATAAGTTATGGGTGTTCCCCCAACCCTCTAGAGCATATTTGGGAGGTGGTGTGGGACTCATGCAGGGGAAGAAAGCATTGTGCTTGTGCAAAAATGTATCTGAATACCACCCAAGGCATCCCCCACCACCTCCACCCTCACCCAGTCCTCTGCAGTACTTAGTTGCAGTAGCCACTGAGACATGTGGGCCACGTTGGAAGCAGCTCAGGAGAAACCTGTGTGCTGTTTCCATCTGCTTAGACCTTCTGGTGAAACCTGTGCTTCTACTATGCCCCAATGCTCACCTTGCCCCATGCCAACAATCACCATCCGCTAAGGCACAGCATGTGGGTTGCGATGCATTACAGGTGCATGAAAAACACAAAAGATGAGATTTCCAGATGAATATGGGAAGCTACCTTGTGTTGAATTAAACATGGAGTCCATCTAGCCCACTTCTACTCCAGGGATGGAAAACCTGGTGCCTATGTAGACTGCTATTCCCATCAACCCCCATCCAGCATGAACAATGATCAGGCACAATGGGAGTTGTAGTCCAACCACATACTCTTCCCTTGTCTATTTCAGTAGCTCTTTGCAGTCTCTGGTGGGCGAATATCACAGAATCACAGAGTTGGAAACGGCATCTAGTCCAACCCGCAGCAATGCAGGAATCCTGATCACAGCCATCCCTGGGTGGACTCAAACCACCAACCTTCTGGTTAACATAACAATGGGCAGACGCACTGACCCATTGTGATACTGGGCATCTCTACCAACTATGCTACCCTATATCCTTTTAACTGGAGATGCTACAGATGAAAGCATGAGAACTTCCTCTGAGCTACGGCCCCTCTAAATGACCACACAAATATTTTTAGTTATTGCACCAGATTATTTGAGAATTATGCATTACACCTTTGGGATACTTTGCCATGCAAATACTCTTAAAACATTCCTGTAGACTGTTGCATTCCAAGATCTGTTATTCCACACTTGATAGCAAATAGAACTGAGAACATGCCAGGATGATGATGGTATTCTCAAATTCTCCTAGAGACAAATTGACTTGGAGGTGGGAATTGCATTTATATTATTGTAGTTCTCTGACTATGTATTCTGCAGGGTTCATGCATTTAATAATGCTTCTTAAAGGTGTAAAAATATTGACAGATTGATCTTTAACAACATTTGCGAAAATTCATCCACAGGTGAATTGGAACTGATCCCGCCAAAATTAAACCTTTTTTTAAAATAGTTTAAATTGGAGAGGTTTTAACATGTGGTATAGTGGAATTTTCAGACTGAAACCAAATAGGCTAGTGAAGAAACTGGTTCTTTATTTTGGCACCAAAAGAAGCACCTCCCGTTACCATGAAACAATGAACGCAGCACCATGCAAGCTGGATTCTTTTGCAAACTGGACCTTGCATCTGACCACTAAACTCTCTTGACTGATACTTGCCCTACCAGAAGCCGCTTAAAGGAGGATAGAAGGTCTCACTAACTTGTAGTCCAAGGAAATGGAAGAGGTTTAATGGAAGGCAGGGGCCAGTTTAGGAGGTGGGGGAGAGAAATGCACAAGGAGGCTAAGCTCCAAAGCTGCATACTAACTGGGAGATGAAAGAGCTAGAGGCCTTCTGAAGTACGTGCTGTCTCGATGATTATGGGGGTGAGGGAAGGGTGAGGCCCAGCCCCTAGTAAACTACAAGATGGCAAAGTGATTCTAAGAACAACAGAGCAGTGTTCATGGAGAAAAGCTAGTCTGCCTACGCCAAGAAAATCTCCCGGTGCTGTTTTTAAAAAGCCTCTTTATTTCCAGTATCAAAACAGTACATTAAAATAGATGCCAAGAGCCAAGCAATCATTAAAAATAAACCATCGGTGACGTGTAGCGTGCAGTGAAAACATTGCTCACTGCTGCAGCAGCGAGGCTGCAAGCTGGTTCTCCCAAGACGCATTCACTAGCCGCGCCTGATGGCAAGACAATAGCCCTCAGAGGCAGCCATTCACTTGCCCAGGAACTACAACAAGCAGGTGATTTCAATATTGGAGCTGGATCACAGGAGATTTTTTTTTGTTTTTTAAGATGTAGGTGTGGAATTTCGAGTGTTATCTTTGATGTTAGGCATGCATTGGGAGATGCTTATTGTCAAAGATTTAGTGCAGTCTGGAGAGATGGGCTCTCTGCAACAGGGTTTCTTGGAGTGGGCTTCCCTGATAGCACTAGGTCAGGGGTCTGCAACCCGCGGCTCCGGAGCCGCATGTGGCTCTTTTACATCTTTGCCACGGCTCCGGGGCGGATACTAGCGAGGGGAGGAGGCGCATTGTGCGCCCCGACACTCCCCACTGTGGCGGGCGCTGTACTGGCTGTGACGTCGCATGGGGGCGGTGCGTGCGTTAGTCACGCACCGTCCTGACGTCACCTTCCCGCCCGCTGTCAGATCGCGGCTCCGGAGATATATTTGTTTTAAATGTCGCAATGGTTTTGCGGCTCCCAGTTGTTGTTTTTTCTTCGGAAACGGGTCCAAGTGGCTCTTTTTGTCTTAAAGGTTGCAGACCCCTGCGCTAGGTTCTTACCTAGGGGTGGTAACGCCCTGGCAAGGGATGAAAGAGGAAGGAGGAATATGCATCTTGCCTATTCTTGCTGCATTGGCACCACAATTCTGTCAGAAAATATTTTGATGAGCCTTAGGCAATAGCAACATACGGCAATGACTTTTCAAACTATGATCTATGGTACGTGGGGTTCATCAGTGGCTCAATGGGATTTCTCAGTCAGAAGATCAGGAGAAACAGCTTGACTACCACTGCCTGTCTTCTCCTGGGCTAGACCCCTTCACAGGAGTTCCGAGTCTACTCTTGGTTCACATGGGGCCATAGTGAGGACCCACCAGTGCCAATGGCCACTAGCCACCAGGACTATTATGGTTGGTAAATGCTCATCTGTGTTTGCCTGTAGAAAGATATTGGACCTTAAAAGATCCCTGCTATTAGGGCAAGGTGTCTGCTCTTCACCCTGTGAAGTGTTAAACCTTTGGGATGGAATAGGCAAAGAACTGGACTTGGAAATAGCCACACTTAGGCTGCAATTCTACATCTACTCTTCTAGGAGTAAACCCAACTGAACTCAACAAGACTTGCTTCTGAGTTGTCTTGTATGGGGTAGCAAGGTGAGTTAAAAGTCTTTCACTTTATGAAATGAATGCCTGAAAACCAGAGCAACTATGATCAGCCTGATTTCTCCCCTTTTCCGAGAGGATCATGAGGCCAATTGCTGCTGAACAACTGAGACCCACACTGCCTTCCTTTCCAATATCATTCACAAAACCCTCTTTACAAAACGGATGTTTAAAAATCCAGTGCATAGACTGCCTGAGGTTTGGTTTGAAGACAGCCTTGCTTTGGGTGAATTATCAACTTTGCAGCATCCAGAAGCAGCCCCTCCCCCACCAATGAATGTCCTGTACAGTTAAATAAATGGGAGGTAATGGGTGGGCAGATAGGAGTGGTGGGCGGTTGGAGGGGGGTTGGGGGGAGAGAAATGCTGTTGGTTGCACTTAGAGGGTTTTTTCTTTTTTTAATGAGATAATAGGACTGTAGCAATTTCCCCTGCTTGGTTTCCATGGCAGAGAGAGCCCTCACAGATGCGTAAGATTTACAGGTCCCTGAGAATCTCCCTGAGGCACAGGATGTGTTGCTAAATCTGTGTAAATGGGATGTGAGTTGGACAGCCCAAGCTGGTGATGACTGGGGATTTCGGCAACACAGCTGTAGTCCAGGTTTGCAGAGGAACAGTCAGGGAAGCTGAAGAGTGAGTCAGCCTCGGGCATATTTCCCAGGTAATTTTCTTCCACTTCGCTTGGACTCCCTTGCAGAACTGGAGGTCCATAATGAGGACTGTCTCCTTGCAGAGAAAGGGGGCCATACTCCAAGGAGATGGACGCTAAGGAGCTGTCAAAGAGAGGGTCTGTATAACTATATACCCCACCCTGGGCCTTGCTACATGAACTTGGTGTGGCCAAATCATACTCAGCCTCCATTGGACTGAAATAGTCACTCACTTGAGGACTTTTGCTCGGGGACTTCCCAATGGTCCCCTTGACCCTGCTGTCTTTCTTATACTTCATCCTTCTGTTCTGGAACCAGATCTTGATTTGCCTCTCAGAGAGCCTCAGAAGCCGGGCCATTTCCAGCCTGCGGGGCCGGCAGAGGTATCTATTAAAATGGAACTCCTTCTCCAGTTCCACCAGCTGCGTTTGGGTGTAGGCTGTGCGGACCCTCTTGGATGAGGAGAGACTTGGTGGAGAGGAGCTGGGGTCTAAATGAAGAAAATGGAAAAAGTCAATTCAGCTTGGTTCTTAATGACTTTGCAAGGAATAGATGTATTGCCTCACAAAATATTGTACCTGGGAGAATAATAATAATAATAATAATAATAATAATAATAATAATAATAATGTATAGCGTACATCAGAGGTGGGGAACTTGTGGTCCTCCTGATGTTGCTGGACTACAAGTCCCAACATCTCTATCATTCACCTTGCTGGCTGAGGCTGATGGGAGTTGGAGTCTGATGACATCTGGAAGGCCACAGATTCTCTACCCCAATGTACAAGCATGCATGTTATGTGTGGCTCAAACTCAGAGAGATGTTAGAGCTGAACCAAAACAACTCACAGATTTTGGCAAATGTGTTCAGTTGTGTTGCCCTTTCTTGGTGGTCCCACCCTCACTTCCACAAGGCACCTGGCAATAAATGTTTGCTTATTTTACCCTCAGTGAGTGACATCACACAACCCAATCTGATTGACTGGATAGTGTTGAATGTTACATCACGCTGGTAATTGTGTAATCTGTGACTGAGTTGGATCACTGATGTAATTCATACAAGATGGAAGAAAAGGAAGAGGTCAGAGTGGTAAAAGTGGTAAAAGTGCCACCCCCACCCCCACCCCCCCAAAAACTCAAGAGAAATAATGGCAACTTAATTGGAAAATGTGAGTATTTATGTTCCCCCATAATTGCTAGTTTCCACTAAAAATTGGAAACTGGAGAATATTTGGTTCAGCTCAGTAACATTCTGCATTCTTTGAAAGTCAGTTTGGAGGGTTTGTGTTTCCATTTGCAAAGAATGGAAATGTTCTGATCCGTTTTATTCTATGATATGCTATTATGTTTGTGTATCTATTTGTCTCTACGTCCAGTTGAATAATTATTTGTCTTTCTATATATGTCTATATCCTTCCTACGCTAATGGATTAATCTAAATGAAAACCTAATGTTTATTTAATAAGACATATGGCTATTCTCATAATACTGGGAGGTTGGGGTTGGCAAAGGACCTATAAAGAATATATTAGAGCAACTTCTAAAAGAAAAATTATATATAATTCTTACCGAGTTCCTCAACTGGAAGCCTAGTTGCTCCTATTATCCCAATATAAAATGGGATATAAAGATAAGCAAATAAAAAGTATAGAAGTACTTTGTAAGTTATTGTCCAGAAATTGCTCTGAAGACACATGTTGTGGTTCAACTGGTAAAGTTAAGAGTTTCTGGCCTTAAGCAGTCTCTGGACGGAAGACCACCAGAGAACCCTCCATAATGTGTGCTCAGTTCCTTGGAGGAAGGACATGGTATAAATTAAAGTACCGCATGGTGTAAGCTAAAGTACTGCATGTGAACACATTTGAAAGTACAAGGAAAGCTATAGCCTAGATCCATGGTAGCCAATGATGTGCATTCCAGATGCTGCTCTTTGGCTACAACTCCCATCATCCCTGACCATTGCTGTCTGGGACTGGTGGGTGTCTATCAACCTCAGGAGAGCACCATGTTGGCTACCATTGGATAGATGCACATTGGAATCAAGCATGGGAGATGACAGATAAAGCAAGGTACCTGAAGATGGAAGGTTGTTCTTCTGCTTGCTGCTGTGTCTTGTTTCTTTCATCCAAGGGAAGACTTGTTTTGGTAAATGGCTAACATGTGCCTTGCTAGTGCCATTGGTAACCAATGGAGGATGTTGCAATTTTGAGGTCTGATCATTGGTGTTCCCTAGAGACGCCTGTTTGGTGCCTTTTTGGCCTGTTGGAGACCTTGTGGATGTTTCTGGCTCCTGGTGTGCCAGTGGAGCTGGAAATTCTTGCTGACTAAAGGAATCCCTTCTAATGGGATCTTGGTCCAAACTGCTTTCTGAGGAATCCTGGTCATCTTCATGAAGAGCTTTTTGCATTTCCTGTTCTTGTCTGACTGAAGGGGCAGGGAAGGAGACAGATACCTTGAAATGAATGTGAAAGGAATCCAGACAGAGCTCCAGTTATTACCACTGAGGAAGGATCCTCCTCACCCATGTGTTCCAAAAGCTAAAGAGAAACATCCGAAGTAAACATGCCCACATCTCAAAGCAAAAACATTTACCGACCATTCTGGCCTCTGTCCAGAAAAAGGAACCCACCAAAAAAAGAGAGAGCAAGAATCATGAACTTTAAACAAAGAGAGTCTTTTGAGTTTCAACATGTTTAGAGTTGAAACTATTTTGCTCTCGGAAATTATCCTCCGCAAACATTGTCAAGTATACACCAGATATTTAATGTCTGTATTTGCCGAAGTTGATTTTAATATTTGACAGCGTTTGACTGCTGATACATAGTGGTTTTAGTGCTTTGACAGTATTTGATAAGTGAAACACCAAAACAACAATATTTGGAGAAATCTTTACCAGCGGTCGCTACCGTCAGTCATATGGATAAGATCAAATATTTGTTGTTCAATATGGACAGGTCTGTGATGTTTAATACAGCTAAAAGCCCCTTAACTTAAACAAGGTGATATGGCTTCCCTCAAGATCTAACTTTCAGCTTTTTATGTATGTTTTATTTATTGTATAAGCTAAGATTTATTTTTATGTATAATTTTATATATCATTTATGTTAATATGTTTCTGTTTGGTTGCCTTATTAATGAATTTGAAAACTGACCCACAGTTATGTCTGGTCTTATATTGTGTTTGAGAAACAGCATAATATACCTAACTAGTAGTTAGAATGATACTTAATTATTGAACAAGTGGCCCATACAACAAGATTGTATTCCTGAAGGAGCGTATCCACCCCCATCGTTCAGCCCGGACACTGAGATCCAGCACCGAGGGCCTTCTGGTGGTTCCCTCACTGTGAGAAGCAAAGTTACAGGAACCAGGCAGAGGGCCTTCTCGGTAGTGGCACCCGCCCTGTGGAACGCCCTCCCATCAGATGTCAAAGAGAAAAACAACTACCAGACTTTTAGAAGACATCTGAAGGCAGCCCTGTTTAGGGAAGCTTTTAATGTTTAAAGCTGTATTGGTTTTAACACTTGATTGGGAGCTGCCCAGAGTGGCTGGGGAAACTCAGACAGATGGGTGGGGTATAAATAATAAGTTGTTGTTGCTGTTGCTGCTGCTGCTGCTGCTGCAGTGTATTATTGCAGTGTGAAGTGCTCCAGTTCAGTGTCTCGGCCAACACACCATGCATTCTCTCAGAATGCTCCATAAAATTCTTTTTTCCCCTCCAGTCTTCTGGAGCCCTCTCCAATATTCTGTGGCCATTGAGCATGTTCATTCCTGAATGGGTTGTTTGGGGGCTCCTTTTCCTTAGGAGTCGTCTCCCCCCCCCCAAAAAAAATGACCCCACTTCTGAAAACCTTGGAGTTTCCTCTGAGCATGGCATTATCTTTCTCTTGTGTATAGGCGATGCCTATACATAAGAATAGATGCTAGGAGAATAAGTCTTAGTATTTATTATTATATATGATAGTATATATGATCGAATCCCCGCGGCGGGGTGCGCTCCTGTTGCTCGGTCCCAGCGCCTGCCAACCTAGCAGTTCGAAAGCACCCCCGGGTGCAAGTAGATAAATAGGGACCGCTTTATAGCGGGAAGGTAAACGGCGTTTCCGTGTGCGGCTCTGGCTCGCCAGAGCAGCGATGTCACGCTGGCCACATGACCCGGAAGTGTCTCCGGACAGCGCTGGCCCCCGGCCTCTTGAGTGAGATGGGCGCACAACCCTAGAGTCTGGCAAGACTGGCCCGTATGGGCAGGGGTACCTTTACCTTTACCTTTATGATAGTTGTCAGGGGTTCAGGGAGAGAGGCGCAGATGAGGGAGGAGACTGAGAGCGAGGGAGAAGGATCCCAGGGCGACGAGGAAGAAGATGACAACGAGTCAAGGGGTTCCATGAGTCTCTCCAGTGAATCGGAGGATTCCCAAAAGGGAGCGCCCCTGGTCAGGCCAAGGGGAGCCACAGGGGGGAGTAGTCAGGAGCAGGGCAGCAGCAGGGGAACCCCCAGTGGGAGTTGGAGATCTGGACCGGCTTCTCCGCCGGAACGGAGTGAAGGGGGTGGAGTTCCCAGTGTGTCAGACGGAGCAGAACAGGAAGCAGAGAGGGGAAGGAGATCGGGGCAAGACGTCCTGCCGGAAGGGGCGGAGAGTAGTACCGAGAGCAGTGTAACTGTCAAAAGGAAGGTCAGAAGCAGCGTACGCGCGCCAAGTTCAAATGTGGAGGCGCGCGGAAGTGAGGAGAGCCCGGAGGAGGAGCCTGGTCCCAAAGCACGGAGGAGGGGGGAGCAGGCGTCAGAGGATTCAGCCTCTGGGGAATCCCGGAGGGAGGGAACCCAGGGGGGCAGAAAGACCCTGCGGAAAAGGAAGGAGAGGAAGAGGTGGTCCAGCGCAAGCCTCTTAAACTGGTGTAGAGGCGGGACTGATTCAGAAGGGACTTCAGCGGTCTAAGCCTAACAGACGTGGGGTCACGCGCCTCGGATGTGGAGCTAACAATGTTCTTCAATAAAAGCTTTTGTACATAAGCTGGACTTGGCGTTGGTCTCTTGTGAGCTGGGACCTTGGGTGGCCCTGACAATAGTATTTGATAGTTGGAGGTTATGATATTATTTTACAGTTTACTGTCAAAGTCAAAACAAATCAAATCAAGAGATGCCACTAAATCCACAGCTCTCATATTTGGAGAGGAAGATTCCACATTCAGAGCTGAGATTTCATGAACAACATTTGACGTTCTGGGGAATTTTGAATATTTAATTTCAATTCCCAAGCTTGTTCTGTCACCTTTATTAATGGTGGTCAAAAGCAAGCATGCTAAAATGATGCCAATGAAGAGATCAAAAAGTATAACTGGGAGAGGGGAGGGAGGACTCTTTGGTGTTTATTGGTTTGTGCATAAATGATAATTATTTAATAAGCAGCATTTGGGTGAGGTAGAGTATAATTGGGAGATGAGCTCCCAAACCCTTACACTAATAACAACCTTTATCCATCACCAATCCAGTGTATGTACATTTATGTGCATATATACACATGGATGCAGTCTTCTGCTGGATATAAGGAGAAATATCTCCTCTCACGGATGTAGTAGCCACATGTACAGATAACAACTCTGTTTAAATAGGTCCTCTGTTTAAAAAGCTGTCTGGTCCAAGTGTGGTTTAAAGGTAAAGAACCATAATAAGAACACAGTGCCGCCTGATGCTGACTATAAGGACAAATATATTCCCTTCACTTTGGGCAGATAATCTCTCCAAAGCACAGAGGAGGTGATAGATACAATGCTAAGCCTTAGCTGTGTTGGGGTGGGGTGGAAGAGTACACAATAGCCCTACAGCAATTCTGTATCCAGAAATCGTACAACAGGGGATACCGTAAGTATCCACTGCTGTAAGAGCAATGGAAGTGGGTGGTAAGCAGCAAAAAAAATTCAGAAGCAGTAGTGCGGGGTTTCAATTATAAACACACTTACAAAGAAGTGCTATTAAATACAGTGGGACATATTTCTGAGTCAATGTGCATCACATTGTGATGCCATTATCTTTAAATTTAAGTTACTCAGGCTGCAATCTGGTACACACTCACCTGAGAGCAAGGGCTACTGAATTCAACAGGGCTTGCTTCTGATTAGCCATGTACATTGTCACTGTATTAAATAACCTGAGCAAATTTAAAAAAAAAAAACTAATACAAGATAAGTATTAGTGCCAATTGCCCTAATGTTTGCCCGCCACCCTTGTTTCGTTGCATTCATTTCCTGGATTGCTGGAGGTCAGGAAAAGGTTCACTTCTTACTGATTTTGATATAGTGTTGCTTGCATGCTTTCCCTTATATCTCATGCTAGAGCATGGGTAGGCAAACTAAGGCCCAGGGGCCGAATCCAGCCCAATAGCCTTCTAAATCCAGCCCGCAGACGGTCCGGAAATTAGTGTGTTTTTACATGAGTAGAATGTCTACTTTTATTTAAAATGCATCTCTGGGTTATTTGTGGGGCATAGGAATTCGTTCATTCCCCCCCCCAAAAAAATATAGTCCGCCACCCCCCCACAAGATTTGAGGGACAGTGGACTGGCCCCCTGCTGAAAAAGTTTGCTGACCCGTGAGCTAGAGCCTACTGTTCTTTTTTAATATTGAAAAGTTGGAATAATCAAGGGATGTATCCTAAACATTTCCTGAGCAAGTCTCTCTATAGTACTGCTCTGTGGTCTGCTTTGAAATATCAAAACCTGAGTGTTGGGGAAACCTGTCTTTGCAGTTCATGCCACTTAAAGATGCCTTCCCTGCTCACCATATATCCCCCAGTCCTACCCAGAGATTTGTAAGCCTAGGTCTGAATCCCATTGAAATGCATCTTGTCATAGCTCGCAATATTGTCCACAACACCTTCTGCCAGCCCTTTGGTGATCCATCTAAAATAACCCTACACAGAGAGCAAGAGTGCTGCTCATTGCTTCTGTTATTATGTTCCTCAGGAACCCTGGAATCAATTCCTTAACTCTTTCGTTACTGAAGAAGTGCTGCATCTAATTTCAGTGAATGAGGGATTCACCTGAAAGCACAGGTGGGGAACCTTCAGCCTGCCATAGATTGCTGGACTCCAACTTCCATGAACCCCTGTCTGCATGGACAGGGATGATGGGAGTTGTAGTCCAACACCATCTCGAGGGTCACAAATTCTCCACCCATGCCCTAAAGATTGATAGCTACTTCACATCTTACACAGGGGTTCATCCATGTTTACCAATAAGTGTACATGTGACAAAGGGATAGCTCATTCGGTAGAGCATAAAATTCTTCATCCCAGGGTTATGGCTTGAAGCCCTACAGTGGGCAAAAGATTTCTGCATTGCAGGGAGGTGTACTAGATTTCCCTCATGGTCCCTTCCAACTCTACAATTCTATGATTTTATGAAGGAACTGTAGGCCATCAAGGTTCCCTGAAGAAGGTACATTTGCACATGTATTTGTCACATTCACATTTCTAAGATAAAGGTAAAGGGACCCCTGATCGTTAGGTCCAGTTGCGGACGACTCTGGGGTTGCGGTGCTCATCCAGCTTTACTGGCTGAGGGAGCCGGTGTATAGCTTCCAGGTCATGTGGCCAGCATGACTAAGCCGCTTCTGGCGAACCAAAGCAGCGCACGGAAATGCCGTTTACCTTCCCGCCAGAGCGGTACCTATTTATCTACTTGTACTTCATGCTTTCAAACTGCTAGGTTGGCAGGAGCTGGGACAGAGAAACGGGAGCTCACCCCGTCACAGGGATTCGAACTGCCGACCTTTTGATCAGCAAGGTCTAGGCTCTGTGGTTTAACACACAGTGCCACCCGCGTCCCTCTCACATTTCTAAACATATGCTCAAAACATTTTGGTGCACATCTAAAAATATAAAGGTGAAGTGGTTTGGGGAGGCACGTCATAGTACCATCGGTGACAAAAATCTGTTTAGCTTCCAATGAGGATTGGGCCATGGATTTGTGCAAAAGCAATGACTAATCAAAGGCAGGTGGTGTGTCTGTATAATCCCACTAGCATAGGAAATGCTGCATGGCAGCAGAATGGTGATTGCACTGCAGAGAGGTCTGTATTTCATAATTGCTATTGATGCCTAAGTTAGAAGTAATGGCTTGTTTCATGTAAAAAAAAAAAAACAGTACTGGAATTATTTGTGGAATAAATATTTGGCTTGCCATCAATACGGTATCTATTTATATTAAATTTACCCAGCGCAAATAGATGAAAATAAGCCAGCAGCTTTTCCTAACATCTCTCCCCCCCCAACTCCGTGACCTGAAGAGTAAAGGTCTATATAAGTTCCGCAGCGGGGAGTTTTTATTTAAAATAAAGCAATATTCTCCTGGAAGAGACAAGCAGAGTCTATTGGGAAAATCATTGGCCTGTAGAAATGGTGGCAGGCATACAAAAGAGCTCAGAAAGGTGTATTGGATTTAGCAAGAGCAATGGGAGCTAATGATATTAAGTTGGCTGGTAAGCTATGTGAACAGCTGTAACCTCACTGATGGAAATGAATGGGCCATCGATACGCTGTCCTCAGACAAATTCATAGGCAGAGCAGTGTGTGCTGTGCCCTGGGGGTGGGGGTGGGGAATCTGTAGCAAAGTAACCCCAATTTTGCTCCAAGGAAAACTGCTTCCCTTATATTTATTTATTTTGCATAATTTATTTGATTTAAATAAAGGGGAAGGGCACAGAACTATGCAATATTAAAGCCCAGATCATGATCCTATCAGCTGCCTCTCTAGCGTTGCTTACTCAGTTTCAGTCCTATTCACCCCAGTCATGAGGGATAGAAACATGGTTTGTTTTCTAAAATGAAAACAGAGATTCCCAGCAGGTTGTGTTCTGCGCTCAATTCTGTGCTTTTGTTAACTAGCCGAATACACACAAGTCTTGCACACAAGCTGACTGCCTGCTGAAGTCCAAGGGCATTTTTAAAACCACAGGTGGATAAATGAGTTTACATACACTGTGTTTTGCCCATCATCATCACAAGCAGTGTGTGAGAATCCGAGCTTTTAAAATGTCACAGGTCAACTTGATGTGCCTCTACCTATGTATATTACATCTTAGAGGACAGCGGCTGTATTAAAGTTGTGTGTGATAGCTGATTTATGATAGCACCCTGCTTACTTATGAGGGGTGCAAAAAGTAGCTGTGACTAAGGTACCATTATAAGGACTGACAAACTTGAATCTCATTGATTACAGTTTGACTTTTGCTGGCTTGCACTAGAATAATTGCATTATTTTTACATGTGTGATATTGATATAGATAGTGCTATTTTTCTAGAAAAATAGGTGCTGGAACTCACTATGAATGCCTCCCTTGTTCTCTTATTATGGCAATGGCGCCCACTTGAGAGGTGCCCTGGAGAGATAGATAGATAGATAGATAGATAGATAGATAGATAGATAGATAGATGATAGATAGATAGATAGATAGATAGATAGATAGATAGATAGATAGATAGATAGATAGATAGATGATAGATATAGATAGATAGATAGATAGATAGATAGATAGATAGATAGATAGATGATAGATAGATAGATAGATAGATAGATAGATAGATAGATATAGATATAGACAGATAGGAGAGAGAGAGAGAGAGAGAGAGAGAGAGAGAGAGAGAGAGAGAGAGAGAGATATGACAGAGATAGAGTCTAGCAGTTCTGGGTGAATAATATTCTCATCACAATATATTCATTAGCTAGGCACTTAGGACTGGGGAGCACTTAAAAGTTGTAATCCCCTTAGCAGATATTTCAAAAGCCCAACTAAGATAGTTATCATTCACTTAAAAAAAACATGTTTTACCTATAGAAACATACAGGGAAACTATGTAGGTTTTTTTCTATAAAGTATAAAGTAAACCTGCTTCCCTGTTCCAAAGTTCTGGCCAGTGAGTACAAAGTTTGTCAAGCACTTGGCGATTAAAAAAAGAAAAGAAAAGTTTTATTTAAGTGTAATACTATTTTATTCAAAACATTTATAACATCAAGGCTGCAATCCTACACACCCTTATTTAGGAGTATGGCCTGCTAAACTGAATGTGGTTTACTTCTAAGTTATAATGGGGTTATAATGGCTATTATTAAGAGATATTTTAAAATTAATTGCATTGATGTTTTTGCTGTTCCTCACTGACTTACAGGGCTCACTAGTGTAGCCTCCCATTCCAAAATGTTGGGCAAGAAGGAGACAGGCCTGCCTGGGAGTCACACTGATTTTAAGGAGAACTTAAATTCCAAGTATAATGTTAACAGGAAAACAGTGGTAGCCTTAAGGACTGTCCATCATAAAGCCAGCCGCAGCTTTAAACTCTGTCCTCGCCTTGCTGTGCTGTGCTCTTTATCAGCCAATACAAAACCCCCCTTTTCATCACAACTTTTCTGCCTGTTGCTCCATTGCCATATTTTATGGAAGGTACCTAAGGAGGGTTGTTGCTGTTGTTGTTTTACTACAGTAGGTGGGACTTTTGTCACTAGCTTGAGAGGGTACCGTTTTG
This sequence comes from Podarcis muralis, assembly GCF_964188315.1. Classification (NCBI taxonomy): domain Eukaryota; kingdom Metazoa; phylum Chordata; class Lepidosauria; order Squamata; family Lacertidae; genus Podarcis; species Podarcis muralis. Next base: position 10,337,414 of record NC_135656.1, on the reverse strand, counting down.
TTTTGCTTTGCTTTTTCTTGGTTAAAAAACAGCCAAGAAAATCTGGATCAAATCTTATTCAACCATCCAAGCAGTAGCATGCTGATCCTGCTAAATCCTTGATGCGGGGGGGGGGGGGGGGCTTGCCATAGGTTACTCAAGGGTATGGGACTCAAAAGTAGTCACCTTATTCTGTTTTATATATCTCTTTAGTGGATCTTATAAGAAGTGCTGGGCATTTAAAAATAACATGATTCAAACTAAATTCGTTGACTCTTTTTCAAAAAAAATCAGAATTGGATTAAAAACCAACATCCTCCCCAACCCTCACATTGTAATGGCTCTGCTATTACATATATTTATCATTAACAGCTCCATCCACAATTAATTTTAGAGGAACAATGTGAGGGTTAGGGAGGATGTTGGTTTTTAATCCAATTCTGATTTTTTTTTGAAAAAGAGTCAACGAATTTAGTTTGAATCATGGCTCTGCAGTTAATCATTCTGCTATTTCTATGTCATGTCTCTCAAGTTTCAGGACAGGGAAGCAGAACTTGTAATTCTTGAGGTCAGTAGTGCCTGGATTTGAAGCCATTAGCTATATTTATTTCTTAAAGGTCTGAGTCACATGGTCCACCCAAATCTATCTGTCCAGCAGTCTGTATTCAATACCTAGGTAGACGTCTCTGGAAACTCAGAAGCAAGGCACGATGGCAGGCGTGGTCAACCCTTGTTCTTTGTTCCCACCTACTGATAGTCGCAGACAGACTTCCTCTTGACATGGCAACAACTTTTAGCTACCACACCTGCCCTCCATGAACTTGTCTAATCTTTTCTGAAAGCCAACTGAGCTAATGGCCATCTCACCATCTTGTGGCAGTGAGTTCCACATGTTAATTGGAAATTGCGGGAAGAAGTAGCCCTTTTCGGACCCCCTGAAATAGCTACCCCGTGGCCCTTGCCTTCAAAGAATCACCATGCTTTTGATTTCAAGGGAACACATTTTTAATCATCTTCATCCCTGCACGAAATTTCAGGCTACCAGTGAAATGATCGGGAAGATCCATACATCCTAATGTATGCATCATTTTTTTCCCTCCCACCCCCTTACATAAACACACGGTTTTGAGAAATATTTGCATTTCTGCTACTGAAAGCTGATTTTTTTTATTTGTTTGTTTGTTGTTTTGTTTTTTGCAAATTAATAGAGACAGACTAATTTTTACAAACTAAATGACTTCATTTTAGTTTGCCTTTTTGAAACTATTTCGGCAGGGGAGGTCTCTTCTTGCTTATAAGCGCACGGTCTACAACTTTTCTTTTTCGTATGTCGACTTTTGCGGGCATCCCGGACAGTTAGGTGATGATTTAAAATAAGGCGTTGTAAATGGGGTATTATACCCACCTACGCGGCTCCTCTCCTCACTCACCGATCCAGGATCCCATTCCAAATCCTTTCTTTACACGCAAGAGTTCGTTACAGAATCCAGTTCATCTCACTTCCCTGTCTCAGTACTTAGCGCGCTGACAAAACTTAGTTTAATGGGAATGGGTGGGAAATACCTATTTTTTTAAAAGAATATATTTTGTTTTAATGAAACACAGTTTTATATCAGGCTTTTACTTTGGTTTTGTTTTCCTGTTCTATTTGTTGATGAGTTTCAGTTCTAGAACTGATAAGCATTTGGGGGGGGGGGGGGACGGTGGTTGAGTCTGCATGGCTTCGATAGAACTACTCGGAGTCTTACGCATTCGCATAAACGCAAGAAGCTTTTGCTAAGAGATTGTGTGTGTGTGTGGACGCACGTGTTGGCATACCCTTATCGGTATTTGGTACCGAGTCACCACAAGCATCTATCCACTCAGTCATTCCCACCCCCACCCCCCACTACAAATCTCATGGCCAACCCGGGGGGGGGGCGGATATATATAGAGCACAATCCAACAAAGTATTGAAGCTGGAAGGCTGGGTTGCCAGAAATCAACGCTGGTTTCCATGAGGCTAAGCGCGTTTAATTCTGAGCTGGGCTGTGGCCGTTCTGTTTAGGAACCGAGTTCATTTTGTTGAGATGACTGCCCCGATGCTAAACTTAGAAGTAAAAGTCCCACTGATAACTGTGCAAAAAGGGACTTACTTCCAAGCAAATGCATGTTTTAAGGTGGTCGTGACTGACAGCTGCCCATCATTCAAATGGATTGGATGTTCAAATGGATTGGATGGCCCAACTATTGAGAAGCAGGCTGGATGAAACATATATCAACGGGAATTTGCACTTGGAAGTAGGGTCCGTTGAAATCAAGGCTGCAATCAAGCCTTAGACACGAGTCCCGTTGGAATCCACAGGACCGTTAGTTCCCAAGCAAATGTACGGAAGGAGCCCAGCGCTAAAGTCGCAGGTTAATTTAGCTGTGGACGAAATTAAGGAAATGCCACCGAACTGACGCACTGAAGGTTGGGGGATTTAGTTCTGGCCTGAAATTCAGGTCCATCTTAAACCATTTTTCCTCTAGAGAAGTTTCAACGGGACTTGCTTGCAAACGGTTTCAAACGTAGTTATATCTGACTGCCTCCTTCTATACCCCCCAAAACCAAAATATGTGATTATTATAAAGGAGACTTTTTTCTTTTCTTTTTTGGGGTACTGCGGGTAATTTATGCTATTTTGAACCTTGGTTTGAGGGGTAACCCCCTGGTTTCTCTGCAGCATAAACTACGCGATAAAACAAAACAGAAACAAAACAAACAAAACAAAAACTTTCGCTCTCTGGGAAATTAGCATGATATTATCAGTCCCATAATGCTTTATCTTGTAGAGAAATATGGGCATCCCACAGTCCCATACAGTAGGCAATGGGCTCCTCGTTTATCTATTTATTATTTAGCTATTTCGGTCCATTCATTTCAAGAGAATGCTGTAGGCTTGAGGGTACTTGGCAGGCAAGTCACGTTATGCAAATCTAGGCTTGATGATTCTGCAGTATCCCTTAAAAAACACACCCAAAAAACCACGCCACCACTATTGCTTGTATATTTAACGATTTTTTTTAAAGGGGGGGGGTCGTCTCAACAGCATTTAGGGTGGAAGGGTAAGGGAGGGCAGAACCAATAATGCAATATCTCCCCCCACCCACCCCAGAAGAAGAAAGGAGTCCTAATTTCTCTGAGATTTAACACGATGCGAGTTAGAACCGGCTCCTTCCATATTCGCCTCGCAGACCCCCGCCCCAATCCAGATTAGCAACAAAGAAAGATCGGGTGGGGAAAGGAGGGTGATGAAAGTGGTGGGGTTGGGGGATTTTTTTTGTGTGCTTCTAAGCCCCTCTTCTCCTTTTGTTTGAAGACCCTCGTGTGGTCGCGCTCCGTGTGTTGTTACAGATACACACACGCACATATTAAATGCAAATATTATACATTATTATATGTGCCTGTCACGCAACCCCCACGCGCACCTACACAAATATATATATTTATATATAGTATCTATAATCAATTAGATCCCTGATTCCTGCTCATCCAAAAGCAAATCGGGGTGTTGATTTTTTTTTTTTAAGGTTCAATTATAAACGATTTTGCACTAGAGAAGATGAGAGAGAGAGAGAGAGAGAGAGAGAGAGAGAGAGAGAGAGAGAGAGAAGCATTTGGAATAGTCACACTTGTCAAGTGAGACCATCTTTTAGCTCTCAGAAGCAGCAAATCCATGTGAACTCTGGGTGAACCAAGATTGAAGCAATAAATCATCGCTACAAAAGCCGGCTGCTGCATACGAGTTCCAGACCCCTTACCTTTAACGCTTTCACGGGCGAAGACTGAAAAGCAGAGCTACAAAAGTTCACATCTCTACGCGTAGCCTAAACAAGGAGGGGGGAGGGGGGACTGTGCATCTAGGGGGCTAGGCGGGGAGGGAGGCTTTTTTTTTAGGGGGAGGGGGTCGTTGTTGAAGAGTAGGGGTGGTATTGGCTTAATAGTAGCAGATTATGCTGCTTTGAGTGGTGGTTAGGAGCGGTGGGGTAAGGAGGGGAGGGCTCGGTGCTCGGAAGGGAGACGGGGACGTAATCGAACGTCATTCAACAAAGACAAGGGACGAGAAAGAATCGGATGGGGGATGCGGGGCGCGGGGAGGGAGGGAGAGAAGAGGCCGATTAAGGGAAAGGAAACCGGACAGCATACGTGAATCTGGGGGAGGGGGGGAGATTGCACCATTTCCCCCCATTTTTAAAAAAATGGAAATACATGGAGAAAATCTTGATGGGCCCATTCACGGTTCGCAGGGCATCAAGGCCGCCATCCTATGCGGTGGGAGCAAGCACGGCTGATTCCTGGAGGACTTCCTTCCGAGGAAACATGCCGGTGCAACACACACACACCCCGGAATTGTAGCACAGTTTCGTGGGGGGGGGGGGTGTTGAATCTATGTCCGGAGAAGAGCCTGGCGGTCTGCCCCAACTCACAAGGACTTCCCTTACATATATCATATAGGCGATCTTGTGCATATGTTTCCCCGCTCAAATAAATAGATAAATCCCACACACACCAAGTGACTCCCCCGTTTGAAACTAACGCACAGCTAAGGAGATTTGGGGTGAGGGTGGTGTGTGGGAGAGGAAAAGTTTCACACACACGCAGGCTCGCGCGCGCACACATCTCTATAGTTGACTAATCTATTATGACAAACAATATGATGGATATAGTTTATGTTAATCGCCATGCCCTTTCCTCTAGAATTTAACTGTAAGTTAATGGACACCGGAAACTAGAATTCTACATGGCTTGCTAATGGGTTTAGATATTAGCAAGTTCTAACGATGCATACAAATGCACTTGTCTCTGTAGGCTGTCTTAAGATTTATGGCTCTTTTGCCTTCTGTAGCTGTAAACAAGGGGGGGGGGGGAGAGAAGAGAAAGAGAGAGAAAGGGGAAAGAAATCCCAGCCCCTGTGCAATTTAGCACCTCCAAGGAGCCGTTTCTTTCACTTTCTTCCTTTATTTAAAGAAATACCCCAGGTTGTGGGAGGGAGTTTTGACTCGGTCTGCAACTTTCCTCGCCCCCCCTCCCTACTAAAATGCTCGTCTGTTGGGCTTCATTATGTTCTTACGTTCCCCTTGCCCACGCTTCCATCAAGGGGGACAAGGCACTGAAACCCACTTAGAAAGTCATAATGGCCATAATAAAGACTCCGCTGCAAACGGGCTTTCGACTCCTACACGACGGCGATGAAGGATGATTGTGGGTCCAGGTTCTACCGGGGTGGGGGTGGGGGTGAGGAGCGGTTGTTAGAGAGGAAAGTTTCGGGGAGGGTGGGAAGAAAAAGACCCCCCCCTTAAAACACATAACAACAACTACTGCAACAATAACAAGCCGACACTGCAAACTCTAACAAAGGAACAATGAAGCTTTGCATCTCGTGGTGTTTTGGGGTGGGGTGGTGGAGTTAAGAATGTAACTTTGTATGATTTAAACCGCCCCCCTCCCTTCCCGATTCATTTCTGTTGGGTGTCTTCCACAGGACCCGAAACCACGAAGATCTCGCTTAGTTTGGCTGGGGAAGGAAGAGGAGGAGGAGGAGGAGGAAGAGAAGAAGAAGAACGCCGTGTGTGTACCCAAAGGAAAAAATATGCTGGGGTGTCTCTGTCGAAAGGTAAAATGGCCATATACATAACGCAGTTATCTAGGTGACGGGAGAGATGCTTTGCTGAAGTCTTTTCCCGTAGCTTCAGTTTCGCGCAGGCGTCTTTTTCCAGGGTTGCGAGACGGTTGCCCAAGCCTGGTCGATCCGTTGGACAGAGGAACAAAATAAGGACGCATATATCGAAATTATTTCATTGATGAGTATATTGTTTTGTGGAATGCATTATTATTATTATTGTTATTGTTGTTATTATTATTAGGATGGGCCCGGGGTGGGGAGAAGATCCAGGAAGGTCTAAAAGAAGAAGAAATTAGTAGGGAATTGGTTGTGTTTGCTTGGAGACGGGTGGGAACCCTTGCGAAGGTTTTCTCAGTCTTTGGGCGTGCTGTTGATAGCAACGGGGTGAAAACGTTCTCTCGGAAGCAGAACCCAAAGTTCGCAAGTTGATAAAGAAAAAGAAGGGGAATTAACCGGCCTGCTCCCTTCCTTGGGGTTTATTAGCTTTCCGCACTCGCCCACCAACCGTCTCCAGCAAATTTATATTTAGCCAGGCCTCTAATGTATGTTTCAGCGGCGAGAAAAACAATCAAATCCTTTTCATCGATGTGTAACTTCGCTTTAACTTGGATTTAAAACATCGTTTAGCCTCTGCTTACATTTAGAAGTGCGTGGGGTTGTTGTTTTTTAAATCGCTGTTCCATCCCATCCTCACTTCCAAATTAACTTATAGGGGTTTTTTTTTGAGAGGGAGGGCAGAGTTATGAGGCATTTGATCAAAGCGATTTACATCGACCGGACCGCTTGACGGTATTGCCAGGATCTTATCTGAGATCTGATCTTTAACAGAACCAACGCAATATTGTTTGTGTTCCCGTCCGGGGATTGTTTCCTTATCATAATCGCTTATTGACAAGAAAGGGAATTAGTTTTCATTTATGTTTAACACATTACTTTTTTAATTTTATTTTTTTTAAAGGGGGGCGTAATGATTTCTAGAGATAGTGGGATGCATGTCAGAGGAGTTCGTTTGCTAGCCAAAGTTATGGCTTTGTCACATAATGTATGCTAGATATTTGCAGGAGTGCATCACGAATACAAGCTTTATGGTACTAAAGGGAAGGAAGGAAGGAGAGAGAGAGAAGAAAAGGAGAGAGAGAGAGAGAGAAAGAAAGAAAGAAAGAAAGAAAGAAAGAAAGAAAGAAAGAAAGAAAGAAACCATGCAGTCCAATTCTATGCATCTTTCCTGGCAAGAAAGTCCGACTAAGTTCAGTGGAGCTTACTGACTCCCAAATAAAGAGATTTTGCTGCCTTCCTAGATATTTCCTTTTTCTTTTTAAAAAAAATCTTCATCCTTCTTCCAGGTAACTAGTTACTCTTTTTTTAAGTTAAACTCAGGAGCCCAGAAACCTAACACGCTGGATTTCAAATAATGGCAAGAATTAAAATGCCCTTTGCAGCATACATTTATGTTAAAGAGAGGGGGTAGGCACGCCCTCCCTCGTTTCGAAAAGTTGAGGGAGATGGTCGGTGTGGTTTTTCGATGAAATGCAAGATTTTCAAAAACTGAAATGCCCTATTGGCTGATTTGCACCTGCTGATCGCAGGGATGCTGCCCGTTCTGGCGGTGCTCTGATCCAGAAAGGGACTGAAGCATAAATCGTGGAAGCAAAAGTCTCCTTTCCGAGTGTCCTAAAAGAAGGTCTAACTTTAACTTGGCACACACACCTCTCCCGCGAATCCCCGCGCCCCAACGATGTATTTAACATTTACAAAACTAAGAGGGCATCTTCAAGATCACTTAAAGCAAATTAAATATGCCTGAGTGAGTCGGACCCTACGCGCTCCCTGTGTAAAACCTTGTAAAATACCTCGCTGGGCCAGGACGATCCTAGGAAAAAAATTAAGTAGATCGTGCAAGAATGAAAGTCAGCCCACCTCAGACAGACCAATCTGTTTTGGGAGATTCATAAAATGCACTTGGTGTTTACAGATTAACGGCGCGATCCTAGGCTTGCTTACTCCGAAGTAAACCCTGCTGTGTTCTCCTAACTTGCTTCCAGGAAAGTGGGCGTCGGACTGCAGTTGCCTATCTATATCTATCTATCTATCTATCTATCTATCTATCTATCTATCTATCTATCTATCTATCTATCCCAGAACAGAGTAAAAACAAACAATTACTGAACCAAAAATAAGACAAAAAGGGGTCTGGGGCTAGGCTGGTTATTCCAGTCACTTCAAACGAGCCTGCATTGCTTAGAACGCTCGCTTTGAGAATAATAAAATATTTAAAACTCCAAGTCAACCTTTTTCCTATTTATTGCCGTGTATAATTCAACATTATCGCGTATTAATAAGCCAATAATGATAATCTCTATAGGAAAAGCATGCTAGCTGGGCCGCTTTTATGGCCGCCCTTATCCTTTCTAATGACCTTTGGCTCAGCAGAGTAATAACTCATTACGGAATGAGCAATTGTCTGGAGTGCCTTAAATACCTCGCGATCTCTCTCTCTCCCTCCCTCCCCCTCTACACGCCGGACACTTCCAAGAAGAGGTACTGTGTGTGAGAGTGTATGATGGAATCGTCTTCCCTGTCTTGAGACAGCTTGGAGGGAAAGGAAGAGGAGGAAGGGCCACAAAGAGAGTCTTCTTCAGTTCCCTGTGCAGCTGTGCCATAGAAGAAGCCAGAGGACTTCTTGGTGATAAAGGTGCTGTTCAGCTGGTTTTTCTGGATCTTGTCATTTTATGCTCCCCTGTCTCTTTTGGCAACAGCAACTCCCAAGTAGCAGCACCCGCTGTTGACAAATAAACAATTAAATAAATAAATGATGCTGCCATCATGACAATGGCCTATGATCAAGCCTCAAAATGCCATCGTGAAGTGAGTCGCTACCCTGCAAACACACACCCATCTTCCCAGTGTATAAAATCCATATACTGTAGTAGGACAGGCCCATGTCCATGTGTGTAGAATTGTGACTCACTTCTCAATGGTGTTCTGAAGATAGATGCGACAAAGATCGCAGGCTGTTGCGATGAAGGTAGTAGTGGTGTCGGCAGTAGAGCAGAACAACAATACTACTCCAAGCAAAATGCTCTCAGTCTCGCCTTCATCTTTATTATATCATATCATATAATTCATATTTTATATAATTTAATATAATATATAATTTAAAGCAGCAATGCTGGAATTTGAACCCAAGCTCATCCAGTCCAGTTGGAAGAGGCTGAGTCGGGCAAGGTAGCTATGCAGATGAAAGGGTTGGGTGGTGGTGCATGCAGAGATGGGATTTATTGCAAAGTTATAGGATGTATTTTATTGCCTTCCCCTCATTCGTATGGGTGTAAAAAAAAAAAATGAACTTTTAAGGAAATTCAATCCAATTGCCTTGTAAGATATGCAAGACTGAAATGTGCCTTTCTTTTCTTTTAACTCCTTGTTGAAAGATGTTAGTTATTTTAAAATTGTTTCCAGTTATATTAAAGACAAATTGAAAAGCAAAACATAGTCTTAGTAGTGTTCTTCTCCCCCCATCCCTTTCAGGATTTCAGATCTCAATCCTATGTGTACACACCCAAAACAGAGAGAGAGAGAGACCTGAGCTCAGGCCTTATAGATTTGCCTTAAACGCTTTGAATGCAGACATGGTTTTCCTAGGGAAATCAAAGTGATTTGCTTAGGTGAGGCCATGAGTTTTCCCGCCTCTTTTTTCTTTTCTTTTCTTTTTTGGAAAACATATATTTTGTATAAAAACAGTAAACAAAATAGCCCACCAACAACTGTACACATATGGCTAAAGTCCTCCCCAGATAATTTTATAGGAAGTTAAATACAAGTCACCTTGCTGTGACAGAAAATCATAAACATTTTTGAATATCTGATATGCATAGAAACCGATCTTGTTTAAAAACCTATGCTATTCTCTCTAACCCAAATGAAAGCAAATAGGAAAAACATGGGATTAATGTATGGCTAGGTGGCTATTGCCCCCATGGTATCCTGAACATCAGTGTCCCTCAGACTTGGTGACTAAAAGTATTGGGACTGAAAGTATTGGGTGCATGGACATTTAAGCTGTAAGTAATCACAATACGTAAGGCTGTAGAACATATTTACTGCTTACACAGTGCAGATGTTAAAGCAGGTGCCTTAACATGCAACCCCCACACCTTATATTATTATTTTTAGTGCATGTGGAGTAAACTCTTTTGCTACTACAGTACTGGATAGGAATGGAAAACAGATGCATAAACCCATAAAGGGAATAGTTAAATTGCCAGTGTATAAATCGTGGATCAAAGAGTAGGTAGAGTGTCCTTCTCAGTGAACATAGGGAGTTTTGACTCCAGCACCTAAGACAATTTGCCTCTGTGTCATTCCGGTGTTTTCTTGCAGTACAGCATTAGTCCCAGAGAATGACCGAAACAGAATTATCACTGCACAGAATTCAGCTGGTGAAACTGACCAAGCTTTCAAGCATCACACCATACAGTCCATCTTTGATCAGAAATGAGAATCAGAAAGCAGAATGAAAATGAAGTCTCACGTCCATTTTTAAGACACTATCTAGGGTCCATAGTATTTTTTTATTTTAAGGTGCAACATGGTAGAACTTTTAAGTGTACATTTATAAAAGCAATGGTTGAATTCAGCAAACATGTGTATGTCAAAGGTAAATCCATCAGGCACCTCTAACTCACTGGGGCTCTTTGGACTATATTTGGGGGCAAACTTGGGTTGCTGCTGTGTAAAGTGTGAAAGATCCCTAGGATGTAATTAAGATTCATGGAAAGCAATGCAAATATTGCCAGTGACTGGATGTTGCCAATGAACAAAAAGTTAGCAAAAGAATGCAAATATTTCAAGATGTTTCAGGAAAATAATGGCTTGCCCATGAGTAATAACAATATTTCATCGACAGAGAATCTTATACACACACAATACATCTAACATCTATTTGCACAAGCAATTCAGCACAATGGCTTTTCATCCAGCACCTGCAGAGTGTGGCCGCACTGGCCTTGCCAGAAACGGAAACTCAGCCAGTGCTGCTCTCATTGTGGGCTGAGGTACAGTGAGCCAAACACAACCCAACTTGTGTGCATGCTGATTCAGTTCTGTGAACTCAGCACACAGCACCAAACTTTGATATTTTCACAACTGAAGCAAAAGTTCAGAATGACATCCTTAAAGGAAAAAGATTGACACATAGACATGAAGGCTGGAAGGAGGAATCTACTGGCCTAAAGCAACTACTTCATGCCTCATTTTGGTAAAGTCAAACCTGCTAACAACTGCAGAGGCAGAAATGTAGGCTAGGATGGTCATTCTGGTGCATGGACTCTATAAGCTAGAGTGTCTTATTGGCTTCATAGTTCCTGCCAATGATTGATGTATTCTGGTATGTGTGAGATTTCAACAACTATCAAGCCTCCCAAAGACATACATCAGTAGTGTTAATGAAAGGAGGGCATACTTAAAATATACCACATGCAGAAGATGGTCGTTCAGCTGCTCTGAAATGTTCACAAAGCATAACCCACATCACAAACATCATCCCATTTCACCACCCGCTGAAGTGCTCATGCAGCCTGGTGCTGAGATCTCGCTGTTCATCCCACTGTTTTTCGAATTCAACAAGGTTGTAAATTCTGTGCCAAGTTCATTACAAGTTTATTATCTTAGCTGTAGCCATAACAACAACATAATACAAGGAACAATGCACAGGATAAAGGGGGTGTACAAAAGCAGTATTGTACACATCCAGTTCACATGGCACCCTTTTGACAATGGATGAAATTAAATTTTACTAATTCTTCCCTAGGGTTAGCCATCATATATACAAAAGTAGAAACATTATGTATGTAGACAACTCTTAAGTATTACCCCAAAAATGCCTGTTTCAGGATGACTGACCCGTACTGAATCTTCTGCTTCATATCCAAGTGACCATCTACAGCTCCAGGTTTACTCATAAAGTACTTATATAGAATTATTCCTCATTGAGAAGGTCAATTCTGTAGTTGAGTTCCCAGGCCAGTCTTTTGAGTGATGTAAGCTCCCATCCAGGAGCCTTATTCTTTTTTTCCCCCCAGTCAAGGATCCAAGGATGCAAAGGAACGTCTTGGTAGAAGTGCTGCCCTTGTGATACACATGGATGTTCCTACAACAAAATATGACCAATATTAAACATTATTTAGCCTTACCTGCGTAGCTGCTATTGGGACATTTTGTCAAATAATGTCACACATCCTAAGATTGATAGAAGGGTGCAAGCAAAAGATCACACTTAAAAAAATTAGATTCATTAATGCAGAATGGTTCCATGTTGGGTTGCCACACTAATGGAGACTTACTCCATCCATAAACATTCAAAAAGCAGGGAAGATAGAAACCACAACAACAGTACTTTGGCAAAACAGAGCAAGAAAGTGAATTTGAGTGGGTTATAGGATAGAAAATGTACACTAAGTGATTCTGAATTAGTCTCTTCTCTGAAACTATATGCTAAAAGTTCATATTTTAGTATCCTGACAATCATTTTCAGATATAGATTAACTACCAGTATATACACCAATACACATATACCTACATCTTTGACATCCTAGGCATTTAGAAAACACACTGTAGAAGCAGATGTGTAAAAACAACAGAACTGGTAATACATAACTGTATTGATCACATCCCGCCGAGGCTAGGAAATGTCAAGAACCAATTTCTAAGGATCAACATATTCTGTTCAACTGAAGTTACTTTTAATCAAAGGGCACTGAGGCCTTTTCGTATCACACCCATGGGGAAAATACCAGCGCCTGTTGGTTCAGCAGCTTAAAGAATTGCAGTGCAGGTAAATATTTTCTGAGGCCAATAAGCAAAACAAAGGATATCTAACACTGCCCAGGATCATGTGTAATCGAACACTTTGCAAGCACCAAGGCCATTGCAACTTTATACAGGGCACTGCTTGGTTAATACCAGCATGTTAATTTGCTAGCTTGCTATGGTCATATGTCAACCCTCTTCAAGAAACTATGGTGGCAGCATTGAAAAGTACAGGACAGGGAGCCCCTATTCATTCTGATTTATTGGTGACAAAACAAATTCATTAGGGCTCGATCATCAAAGAGCCTACATCTTAAAAAGCTGGCTAAGGTGTAGAGCTTTTAAAGGCCCACTCTGTCAAAGAGAAATGAAAGGAAATTGGCATGAAGAGAATCAGCTATTCACCCTGAGATGTGGGTTGTGTTTTCATTCTTTGCATGCTAATATCACAACTACTTGGTTTGTGGCAGAATATAGAGAAAACAACAGCACTTCTGCATTGGGAAAGCTATTCTTGTGGGTGGCTTTCAACACTGACAGTGGTTTTCCAAGCAATGGATGCAATTCAGGTCCTTTCAAATCTATGGGAGCTTTGGCTTCTGTGGAAGATGGGATTGTACCCAATATCACCGCAAGTTTTGTACACCTGTCTTGCCTGAAATCAACCGGAAGGTTGATTTCCCATCAGGCATATGCCAGTACTCAGTTGGATTGACACAGGAGGACCATGCGGAATGTGTGTGTGTGTGTGTGTGTACTTTGCCATATCTATAGGCTCTAAACCCCTAAACAATAATGTAGAAAGGAGGTGTGGAATTTCAAAATAAAATGAAAATGAACTAACAAGTACCAAACATCCTCTAGTCTCATATTTTGGATTGAAAGCAGCAATTTAATGGGTGGTACATAGAAAAACACATTGTGGAGTAGTGACCTTATTTTGATCCTGTTTGGTGCCATTGCTTTTCCTGGCTGCTGCCGCTGCATCAATAATATCCCTTCCCCCACCTAGTTACTGCTTCTTTCTTCTTAAACACAAGCATGATTCCAGCCAATGAGAGATCACACAGTGAGTTGGAAACCATTATGATCCTGCATAGTGACACCACCAAGGGCAAATAAAGTCCATTGAGAGAGTGGGAGGGAGAAATTAAATGAAATGACATTTGGTGGGGGGATTTGTTTTATAATATTTCTACACCTCTTACATTAAAAGAAATTTACAAAAGCAAAGTACATATTAAACCAATATCACAGACAAAGGTACAGTCAGTGCTTTTTTTCTGGGGAGAACACAGGGGTACGCATAGCCCTGAACATTTTGTGAATCTAAGTTTGGCCTCATTGAGGGGCACTATTTCAATATGAGTAGGAAAATGAGAGTACCCCTAAACAGTGTTTTTTTAAGGAAAAAAAAGCACTGGGTACAGTGCTTGTGACTTCATAAGCATCGCTGAAAATTTCTCAACAAAACTGAGGCATTTTTAAACATTGCTGAATACGTTTCCCAAAAAATTAACATAATCCCTAACATCATCGGGCAAAGTGGGAAGGGGAATTTTAGCACTTCCTGCTTCCCTAGATTCCTGATTATAGTGCAGATGCAAGCTAGAAACGTACTTCACTTCATCAAGAACAAATATTACAAATGGCTGACTAACCAACTTGCCACATGGACACTGCAGTAAATTAATACTTGATAAATGGCCACCTATGTTCATTCCTAGGTAGAAGTTGTCCTCTTCCTTCGTGCACTGGATTTGAAAGATAATGGGTTTGATTCTATGGGCTTCAGAGATCAGAACTCAGCTTCATCCTCCCCTGTTCCCAATTTGATGCCTTCTCTGTCTACCTACCCCTTCTGGAGCCTGGGTTGCTATTGGGGGGGGGGGTCCTTCTATGAACCTTGATTTATGGATACGGACATACTAATTTCGGGTAGGTAACTGTGTTGATCTGACGCAGTCGAAATAAAAAAATCAAAAAATCTGTAGAAGTGTGCATGCACACAAAAACTTATTACAGAACAAACTTAGTTGGTCTATAAGGTGCTACTGGACAGTTTGTTTGTTTTTGTTTGTTTATTTTATTTTGACATACTGTACTAATGTTATTCAAGTTCAGCCTTCCCATTTGCTGCTTTAACAAAACTACACACACCACTTAGGGTCGCCTACACAACTTCCTAAGTGCAGCCAATCATAAGCCACATCTGCACTCTGCATATAAAGCACTCTCATACTGCTTAAAAGAGGCATGGCTTCCCCCAAAGAATCTTGGGAAATGTAGTTTGTTAAGGGTTCTGAGAGCTGTTAGGAGATTCCTATTCTCTTCCCAGAGCCCACAATTCCCACAATTCCCTGGGAAGAGGGATTGATTGTTAAATTACTCTGGGGGTTGTAGTTCTGTGAGGGGAGTAAAAAAAAGGTAAAGGTAAAGGACACCTGACAGTTAAGTCCGGGTGCAAATGACTCTGGTGTTGCCGCGCTCATCTCACTTTACAGGCCGAGAGAGCCGACGTTTGTCCGCAGACAGTTTTTCCGGATCACGTGGCCAGCATGACTAAGCCGCTTCTGGTGAAACCAGAGCAGTGCACGAAAACGCCGTTTACCTTCCCGCTGGAGCGGTACCTATTTATCTACTTGCACTGGTGTGCTTTCAAACTGCTAGGTGGGCAGGAGCTGGGACCGAGCAACTGGAGCTCACCCTGTCATGGGGATTTGAACCACCAACCTTCTGATCTGCAAGCCCTAGGCTCAGTGGTTTACACCACAGCGCCACCCGCATCCCTGTTGTGAGGGGAGTAGGGATCTCTTAATAACTTTTGGCACTCTAACTACTGTTCCCAGGATTCTTTGGAAGAGGCCATGGCTGTTGTATGATAGTGTTTGAAATGAATAATGTAGATAGGACTCTAGACCTGTAGGAATGTTTGATTTCTCACACCTGATCTATCCTTAGTTTACAGTGAAATGAATAATCTCACTAAAATCAGTAGGGCTAACCTGGGATAAATTTCCTAAAGATCACAGTATAACATCTTAGGGTGTGTTCCTCTTCTTTAAAAAAATAAATAAATCCAATTTATTTATCTTATTTTGCATTTTTTCTCCAAGGACCTTAGAACAGTTGACATGGGCTTACGCTATTTTATTCTGGCAGCAACCCAGTGTGGGGCAGGAAAGGCTTTTCCAAGGCCACCAGCGAAACTTTCAGCTATACAGTGGTACCTTGGGTTACATACGCTTCAGGTTACATACGCTTCAGGTTACAGACTCCGCTAACCCAGAAATAGTACCTCGGGTTAAGAACTTTGCTTCAGGATGAGAACAGAAATTGTGCTCCAGCGGCACGGCAGCAGCTGGAGGCCCCATTAGCTAAAGTGGTGCTTCAGGTTAAGAACAGTTTCAGGTTAAGAACGGACCTCCGGAATGAATTAAGTTCTTAACCCAAGGTACCACTGTACAGTGAACTGAAATTGGGTCCTAATTCAAGTACAACATACTATCCACTACACCAGTATTATTATTTTTTATCTTTTCAGATGTGGATTGTGTATACATTTCCATTTACTCTGCATCCATGCACTCCCACCGCTGGTTTGGGAACTGGTGTACATATGACATTAGCCACAATCCATTTCTTATGAAATACTGTGTTTTGATGCATTTGTCCCCCAAGCAAATTGAGAAAATTAATGGCCTTGCTGCATTTTACATGGCAAGGTCCCATTTCTGTTCAGTGTTCCAGTCAGTCAGCCAGTCAGTCAAGCCTTCGTCCAGGATATTCCATTCCACTACCACCACCTCCATTTTTAATTCCCCCGACAACAACCAACCAGAAAGTGTACTTAGCAGGGTTTTTTGGAGGAAAGGGTCCCCCTTAGATTTCTTATAAAAATGTTGTGTAGAGCTCCAAACCTTGGACTACCCTGAAGTCTGGTGATAACTCCCATCTGTGTCTCAATACTGTCATTTTGGCTACATGAAGATCCACACTCATACAACTGAGTTTACTATTACTATAAGAAGCTAATGCCGATTATTAATTGCATTTACCAGTATATCTCACCTTCTCAAGGTGGTATACACTCCTCATTGAATCCTATGTGGTAGAGTAGGCCGAGAGGCAATGACTGGCTCAAGGTTACCCAGTGAGCTTCATGACCAAGATTTAAACCCTAGTCTCCCAGGTGCTAGTCCGACTCTCTAACCACTACACCACACACTGGCTCACATAATGTGTATGTACAGGCATCTCAAACTTTAACTAGTTTAATAGTTGTGTCCCTTCCTTTTCCCAGGGAATCTTAGAACATGTATCTCCAACCTTTTCAGACCCAGGCAGTGGCGTAGCGTGGGGGGTGCAAGGGGGGCCGGCCGCACCGGGCGCAACATCTGGGGGTGGGCGCGCTCACACTTGCAGTGCTAAAATCAGTGCTAAAATCCATGGGTTAGGGGGCGCAAATTACTTGCCTTGCCCTGGGTGCTGACAACCCACGCTACGCCACCCAGGACCTACATTTAACCCTATTGTGCATTTGGGGATCCATTTCTTAATCTTCTACCATATATTCGCTCCTGTTGTGACCCAGTTTGGATCAGGCTATGACCCACTAGTGGGTCCCGACCCACCATTTGAAGATCAGTGCCCCCAAATTGTAAGAAGGGTGGGTGCTTGGGATCTCTATGAGAAGCAAACTACAATTCGATTCTTTGTGAGCAACTTACGTTGCCAAACTGCAATTCCCAGGATTGTGGGAAGTCAGGGCAACAGTTAAATTGCTATAACATAGATGAATACAGTGCAAACAGGCCCTTAGTTTTTCCTTCTCCTCCTTCCTCTCCCTGACTCTCTCCTTTTCTGAAAAAAGCATAGAAAAATGTGGTGTTGCTTTTGCGTCTGATTTATCCACCTAAGCATGACCAAGCTGAGGTTCGTAACAGCCCACCAATTCAAGCTCAGTGCCATAATGATACTCTTTCTTTCTTTCTTTCTTTCTTTCTTTCTTTCTTTCTTTCTTTCTTTCTTTCCATTCATTAGTAGAAAGGGAGAGGGGCAGAGGAGATGAGCCCCATATCTGTTACATGGCTTCTACGTTCTTCCTGCCATAGACGGTATTCTTTTCCTGGCCTTTCCATTATATATTTTGAAGCATAAGATAAGTCTGCTGGGAGGGATGTCAAGTGCTTTAAAGTCATTTGCCAGGAAGTGGCTGCTACCATCATCTCCTTCTCCCCACCCCCACCCCCACCTCCACTCCCTCCTCCCACCTAATTATACTCCATCAGAGTTCTCCAACATGGGTGTTGAATTTAAGCACCTGCTTAAATTCAACCCCTTTCAACAAAGCTCTCTTAATCACGTGCTTTAACTTTGATCAAGTGATTAAATGTCACAGAGACCAGTGGGACTTAAGCAGGTGCTCCTAATGCTTTGATGACTTCAGATAGGATTACTTCCATCCTTGGATACTTAAGTACTTTTCCTGGACAGAAGCCAATGAGACTACTTGATCATGTGTTTGAGGCAATCACCTTGTAGTCATTTTTTAGTAGACTCCTACTGATTTTCCCACTCTAGACCCTATTCTTCCAGTCCCACATTTCACCTTCTTAAACTCATGGTCTCTTGAGGGATGGGTTTATCTGAATATGCATAGTAGATAAGCAACCAGGCCTACTTGCACAAGGAAGCTATCGCCTACTATTTATTTACTTACGATATTTCTGTCCTGCTCTTTGTCTTGCAAGATGATCCCAGAGTGAGTTATAATTGCTGGTAAAATACATAACCAACAATAAAAGATAGGTCGTTGGCATCCATCTGTCTCGAGAGACAATGGAGTGTGCCTCTGGGGTTAAGTCAAACTGCTGTGTTAGCAGCACCAAAGTGGCTTTCCCCATATGGAGGCCCTGGGCTGCCCAGGCGACAAGACCCCCCTCTTGGCCTTGCTCAGGGGTCAGCAACCTTTTCCAGCCGTGGGCCGGTCCACTGTCCCTCAGACCATGTGGTGGGCTGGACTATTTTTTGGGGGGGAAATGAACGAATTCCTATGCCCCACAAATAACCCCAGAGATGCATTTTAAATAAAAGCACACATCCTACTCATGTAAAAAAACGCTGATCCCCGGACTGTCCACAGGCTGGATTGAGAAAGTGATTAGGTTGCCTGCCCCTGGCCTTGCTGATGTGGTCCAAAGGAAACCAGAGCAATTTGTTTGGCACCAGCTTGGCTGCCAGAGTTGCCAGAAGGAGGCATACAAGATGCCACCTAACTGTCTTAGAGACTCCACTCCAGGTTTGTGCAGAGTTTACTCCTTAGCCTTTTCTTCTCCTGGAGATATCCTGTAAGGCAGCAGCGGATTAGGATCAGAGTTGTCCTTCCCCAAATGGGCTACCTTCCCAGGTTGACCCATCTGCCCCTCACTTCCCTGTACTGCATGTGCAGAAACTGCCTTCTTGACTGTTAGACCCACAATTGGTCTCAACCGCTCACTCCACCAGAGCCTGTCTTCGCATGCAAGGAATATCCCTAAGTCACCAAGGGTTTGAGACCCATCAGCTACCCTCGCCTAGTTTAGCCGGCCAGTCAAAGGTGTTCCTGGGTGTGGCCACTGCCGCATGCTGACAGCTTCTAGGAGCCACAGGTGAGAGCTGAGTGCAGGGTGGGGACCAAAGATGGACAATCTACCTCAGAAGGAGGATGACATGTCCCTCACCAGAGGTTCTACTCCTCCTCTAACACCCCATAAAGGTAAAGGGTAAAGGGACCCCTGACCATTAGGTGCAGTCGTGGCCGACTCTGAGGTTACGGCGCTCATCTCGCTTTATTGGCAGAGGGAGCCGGCGTACAGCTTCCGGGTCATGTGGCCAGCATGACTAAGCTGCTTCTGGTGAACTAGAACAATGCATGGAAATTCTGTTTACCTTCCCGCCAGAGCAGTACCTATTTATCTACTTGCACTTTGACATGCTTTCGAACTGCTAGGTTGGCAGGAGCAGAGACCGAGCAACAGGAGCTCACACCGACCTTCTGATCAGCAAGTCCTAGGCTCTGTGGTTTAACCCACAGCACCACCCGCGTCCCCTATCACCCCATGCACCCCTCAAAAAAAGATAGGTAACACAAGAAACAGTAGACATAAGCGGTCACAGGTCACCCCAAGGCCTAGGTGAATAAATACATTTTTAATTGGTAATGAAAACTTAGAAGAGTTGGCACTACTCAGTTTTGTAAAGAGAGGTCATTACAGAGTTGGGTCCCCTGTACTGAGAATGCCCTTTCCTGCCTCACCACATATCTAATTTCAGGATGATGTGGGACCATCAAAGGACATCCCTGTCAGATCTCAGAGTACAGGAAAGTCTGTAAGGGAGAAGACACTATTATAAGACACTTTCCTTCAGCAAACCTAACTGAAAGTTATATTCCACTGTCCCTGTGGACCACTTCACACATTGCATGGCAACAAATGCAGGTTTGGCACCCAGGCGACACCTGCAGCCGCTATCAGCTGCCTGTCAAGTGTGCTTGTATGATCCCCATTGCGCCCACACTTTACACATTTAGGAGTACACTTGAAGCATCTCAGATATTTCTTTTAACTGGCCCAATTAATTTCAATACTTTTTTCTTCTAATTCATATTTCCCAGTGTAGTGAGCGGGACTATCCACACCCCCGACCGTTCCTCCTAGACACCGGCAGGACTTGGCCAGGAAGGGGGAGAGATCGCTAGTTGTTGCAGATCACAAGCCAAACAGTAAAGCTGCCACCACCTCCTTTCCTGGACCACCCTCGAATGGGGTTCAAGGAGGAGAACCCCCCCCCTTCGGTATTTATTGGGTTAGCCCAGCCCTGAGTCACTTTATCGTGACGCAGACAGAAATTCAACAGGTAGATGCTTCCAAACGGTAAGGCACCCGTTTAGCTTCCCCGAGCAAAGGCACAGAGTACAAAAGACAAAAAGTCCATTTCCAAGTTTATTGAAAAAGCCACTCAAAAGTTGCACATTTCTTAGAAGGTTACAAACAAAAAATAAAAACATTGTAAAATATAACTAGCTAAAACCATACCCCACCCCCCCACCCCCAGCAACAATAGTTCAAAACACAGTGAGTAGCCAAGAGGCGAAATACCAGGGCAAGATGTTCTGCACTTTGAATCTGAATTCCCAAATCCTTTATCCTTGAAAACCCACGTGGAGGACAGATTAGGGACCAATCATTTCTTTAGGTCAATTACCAATTTACCAAAGGCTGTATGATGAGACTATATCTTCCGATTGTCAGGAGACCTGCACAGTGAACTTTGTTTAGACTCAGAAACCTTGAGATCAAAAGGCTGTTCCCTCTGTTCCCAGGCCTCTCTTTCATGTACCAGGCTCCCAAGTTGTATATTACTTGATAGCCTCCTGTACCTTTTTACAACCCAATCCATACTCAGGCCCCCAGCTGCGCCAGGGTCTACAAATCAGATAACATCTCATCCTGCCTAGAGTCAAGATGTAATTGACTCACACCTCTAGAGACAGGGAGTTTTACGTTTAAAAAGACCAGACACCCATTCCCCAGAAGGCCACAGTTTTATCTCTCCCACAATGCCTCACTCCTGCGTGAACCAGCGTTTGGACATACCAAGATTTCCCAACTTCACTACACCCTCCCCTCTAAGATGAAATTAAAGGGTTAAGCCCCTAAATTTTATCAGTACTATTTACACAATTGAGGTAGTTCCAACCAATCTGGGGCATTTAGTACAGTCATACCTCGGGTTAAAGACGCTTCAGGTTGAGCATTTTCAAGTTGCGTTCTGTGGTGACCCGGAAGTAACGGAACAGGTTATCTCCAGGTTTCGCCGCTTGCGCATGTGCAGACGCTCAAAATTATGTCATGCGCAGAAGCAGCGAATCACGATGCGCAGACGCAAGTTGCGTTCTGCTCAGGATGTGAACGGGGCTCTGGAACAGATCCCGTTTGCATCCAGAGGTACCACTGTACCTCTAAAATAGCAACTCACTCCACAGACTGCTACAAGCAGGACAGGGTGTCCGCGACTACGTTCATTTTCCCAGGTATATGAGAAACTGTGAACTGATAGTCTTGAAGGGTCAGACTCCATCTGAGTAACTTCTGGTCAGTGTGTTTCACTCTTTCTAACCAGCACAAAGGTGAATGGTCAGTTTGGACTTCAAAATTATTCCCCCACAAGCAGTGGCGTAGCGTGGGGGGTGCAGGGGGGGCCAGCCGCACCGGGCGCAACATCTGGGGTTAGGGCAAATCCATGGTTAGGGGGTGCAAATCCACGGGTTAGGGGGCGCAAATTACTTGCCTTGCCCCGGGTGCTGACAACCCACGCTACGCCCACAAGGTAGGGGTAGAGTTTGACCAAAGCCCAAACCAAAGCAAGACATTCTTTTTCGACAGTGGAATAACTCTGCTCACGTGGTAGCAACTTTTTGCTCAAATACACAACTGGACGCCAGGTTCCTCCCTCATTTTGCTGAAGCTGTACACCCCCTAATCCTGTTTGGCTAGCGTCTGTCTGTACTACAAAGGGTTGGGCGCAAGCATCACTGTTGAGCTCACTAATGCCTGTTTTAACATTTCAAAAGCACGCTGACACTCCTCAGTCCAGGTCACCTTAACAGGCAGAGATTTCTTACGCAAATTCGTCAAAGGGGTGGCAAGGGTTCCAAAATGCTTAATAAACCTTCGATAATAATTCACTAGCCCAATAAAGGACTGCACATCCCTTTTTGTCTGAGAGCGAGGCCATTTCTGTACACTCTGGACTTTGGCCTCCAGGGATTTGATATTTCCAGACCCCACCCTAAACCCCAAATAAATCACCTCTCCTTGAGCAAACTGACACTTGGAGATCTTCACCGTCAGGTTGGCTTCCTGTAACCGTGACAAAACACTCTGCACATGCCTAAGATGCTCCCCCCAGGAATTAGAAAAGATAGCCAGATCATCTAAGTGGGCACAACAAAAATCACTCACATCATGTATCAGAGAATTAATCAAGTCGCTGGAATGCTGTGGGCGCATTGCGCAATCCAAAAGGTAACACCTTAAATTGATATAGACCTACATGGGTAATGAAGGCAGATTTTTCTGATGCCTCAAAGGAATTTGCCAAAATCCTTTGGTCAAATCCAGGACCGTGATTAACTTTGCTCTCCCTAGCTTTTCAATCAGGGTGTCAATTCTGGGCAAGGGACAAACATCAGGGAGGGTCACAGAATTAATATGCCGATAATCCACACAAAAACAAATGGTGGAATCAGCCTTAGGGACCAAAACGATGGGAGAAGCCCAGGCTCTCTTACTGGGCTCTATAACTCCCAAATCAAGCATTTCCCGCAATTCAGCCTCAATGCTTCGGGCATGAGCTTCACTGACGCTATAAGGCCGTGATGCAATAGGTGCAGCATCACCAGTGTTAAAATGGTGCTGCATCAAATGAGTCCTCCCTGGTTTAGTACTGAAAGTACGGTCAAAAGACTGTAGAACATCAAAGAGCTCCCTAGCCTGTTGTTCGGACAAGGTAGGTAAGCGTAACACATCCAAGATACAGTGGACACTCGGGTTGTGAACGTGATCCGTGCGGGATGCACGTCCACAACCCACAGCGTTCGCAACCCGCGTCTGCGCATGTGCAGGTTGCGATTTGACACTTCTGCGCATGCGCAAAGCACCATTTAGCGCTTCTGCGCATGCACGACCGCCGAAACCTGGAAGTAACCTGTTCCAGTACTTCCAGGTTTCGGCAGTCCACAACCCGAAAAAACGCAACCTGAAGCGGCTGTAACCCAAGGTATGACTGTACTTCCAGCCTGTTTTTATTCCTCCAAGAGGTCTATAGGGGCTGTAGGCACCTCCTCTCGACCTCCAGAGATGGCCAACACAGAAAGCTCAGATTCAAGGTACCTTTTCAAAGAATTGACATGATATTCTCTCGATGCATCATGCAGCTCCTGGCATTCCACCAGATAGCGCACAGAGCTCAGCTTGGCCTTCACTATTCCAGGCCCATGCCATTTGACTGCCAGTTTGTGGGGTCGGGTGGGTTTCAACACTAAAACCTGATCTCCCACTTCAAAACTTTTTGTCACCACCTTCAAATCATAAAAACGTTTCTGTTCCAACCGAGCACCCTCCAAATTCTCCTTGGCAAGTTGCCAGATGTAAGACAACATCTGCCTCAGGTTAGCAAAATACTCAGACACAGAAGGTACCTTAATCTCCTCCTCCGACCCCTCCCACTCCCTCCGGAGCATGGACAGAGGAGTATTCAAGAGTCGGCCAAAAATCAACTGGTTGGGCGCAAACCCTAGACTCCTTTGATATGCATCATTGTAAGCAGACACAACTAAAGGCAGATCTTGATCCCAGCTAGACCCATGGGCCAGGGCACACTTCCGCAACATCTGCTCGAGAGTTTTCTGAACTCTTTTTATAAGCCCATTTCCCTGGTGCTGATCCACAACACTAGTGTGATGGTGGACCTTTGCCAGCTGCAAAACCTTCTGAGTTAGCTCAGCCATTACATTGGTTCCCAGATCAGTCACTAGAACCTTAGGTATCCCCAAAGAACCAAAGGCCAAAACCAAAGCTTTCGCAAGATTTTGGGCAGAAGTATTGGGCAAGCTTGTAGCCCAAACATATCTAGAGGCATAATCAATTATTACACAAACATACTGCTTCCCAGCACGGGTTTTCTGCAGGGGGCCCACCAAGTCTATTCCCCATTTTTCCAAAACATTTGCGTCAAGAGGTACACTCTGTAAGGTATTAGGCATGCTGTCTTTATCATTCCCTATTTTTTGACACACAACACAAGAGCGTACAAAGTTCTTTACACTTTGGTGCACATCAGGCCAGTAAAAGTACCGGCTGATGCGTTCCAGGGTCTTCTGTACCCCCAAGTGGCCTGCCAGACCATCATGATGGGCTAAGTCCAGTACCTTAGGACGCCTTGACCCAGGAACCACCAGCTGCAAAACAACATCTTTGTCTTTGATCTTCTTTGGCCAGAACTGTCTGTACAAGAGCCCCTTTTCATACAAGAAGCGGGCGCGCCTCTTTCCTTGGGGAAGGCTCTCCACAGCGTCCCAGGAAGCTTGCAAGGAGGGATCAGATCTCTGGTCAGCTTCAAACAATCGCAAATCCCCCAACACAGTGGAAGACCCAAGATCTTCCGAAACAGCAGGGATACATTTCCCCGGTTCCTTGGGCTGAAACGCAGACCTCCCTTTCGATCCCAGAGCCATCAGTCGACTCCCAACCGGCTGGCTTTTGTTTCCCAAATGAGGCCTGTTGAGCCTAAAAGTCTCAGCAAACTGCGCGGCTTGCTCAATAGTAGCAGGGCTTCGGTCCGCAACCAAGCATGCCAATTCCGCAGGCAAATGGCGGTTAAACTGCTCTTTGAGCATCAATTGTCTCATCCCTTCAAAGGTAGTTACATCCTCTGCCGACATCCAAAAGTCAAAATTCTGTGCCACTTTAGCAGCAACGAGGGTCAGGCTTTCAGTTGCGGCAGCTTTATCAACCTTTCGGAAAGCCCGCCTATAGTCCTCAGCCCTCAAACGATATATTTGCAAAACACGGCTCTTATAATGTTCATAGTCCATAGCATATGATAAGGGTACCTGTCCCATTAAATCAGCCAGTTCTCCACTGACTCCACTGACTAGGGCTCTCAGAATGATCATATAGTGTCTTGGGGGAACTCCCAGATCTTGACAACTCAGTTCAAACAATGTCAGATAACTCAAAGCGTTTATGGGAGGTGTATAAGCAGGGAAGAGGCAAAGATCCAAATCCCATAGGCTAAACTCACGAGTTGCGCATCTTGGGGCCACATCTCGCAGCTCCTGGTCATGGCTGTACCTCGGGGCGGGGTGATAACTCGGTGCTTGTCCCTCCAGATGCCGAGGTTCCTTCTCCCCATACACGCAAGAGGGTCCGGAGCGTGGCCCATAGACCTCCTCCTCTTCGTACTGTTGAGCCGACATCCTAGGCTCCCGATATCCTTCTGACAAGCAGACTTTCATTGGACTAGCCGGTCGATAAGTAACAAGTCCACGATTCTCCTGGGGTTGACGCTCCGACTCTCGGTAGTCACCCGCAGCCACTGCACGGACCTCCCTTGGACGTCTCAGCAGCTCCCTGTAATCAGGGATAATATATCTGTTTTATAAGAATAATGAAGTTTAGCTGATGTGTTAGAAAGCCTTCTAAATAGTATGTGTTCACTGTAAAACTTGTAAGCAGATCTCTGCATACATGACTGGGGTCTCATGCTGCCTGCATAGCACAACTGCAGCACCACCACAGTGTATGCCTCTTCCTAGAATCACAGATTTTTAGAGTTGGAAGGGAACCCAAGAGTCATCTAGTTCAACCCCCTGCAATGCAGGATACTTTTGCCCAATGTGGGGCAAGAACCAATGATCCTGAGATTAAGAGTCTCATGCTCTACCCACTGAGCTAGAAACAGATGCAGTAGTATGACTGCACTGGAAAAGGATACTTTGTACTGTACAGCTAATTTTCCCAATATGCAGCGACTAAGAGGGACCCAGTGAAAATGAAATCAGGCTACATCTGTGGAGATTCCCTCTTCTGTTATAACTAATAGTGGTTTCCTTGATTTTATCTGGCCACCCCTAGCAGTGAGTAACCGTGTCACCCTCTAGGGAAGGCTCGGTGTGGTTTATTGTGGGCTTACAACTGATGGCATAATGTACTGGGTCTTTGTCCATGGAGTTTTCTTGGCAGGGATACTGGAGTGGCTTGCCAGTTCCTGCTCCAGGTGGATCACGTTTAGTCAAAACTCTCCACTATGACCTGTCCATCTTGGGTGGCCCTGCACAGCATAGCTCATAGTTTCTCTGAGTTATTCAAGCCCCTTCACCATGACAAGGCAATGATCCATGAAGGAGATGTATGTATGTAGTGATGTACTGAAGTGAGAGCTGGACCATCAAGAAAGCCGATCGCCGAAGAATTGATGCTTTTGAATTATGGTGCTGGAGGAGACTCCTGGGAGTCCCATGGACTGCAAGAAGATCAAACCTCTCCATTCTTAAAGAAATCAGCCCTGGGTGCTCATTGGAAGGACAGATCCTGAAGCTGAGGCTCCAATACTTTGGCCACCTCATGAGAAGAGAAGACTCCCTGGAAAAGATCCTGACGTTGGGAAAGATTGAGGGCACAAGGAGAAGGGGACCACAGAGGACGAGATGGTTGGACAGTGTTCTTGAAGCTACCAGCATGAGTTTGACCAAACTGCGCGAGGCAGTGGAAGACAGGAGTGCCTGGCGTGCTCTGGTCCATGGGGTCACGAAGAGTTGGACACGACTAAACGACTAAACAACAACAACAATGCAGTGGGTAGAGAAAGTGACGGGGAGGGCTGCATTCAAATAATTGCTCTACTATGAAGGTCACTGGTTAGCTGTGTGGCAGCCACTGTCTCTCAACCTGTGCATGGCACAGGATAAAGTGGGATTAACCCCATATATTCTACACTGAGTGACTTCGAGGAAGGAACATAACATACAAAGGCAGTTCATCCATCCAATGCCACTCTAAAAGGAACAGCCAGGTAACTGCAAAATAAAATCATGATGTGATAGGAAGGTGGGTTGTATGAATCCCCTTCAATCTAAATGATAATCAGGTAGTGTGAACTTTTTGAATACAGTGGTACCTCGGGTTAAGTACTTAATTCATCCCGGAGGTCCGTTCTTAACCTGAAACTGTTCTTAACCTGAAGCACCACTTTAGCTAATGGGGCCTCCTGCTGTCGCCGCGCCGCCAGAGCACAATTTCTATTCTCGAGCTTGTCTGGAGGTTCTAGCAGGGGAGCGCAGCTATCGTATACCCTTGACCGAAGAACGCTACACTCCTTCTATCTGGGATGGTCGTCCTCTTCTATCGAGCGCGCAGCTTCGGGAGGGACGCACATGGAGCGGTGAGGGAGGAAGGGGACACCCGCCTAGCCAGCCAGATCAGCCGAATCAACCCTGGCGATCAATGGGGTGACAGATGTCGCAGCCAGATCGCCCTCACATCCCACAATTTCTATTCTCATCCTGAAGCAAAGTTCTTAACCCGAGGTACTATTTCTGGGTTAGTGGAGTCTGTAACCTGAAGCGTATGTAACCCGAGGTACCACTGTACAGCCATGCATTAGCCCTTTTGAAAACATTCCTTTAATCCAACAGAGAAAGGTAAAGATTCATTGTCAGGGGAGCAGGGCCAAGCAGGTTCAAATAAGAAAGCAAGCACAAATAGATGGCAGTAAAATGATGCAACCATTTGGTTGATAGTGTTCAAG
This sequence comes from Podarcis muralis, assembly GCF_964188315.1. Lineage (NCBI taxonomy): Eukaryota > Metazoa > Chordata > Lepidosauria > Squamata > Lacertidae > Podarcis > Podarcis muralis. The sequence goes on along the minus strand of NC_135656.1, from coordinate 10,309,629 downwards.
GGGAGGGGAGATCTCCTCTCACATCACTCAAGGCAAGCCATACTAGTTTAAAAATGAGGAGAGAGAGAGAGAGAGAGAGAGAGAGAGAGAGAGAGAGAGAGAGAACGCATTATATTCCAACTAATGACCTTGATCTGTGAGTAATAACTATAGGCCATTGAATGGTTTATATCCTATCTCAGAGGTCAGCCTAAGAAATTTCAGTGGTCCCTTCATATTTCTGATTGTGTGAACAAGCCTTACAGCATTTTAAACTCTCAAGAGCTGCAGCAGCTCTTTTTCAAAGCAATAGCGTCAAAATGGCTTTGAAATAGAAAATTTGCACATCTGTTGGGAGATGATACCCAGATGCAAATTCTGAACTTCAGCCAAGGAAAAAAACACCATACAAAGAAGAGCCATAGTTTTTAGTGCTCTGGAAGTGTGCAGAGTTTTAGTTCTGGGTTCACAGATGTCATCATCATTGTTTGGGTTGTTTTAATCATTTGCAGGAAGAAAATGGATATCACCCCAGTCATCCAGCTTATGCATCACTGCACTATACATAATAATGCTTGTTTAACTCATTAGAGCAGGGATGGGATGGGGAAGCTGCAGCTCTCCAGATGTTATCAAACTCCAGTTCCCACCATCCATGAACGTTGACCATACTACGTAGCTGGGACTGCTGGAATTGGAGCTCAACAATATTTGGAGAGGTGCTCACTTTGGCAACACATATACTAAAATTGGAATGATACAGAGAAGATTAGCATGGCCCCTGTGCAAGGATGACACGCAAATTCATGAAGCATTCCATTTTTTAAAATAAATAAATAAATAAATAAATAAATAAATATTTGGAGAGCTACAGATTCAACACCTCTTATATAGGGAGTGTTCAGAAGTCTTCAGCAATTCTAATAACAGGGATGTGGGACCTCAGACACAGGGGCCAAATGTGCACCCAGGGTTCTCTATGTGGCCCTCAGGATTCTACCATGTCCCCACCCCCTCACTGGTCCACAAGGGAATATGACCATCAGGCTGAAAAATTCCCCCACCCATCCCTGCCTTAACATTAGATTGAACATTAGGAGAAACTTACTGATAGGACGTGGGTGGCGTTGTGGGTATACCACAGAGCCTAGGACTTGCCAATCAGAAGATCGGCGGTTCAAATCCCCGTGACGGGGTGAGCTCCCATTGCTCGGTCCCAGCTCCTGCCAACCTAGCAGTTCGAAAGCATGTCAAAGTGCACATAGATACATAGGTACCGCTCTGGCGGGAAGGTAAACGGCGTTTCTGTGTGCTGCTCTGGTTCACCAGAAGTGGCTTAGTCATGCTGGCCACATGACCCGGAAGCTGTCTGCGGACAAACGCTGGCTCCCTCGGCCTATAGAGCGAGATGAGCGCGCAATCCCAGAGTCGGTCACGACTGGACCTAATGGTCAGGGGTCCCTTTACCTTTTTACTGATAGTTAGAGCATCTTGGCAATGGAAGCAATTACCAGAGGGAGGGAAGGGGTGTTCTTCTAGTGAAGGCTGGACAGCCATCTGTTGAGGATGCCCTAGCTCTGGATTTCCTGCAGAAATCAGGAGCTTGGACTAGATGGCCTACACAACCCATTCCAACAATATGATTCTGCCCCTATTAGGAGTTGCTGGTATTAACCCTGCAGCACATATTTGGGCGGGGTGGGGGGAGAGAGATAGTGGATTGTCTAGAAGGCTGCCTTGGAAGCAGGGACTTCCTGGTTCATGTCACAATTCCATGCATGTCTATCCAAAAGAAAGTTCCAGCTAAGTGTACCCAGGATTGCTGCCTCACAGAGCAATCCTCCTTACATCATGCACATTAGGAAAGGACAGAGCTCAGTGGACAGAGCATCTGCTTAGCATTCAGAAGGTCTTGGGTTCAACTCCTGGAATCTCCAAGTGGGACTGGGGGAGAACTGTGCCTGAAACCCCAGAGAGCTGCTGACAGTCCGTGTTGACAGTACTGACCCTGATGGACCAGTGGCCTGAGCCTGGTTCTTCTGTTTGTATGTAGATGGTGTGTAGGCAGATTCTTCTGTTTGTACATAGATGGTGTGTAGCTGCCTCTCTGCCAACCTTCATCAGCAAAGATGAGCACCTCCATCTGGCAGCAGTGGCTTGTAATGGTAGAGGCGCCACCTTCACCAAGATATTCTGGTAACAGGATATTCTGGGGCAAGGGACTAGTGTGTTTGGACCCAAAGACCATGGATCCCTTCAACAGTCTAATCCTTGGACTCTCAGCTACACCTTCAGCCTGGAACTGGCATAGCAAAATTAAAGGGGCAGGTGGAAAACCCACCTTCCACAACACACACACAAAGTGCACATCACACATATCCATCTCATTCTAATGCATATAGATTCATCACAGATAATAACACACTGATAGATAAGAACATTTTAAAAGCTTGCCAGATCAGATGGTGAACATCAATCTAGTTCCTCATTCTCTTTCCAGACCAACCAAATAACTCTAGACGCTCACAAGGAGGGCATGAAGGTGGTGCCCATTCTCTGATGTGTATTTCAGCATCAGGTATTCAAAGATGTATACTGTCTGTATCCACTGAGGTTCTGTCTAGGTATCATGGCCAATGGCAATTGATACCCACTCTCTATGAACATGTCTCACCTTCCTTTAAAGCAGGGATTGGAAAGCTCTTGGCTGTGGCTCCTATCAACCCTGACCACTGGCCATGCTGGCTGTGGCTGAGGAGGGCAAGAGTCCAACAACATCAGGAGGGCCACAGGTTCCACACCGCTGACCTAAATGATATCTTAAGGACACCTAGCTAATATCATGCAAATTGAAGGTTTCCAAGTCAACTCAAAAATATTGACCCCCAAACACGTTTAAAAGGCAAAAGTTAACAAGTTTTCCCAAAGAAGTTCCTGTTTCTGTAGTTTAACCTCTTAGTCACACACACCCGCCCATATCTTAACAGACAAGGGAAATTGCACTCTCCCACTACCTTATTTCTGAGATCATTTCCCCACTTTTCTCTAGGCCAGATGTTGTTGAGCCAGGCTCCTTAGAAGCTTATCCAAACTTCATCAATGAGAAGTTCAAAACTAATGACAATCGGATAACTTGTACACCACTCTGATCCTTCCATGTAGAACAAAATTATACGGAGATGTCAGGCAGATATGGTGGCCATCTTTGCATTGCCAAAAGGGAGGACATGAATTTGCACAAATTTTGCATTTAATAATATGTGGGGTGTATATTGTGTGTGTGCTAAGATGGAGAGAGAGAAAGAGAGAGAGAGGTTTAAATTTAGAAACAATTACTGTAATTGAAATAGAACTATGACATATCTCACCATAATGGGGAATATTGACCAGGTGACCTGTGTTATCCAGGTGCTAATTGCTGATGGGCAACTTCAAAGCCCCCTCTCTGATCTCCCTTCCTATTGTTCTTTAACTTTAAAACAGGCTCAGACTGGACAGCCCTTCAAAGAGAGGACTCCTTCAAAGAGAAGGCTATAAAGGAGGCCACATGGCCACCCTATGGGCAGGGCAAGTCCTTGGGTGTCAGATTTTCTGGGGCAATTCGAGAATAAGAATTTGAAGATGTGCTCCAAACTGCAACCCAGAATCTTTTTCAAGATACAGTGATTCTATGACGGACATGCAGAGGTTTCACATGGAGACAATCGTGTGTAGCAACAGTTCTATGACGACAAGGATTTAGACTCCAAAAATGCATTTCTTCCTTGGAGCAAACTTCATTGAAAACAATGAGACTTATATCTGGGTACACAATTATAGTACTGTACAGTATTGCTAGTTTTAAAAATGACTGATCTCAGTTATGCTCACCCTAATCACTGAGCTTCTCCATAGTTCTGATTGTAAACCCTGAGATAAAGACTTGTCTCCTGCTTAGCTCACCACACATACAGATAATACTCTTGCTATTTAATCAACAGTAGCAATAACACAATCATCTCTGCACTGACTTCCTTGGGAAACACTCATAATCTGATTTGAGGAGCATGGTTGACCCTATCCTGAACCATACTCTGTCAGCCTTTCCCACCATAGCACCATCCACAATCCATCAGCCCCAGTCATCATGGCCAAGAGTCAGGAACTGCAGTTGAAAACATAGCAGTCATCTCACTTGAGGACCACAAGTTCCATAACAGTAAACCCCTTGCTTCTGTTGTCAATAAGCACAATGCTAGATCTCACTGAGTCTCTCTCACTCCATAAGGAACATTGTGTACACCCAGGATTATTGTGCATCTGTAAACAATTCTCAGTTGTACCTTTATACCTAAAACACATTTACGAATGGTGGGTGAAGAGCTTCTGTGCGTGAGGCACAAATTTAGCAGGTGAAATATTTCCACCTCACTGCATATCCACTGCTGGGAAAACCTTTCCTTGTTGTTCCCCTGACTGCTTGACTGTTAATAATGTTTATGTACTACAGTCAGTGCCATCAATGGCAACCAAAGCAGCTAACAGATAATAAGGAATAAAAACCAACAGCACTTAAAAACAAGTAAAACCAAAGCACAGTCATATAAAACCTGCAAATTGGGCAGTCACATAATCAACCAGTCCCTAAGAGCACAGCAACAAAGAAACAAATGCCTTCTCAAATGCAAAAGGTCTAAACTTCTTGTCCAAAGGAGAGCCTTACACAAGCCTCACTGGGGATAGTATTCCAGGGTGTGGGTGCAACTGCAGAAAATGTCCTGCCCTGTTGGGCAGGCTGTAGAACAAACTTGTCTAATTACTGGAATGCTGAACAAGGACTCACCTTTGGATCTTAATAAGCAGTACAGCATACACTCAAATACACCAGTGCCTTGAATTGGGCCTGAAAGCTAATGAGTGCAGCTAGGCTAAAACTGAGTATTTCCAGGGCATGCTCTGAAAGAAGATGAGACTACCACCTCACCGAAGATAAGAAGCTGTGCACCTAATGACTGCCGGAATGGGATGGGTATGAGTTTGTGCCTACAGATCTTCCCATTATGCAGTAGGCTGGGGTGAGGAGAGAAACTGGGAGAGTCTTGGGAACAGATGGGAGCAAAGAAGCACATAAGCAGTACGTGGGATGTGCAGAAAGGGGAGATTAGTGAAACCACAGAATAAAGAGCTGTTTCCACATGTGTGTCCATCATTTGATGATTAAAAATACCCAATGATAACTGTGTGTCGGAAACGGGGTCTCACATATATAATGCCACAGAACTTTCACATCAACTTAAATAAAATGCTTTTCAACGAAGTCAGTTCATACATTCTACTGCTGGTCATCAAACCTCCAGTATTTATTTTGTGTGTGTAGAGAACTCATACATGACATTGTATGATATGAACCATGCCAGAGTCAAATGCATGGAGGCAGGGGATGGGAGAAGAAAGAGGAATGTTTTGATACTAAATAAATATATAGTAGATTATTCTGCTAAGTACCCTCCCCTGCCGCCGTTTGTTAAAGCTTAACTTCCTGCTTTCTTCCTTTGTAATAGTTCAGACACTTTATGAATGACCCTAGTGTATACACATAGTAAACCTGATCAAATGGCCCTTTAAATAAATGTTTCCATCATTAACAGAAGCCTGACAGACAGAAATTTACCAGATGAAGCTTTTCCTGGCATGGAGACACAAGTAGTGAGGGCAATAAATCACCTGTTTAATTTCTGGTTTTCGGTGTTGGGCTGTTAAAGGCACAAGTGCTGGGCTAACTGGCAACCATAACCATCAGCCAAAATTATTATGGGACAATAGACAAAGCACCTTCTCCCATCCTCTAATAATAGATTAAAACCAAACTCTGCATGGTAACATACATAGAGCTTTAAGGAAAACTTTATCAGAAGTTGAATGAGCCACACGGTCACTGAAAGCTGCATTTCCCTCACACCACCAGGCATGCATGTCATGTCCTGATCTTGAGATGGATTCTGTTAGGAGGATTGGCTTTATAAAGTGTTAAGACCTGCCTGCAGTTAATTTTATCGCTTGATCTATACTGCAATAATTTTTGTATTGCAATTGCATTTTTATTGTTTGTTTTGTATTTCAGTGTACTCTTGCCTAGAGAACTTTGCTTATGTAGCAGCACAGAAGCATCAAGAGAAGCTTCTCCCTTCAGTGACAGGACTATGGTAGCTGAATCATAGGTGATAATATCCTGTTCTCTGTCAGTCTGTTACGAGTAAATGAGGGTTATATAGTACACCAATATCAGGGACACATTGTGCCTCTGAATACTAGTGCTCTCATGTCCTGCTTGTAGCCTTCCCAAAGACATCTAGTAGGCTGCTAGGAGACAGGATGCTAGAACATACCAAGCATTTAAAGTATGTACATTCTCTCACCCCCAAATCCTGAGAACTACAATTTGTCCCTCACAGAGCTCCAATTCCCAGTACCCTTAACTAACTACAGTTCCCAGTATTCCAGGGTGCTTAAAATGTATTGTGTGTACATTGTCCTAATGGGCCTTTGGTTTGTTCTAGCAGGGCTCTTCTTATAGTCCATCTCAGGTGTCTCAGCATAACAACCTTGGGACATGAGAAGGGGAAGGGAAGCATTTCTTTCCCCAGGGATCCATAGTTCTGAGAGACATGTTTGGAGCACTAGCCAACAATTCTGAGTGACCTCACCAAACTACAATTCCAAGAAATGTTGTGGGGAAGCCATGTCAAATGTTAAAATCACATAAACCCAGATCAGATAAACCCTACATTTCTGTAGTGTAGATTCAGCTGGAGTGAGGGATAGGGATGTGTTTCCTTGCCTTTGGAGGAAGGAAAAACATTATGCACATCCTCTGAGAAACTTACACGTTTATTACTTAAAATATCCATGTGTTACTGAGTTGGGTCCTGCCTGGGGAGCCCTAGATAAGGACTTGTTGTACCCACTTTTTATTTCCTCCCATCTGATTACTAGGACATGCTCTATGACAACACTTTCTAACCTCAGGCTGGACTCTGTCCAGGCTTCCTTTTCGCGTGTGAGTGTCCCATAATAATAAGCAGCCAGGCTGCAGGGTCAATCCATAATGAAGAGTTCCCATTGGTGAAAACTGAATCGTTTAGGGGAGCAATGGAGAAAAGGGCAGCGCGGTGAGGAGGGAGAAGCGGCTCCACTAGCCAGTGACCTCTGAGTGCCCTCACTTAACGAATTCAGATAGACAAAGCCACAGACTTGTGTGTGTGTGTGTGTGTGTGTGTGTGTGTGTGTGTGTGTGGCTGCAGTACAACTGACCTGAAGGATAACATTTAAGGAGACTGACCAGAGCTTTTACTAGTGACAGCTCAGCAGCCCAAACTAAAGAGAAAGAATGGAGTCTTGCTAAAATTTGGAGCGAAGGAAGGAACTGTTTTGAATGCATGCCTCCAGAAAGGTTGCAGCACTGTTAAGTGTCGTCTTCTGCTGGCCTTGCTCCAAGGCGTCGTTCATTCCCAACCTTTGTCCTACCACAAATCGGCAGGCCTTAGTAATCAAAACCCTATTCCGCAATGCTCAGGGGTGGAGAATCAACACAAAAGGACAGCAAGTAGAGGCGCCATTTAAGGAAAGTGATGATCGTCCTTCCCGGCGCCCCCCCCCCCTCTACTCTGGCCCATAATTCAGGCCACGTATGATTATTCTTGAAAAATACATACCCCCCCACCCTCACTCCACGAAGAGGAAGCCATGTTAGCCTGCCGCGACACCTTGCATCCGATAGCATAGATCGTGCACTCTAACCCACGAAAGCTTTTGCCATGATAAATTTGCTAGTCTTGTAAGTTGCTTCAAGACTCGTCGTTGTGTTAACCTATATTTTCTCCCGTAGGAAAAATAAGCCTGTGTGTGTGTGTGTGTGTGTGTGTGAGAGAGAGAGAGAGAGAGAGAGAGAGCACCTTTATCCAACACTTATATTTTTTTGACCTATAGTTAAGACCATGAAGTGACTCAAATGACAATGACTCTTAATCCCTTTTTGTGAACACATATGGTTGTATCGCAGCATTCATGCTCCTTCGTCTTGGATGCATCCAAGAGCCGTTGGTCCTTCCTGGGTCCTGTCCCCATCCGCCCTACTCTGAAATTGCATCCCTGGTAGAAAGGACAGGGGCTTCCAATGAAGGGCAAGCCTTTCCTGGTGTTATTGATGCCCCAAATGTAGATATAATCAATCAAAGAGCTCCACTGGAGTACATCGTGCTGTTTGGAGGAGGGGTGGCTCCTAGCGCCTTCCCCGTCCTTCCCTGCCTACACAGGCTTGCGAGATTCTGACGAAAGAAAATTGTGGCCTCTCCAGACGAGAATTCATCAGTCTGGAACGTAGCCCTCAGGTGAAACTCGTCTGCCAGCTCCACCAACCACCTCCCCCTTTTTCTTTCCTTAAAAAAGCTTTTGGCTTTGGGGTTCCTTCCGGAGGTTAGTGGGTGGGGCTGAGCCTCAACCTACTGGGAACATGGGAGTTCCGAAGACGCTTAAGCAAGGATTTCTTTCCTCCAACACCCCAACCCTAGAGGTTCAGAAGCTCAAAGTTAAGTTATCAGCCATGGATTTTCAGCAGGGAGGAGTACAAAAAAAATATCCATGGCCAATATTAACACCCATATTTGTGAGGGATTGCAGTTGGCTACTGACCAATGAAAGATGGGCGCTCTGAGTTTGCTCAGGCTCCATGACTGAGAGGCATATTCGTCATGCTCCAGGGCTGAGGCCGAGCAATCCCGAAAACAGCAGCAATGCTATAGGTAGATGATCACACTATTTTCTGTACAGTCCACTTTCTAAATATATCCAGAATGATCTTTGTCTCTGTCCCTTACAGCGCAATCCTGTCTTCCAGGTAAATGTATATATGTACCTTAGTGTGTAGCACGGCTTGCAATGAATTTACTCCTATTTGAGTGAAACTAGAACTTCAGCCCCCTGATCTTTAATAACCTATGCATTATTTTATGGTATAGGGTCGGTTGGACTTCAGAGACTCGGCTTCTCTTTCGCCCCCTCCCCACTCCTCAGAACAGTTTATGGGTTATCTTTTTGCAGTTATTTGAGCTTTCTGGGTGCTTTGGTAACTCACGTCCCTTTTCTTGTTGGCATCTAATATAGTGAAAGACCTGCAAGTTTATGGATCTCAGAGTGAAGTGGAGAAAGGATAAACTAAATAAAGAATTCAGGCCAGGTTATCTGTAAAAATAAGGAATGTTAAGTTAACGTTGTTAACATCCTGTTCTATGTTGAAGAAAGGAGAAAAATTGACAGAGAACGCCATTTTTTAGTCAATATTACAATCTATTGTGAAATCAAGGTCGGGTGCCAGACATCAGTGTGGTCTCCGCCTGTCTCCACACAACCTCCGCCCCTCTTTTCTTCTTTTTCTAGCATCCCTCAAGTCTTTAACAGGGTGAGGGAAGGGGGTGAAATAATCTGCACTTTCCTGGCCAAAGCAAATCTTTACAGTTGTAGTCATTGCAACGTGGAGATCTGCAATCTATCTCAACACACACAGACCTATCACTTTTGAAAATTCTTAGAAAGCATGGGCTGGTGCTTTGGTTACAATAGAGTCCAGTGTTATGACAGATCCTTTTCGACTTTGTAGCACTTTTCAATGAATCGCCGGTTGGTTTTAAACGCATTTGACACCCACCCACCCACCCCCAAAAAAGTCATGGGATTAAAGGTAGACATCCCCTAACAAGGGAAATCGCTGTCTAAAAAAAGAGGCGGGATCTTGATCTTCAGTGAGGTAGTTGTGCGTGACACAACTGAGGCTCTACTAGGGGAGACTTGGGTTCAAATCCTGGCACAGCCACAAAATTTACAAGACTCGTCCTTTTCGAAAGTTTATTGAGTGAGCTATTGTCAGCCTAACCTACCTGATTAGATTGGTATGAGGATCAAAGGGGCCGACCATATACTTTGCCTTAAGCTGTGCAATTGATTAAACTAATACTCAAAGTGAAGACTTGCCCAAGTCCACTCCAAAGAGCTTCCTACCCGACCAGAAATCTGAAGCTGCTGTATAACCCCAACCCCTTGGGCTAACTCACAGCTCATCGGCTGACGAAACTGCAACATCAATAGGATACCCGCGTGAGTGAAGGAGCCCTAACATATCAAACACTGCAGACAGAACTTTCAGTGGAGTCAGTCAACTGCTCCTAATCCGTAGTGGTGGTCCATCTGTATGATAGCGAAGTAGGCCTTTTGGGGCTTCCCCAAACTGACCCTTTCTTGTTACCACACTCGTCCCAAATCCCAGCTGGACGCCACTTGCCCTTGGCGTGACCCTGCCCAGAAATCGATATGGTGTCTCAGTCCAATGGAGTTGCTTAATTCATAAGAGAAGGCAAATAATTTAGTGGACAGAATAAGGGTTTTAAAGGAGTTCGGCAGTGCTAGATGACCGGTGGTCCATGTGACTAGTTCAATATTGACCAGACCTCGATTTCAACCCAGCTCTCTTCGATCAGGAGCACAAGCAGTGATATTTGGCCCAGAAGCGATATCCTTAACTGAAGAGAAAACCCGATTCCCCACCCAATCCGCTTAACATGCACCTTATCCGCTACATTATTACTAGGTTTTTCCCATGACAATCGCTCAATGAGCGGTAAGTATTGTATGGTGAAACTATCGTTACAATATCTGCATAGTCTAATACAAAAGTTGCCTGATGGTGTGGGTGGGTGTGTTTATACATATAGATTACATATATTTAGATAGGCCTCAAAGCATCATTAATTTCTGCCATCGGTCGACCCGTGTATTAATTTGAACAAAGTCGCATAGAGTTACATTGCAGATCTAAACCATTTTCAAACCTCTTTAAAGTTAATTCCTCAAACTAAGGGGTCCGTAGAAACGATGCTATTTGGAGAAGTTCATAGCACCTGCAGCAGTGCAGTTCCTGGGAGTCTTTGGGAGGTATCTTTGGTAATTGACTTTCAGATTGTTAACATTTGTTATGTAGATATTCCAATGAATGCTAAGGGATGGATGCGTTGGCCTCAACCGCGCATTTACCTGGAAGTAAGTATCCCGGCTGTCAACTGAGGTGAGCTCCGAGTGTGCTCATGCTTCAGATCTGAGACTGGATCCAGCAAAGCGAGTTTAAATCCCAGCCTCGTCCCGGTAGCTTTTGTATCTTTTGATACGACCAAAGAGGTGCTACTCAAAGCACTGCAAAGCAAGCCTAAATCCTATTCAGCTCAGTGGCACTTAAGAACATCCATAGTCTCTGGACGCAAGGATCCTGAAGGCACCATGTGCTATTGATTTGAATGACATGCCTTTCCACTTACTGGAGGATGTGTGCAAATCCCATTAATTTCAACGGTACATAAACTTTGCACGGGTCTGGATTGCTCGCATTGCCAATAAAATAACACTGGTTAGGTGTGCCTCATACACACTCACCTTCCCATCCAAATCTCCAAACTGTGCCGATTTAATTTATTCTAGGCAAGCTAACCGAGCTTCCTATCTCAGGCTCTTCCAAACACTAGGAAGCAAGTCCCCTAGAAATGGCGTAAACGTGCGAGGAATCCGGGTATTCTACTTGAAAGGCCAGCAAAATGACTGTCGTGGAATACCGACTGCCATCGGAATAATAAAGCGATGGGTTTGGTGGTCTGTTTCCCCAGCCTTCAGTATTTGATTATCACCTCTGACTCAGTTCTGCGACCATGTGCTAACGTGCACTCTTGAGTTTTTCGAGGTAAGGTCTGCATCAGCATCCTACATGCAGGCGGCATAATTCAGGGGGCATGAATTTGAGGGTAGGGGACAAGGTTTCCTTGGGGCACTAAGGGGTTTTAACTGAAATGAATAGTTATTTCTCTTGGCTTTTATCGCTGCCCATCTTTATAGCTTGCTGGCCAAAACGTTGTGACCGAGTGGGAGAGGACGACCGCGCTCAAACTCCTGCAGAGGGAATCACCTTTCACCAAAGCAGCGAAAACTGTAAAGTCAACTCGGAGATTGCTCACGAAGGGCTCGTATTTTTCCCTTTCCTTTTTTTTAAAAAAGAACTCTCTGGCAGGTCCTCACAGAGAATCGCTGCCGGCTAATATCTGCAGCGAGTAACCAGCCAGAGACAGAAGAGAGGAAGACCGAAGACAGATAAGTCCAAAAAAGACTAAAGATGAAGCAATAGCAAAAGCGGGAGGCGGAGAGAAACTGGAAGGGTTTTTTTAAAACAAAAAAAAAACCAGGGCGAAGGACGGGTGTTCTCCCCATTTGGTGCGAGGAGAGTCTTCTTACACGGCTGTGCCTAAAACCAGGCCGGATCCAGCTGCAAAGGTGTCTCCAGGTCAGCAGCACCCTCCTCCCGCCCCCTCTCTCTGCCCCCTTGGCTAGAAGTATGTGGGGCTCATCCGGACAAAAGGGTCAGGGAGTCGAAGAAGGATGAATGGCTTTTGAAAGATCCAGGCGGAACACGGACAAGCTGTTTCGTAACAAACGTCAGACGTGGCTGCTTGACCCGCAGAGACTAATGGGATTTTAGGAATGAAGAAGGAGCATTTCAGGAATGCCCACCCCCCCTTGTATCTCCTTGTTTCCCCCAGTCGGTCTGATCTGATAGCACCCACTCTGTGTCTGTGTGGGAGGTAGCATCTTTAATGTAACAAGTTAGATTGTGGACGTGTGGTCTTCCCCGGCTTCACTGTTTAGAAGGAAGAAGACTTGTTCCCCTCCCTCTCTTTCTCTCTTTTTCTCTTCACCCAGAAAAGTCCCATGCCATCCATCCATCCATCTATCTATCTATCTATCTATCTATCTATCTATCTATCTATCTATCTATCTATCTATATCTCGATCGACCGATCTAAAAAGATAGACGCAAGCGCGCACATAGCATAGCAATCGCACTCGCACAGGAAGGAAGGAAGAAGCATGTACAGGCCATGCGATCGCAGGCCCTAGAGCTGTGCTTGATTCAGCACACCACGCGGAGGGGAAGGGGGGCGAGTTTCTCTCTTCCCAAACATCTGCAGCCAGACATTTGATTTCTAGAGCTCGACTCTGCCAGACGTTCCCGAGGAGTCTTGCAAGGAATTCCCTGTCCGCAACAAACGCGGGCCAAGCCAAACCTCCACGGAACGTCACGCGATCCTTGCAAAACGTGGCCCAGTAAGTTTTCATAGGCACATCCTCTTGAAGCCCATGAGAACTTTTTGGGAAGAGGTGGCTAGAGGGTGAAACCCCAGCCCACTGGATCCAAAGGCACTCGTGCCCAACTGGCACTCAGGACCACTGAGGTTGAATGGTAAACAGGGAATGACGTTGAACCTGGAACCCCTGGACACGGGAGAAAGTTAGTTCCAATGGCATTGACTTCCTAGCAGTATTTATTTTTAAGTGGGGGATTAAGGAGCAACTCTAGCCCATCCACACTGTGGAATTTTTGCCCTGGATTTTCTTCAAGTATGAATTGTTCTTTGCAGTCCTAGATCGAAGCAGAAGGGAGAACATAATTGGATAGCTCAGTTGGTTAGAGTGTAGTGCTGATAACACCAAAGTAGCTGGTCCTATCCCCCTATGGGACATGGTTGGGCTAGATCAGGGGTCTGCAACCCGCGGCTCCGGAGCCACATGTGGCTCTTTTACACCTTTGCCGCAGCTCCGGGGCGGATACTAGTGAGGGGAGGAGGCGCATTGTGCGCCCCAACACTCCCCACTGTGGCGGGCGCTGTACTGGCTGTGACGTCGCATGGGGGCGGTGCGTGCATTAGTCACGCACCGTCCCGACGTCACCTTCCCGCCCACTGTCAGATCGCGGCTCCGGAGATATATTTGTTTTAAATGTCACAATGATTTTGCGGCTCCCAGTTTTTTCTTTCTTCGGAAACGGGTCCAAGTGGCTCTTTTTGTCTTAAAGGTTGCAGACCCCTGGGCTAGATGTTCCTCAGGGTTCTTTCCAACTCCATGATTCTGTGATGTGTGGATAATGTGGAGGGGAGACCCACGCCTTCGTGGAAGGGCCTTAAGGCTAGTTCACACACCTATCACACATCATAGGACTGGTTCACTCAAAGTCTGAAACATCTGGTGTTGCCTCCTGTGTATGAATGGGCCACTATAGATCATATGCCAAACAGAACTTTCCCCTTTCTCCCTACTACCTCCTCTCTACCTTAAACACAATACTTTTCAATAGAGTCAGTTCAGACTTTCACTTACCATGTATCAGAAATGCATGCTAATCAAATGCTGATATAGTAGTAAATGTAGGAACCGCTTACATCTAAGAAAGTATGCCTCGGATTGTGGTGACAAGTGGTATCTATGGTTGTGATACCAGCTAGCAGTAACAGACAGGCACAATACAAAATGCATGTTTGTACCTTGCAGGCCTCTCTCAGGTAGACATACCTACTAGTGCACCTGTTTGCTCCCAGGTTAGGTTTAAGGTTTTAATATTAACGTATAAGATCCTAAGCAGCTGGAGACCAGGTTACCAATGCAGATCTTCCCAGTTACGGAAATCATCATCAAAGGCCTTCTGGGTTGTGGCACAGCCTGCAGATGGCCATCTGGCAACAACCAGCAAGAAGGCCTGTTCTGCATGGCATCCAAACTCTGGGGTGGCCTCTCTCCAGAACTAAACCAGACACCAACATTGATACTCTCTAAAATGTCCTTGTTGGCCTGGCTGTGGTCATTTCTTTGCTAAGCAACTGTAGAATGCCAGGTATTCTTCCTGACTGACTGAGCTTGATGTAAATTGTATAGGTATAGCCTTTTATGATACTACTGTACACCTCCTTGAAATATATCACCTAACAGGTGATATATGCATATTTTAATTAATGAACAAATCAATCCAATCTAAAAATCAAAAGGAAGGAAGAATCACAAACAAGTTAGGGCTCTAATCATGTACAAATTAGCTGCAGCTCCCAATTTATTTTCATTTAGCAGGTTTATGCTCTCAAAAATACACCTAGACAGTAGACACACAGGCATAAATGACCTTCAGTGGAGATGCACACACACATATACAAATAGGCACCATGCCATACAAACATATCTATACCCTTCTGAGTTTGGGCACCTATGGTATGTAGTCAACAGTACCCACACAAATAGACCATGCTCCTCCAGCAATACTGTGCACACGGATTGATACATTTAAGCCGAAATTGCTGGATCGATTTTTAAAAAATAATATAAGTTTCCGTGGATCCAGGCCAGGTACGCTAGATTTGTGGTGAAAACTACTGTAAAAATGGCGCACACATACACAGGAGTGGAGAGCTCTCACTTTTAGCTTCTTCCCAGAGGTGGGTGGGAATAGCTTATGTGAAAAATATAGGGGAGGGTCCATTTTATGATAAAAACAGTAACTTAGAATATCTACTATCTCAATCAGGAAATGAGCTCAAGCAGGAAAAATTAGGCATTGAGAGAGTTTCACTCCCGCATTGACACCAAGCAACCTAAAATGCTTAAGTCAGGGAGGATCGTGTCCCGAGACGACCCTAACATAACGTTTGAAGAAACCCCAAATACACACGGCCAGATCCATCACGCTAAAAGTGAAGAATCCTGTCCTAAACACCTTAGACTCTCATAGGTTTCAATGCCATCTAATAACCATCTTTCAGCCTCCTGTAAATCAAGGGCCATGATCCTGCTCCGTTCCAAGCAGGATCAGACCGATAACCAGACCGATTGGAATAAACGCCTGCTTAGAAGCAAATCCCACTAAGTTTAATGGGGTTTACTCCCAGGTAAAGCTGGTATAGGAGTCCAGCCTAAGCCTCGCTGGTAAGTAAAGGGGCGGTTTTTCCACAATACTCTGCTTCAAGATCCGGATGCACGCATACTCGGTAGTAAGTTCCCTGGAAATAAATGGGGTTACTTTCCAGGAAACGTGTTAAGAGGACTGAGGTGCAGAATGTCTGAAATCCGAGTTTGGGCCGGGAAACATCTATTATCCACGCTGAGGAGCGAATGCATGCAGCCATGGATACCGACAGGTAAACATACATAGACACACACCCGGCCCCACACAAATAACACAAACCTCTTGTGATTTATCTCCCCGTGAGCTATCCTGATGCGGATCCCGAGATTATTATTTTTCTACCCATTTTAGGAAGAAGTTGTCTCGTGCCCAGCAAGATGGTTTCCAGATAGAAGAGAACTGCTTACGTTTCAGAAACGCGCCTCTGTGCTTTTTGCCCTCGGAGAATAAACATTCTCACCATCACCACCCGAGAACGGCCGCATTTCTTCGGGTGTGGCTGGAGAATATCTAGTGGAAGGAACCACCAACAAGGCGCTTTCTTAACAACAAGCCTGGAAAAGCGGGGTGGGGGTGGGAAGCTAAGGAGAGAGAACCGTGACCTTCTCCAGCGTTCCTCGGTCTGGTCCAATATAAATATATAGGGCAGGAGACTCTTCAGACCGATTTGCGTTCAATGATCGTGCTGTTCAATATGTTTATATGTACATTGCTTTCTACATATTCTTGCTAAGATTTAAAGCGCGGGGCGTGATGCAACCTTTCTGTCGGTCCCGGAAATGTGGTGCGGCGGCGGGTAGATATTGTGTGTTTTCTGCAAGCGGCGCGATCCACAATCCAGCTAAGCCGCAACATGAGAATTTTAATCAGTCAAACATTAATTATTCCTTGCCCCCCATCCACAGAAACCCCAGACCCCTCGAGCTTAGCGTTAGGTTGAGGTCTACAATCCGGTTTAAGGAGGAAGTGAGAGGCTTTACTGAATTGTGGATCTGTGTGTCAAAAACTTTTATATCTATCTATATCTATCTATATCTATCTATATCTATCTATATCTATCTATATCTATCTATATCTATCTATATCTATCTATATCTATCTATATCTATCTATCTATCATCTATCTATCTATCTATCTATCTATCCATACATACATACATACGCATGACCTTGTTCCTAACATTAAGAGCCGCGGTTAAACACCTTTTAAGTTTTATAGGGTCTCAGCGGAAGAAATCGATCCACTTGCCCTCCCTTCCTCTTGAAATCACAGAGTTTCAAAAGCGAGTAAGACGGCAACTCCTGTGCCCATTTACCAGGGAGTAAGCCTCTCTGAGTTCAGGGGGGCTTACTTCTGAGTAGGCATACACAGGATTGCGCTGCAAGGTACAATTGTTTGAAGGTTGAGTCCAACTGAAGTCGACGGGACTTCCTTCAGAGTAGAAGTTCCTAGTATCGGCCCCTATTTCTGTCAAGGATCGTTCCCCTATCTCCCCCCCCCCCTTAGTAGTTAACGTCCCATTGAGGTTTATGAACAAAACTTCCATAACTTTGCCCCTCCGATTTCACAGAGCAACTTTTTCTTCCGAATAAGTCTCGCTTGGAATCGCAACCTCACTTCGCTTCTTCTGCTTCTGCTGCCGGAGCGTCCCTTTCCAATTCACACACAGCCTTCCCGTCCACCCAACACCCTCTCCCCAATTATTCTGGAAATAAACACTGCCAGCCATTAAAGACGTGTACAAACCAAGACTCCTTTTCATCCCCAGGATCTGAATCGCTTAGCACATTTCATTCTGCTCCCCTCCGAGATAGCGCCTGCTCCACGCAGAGCCAGGGGCTAATCCAGGCAACTCCATACCCAGAGATCGCTTTCAAGAGACAGGAGGAAGATATACGGTCGCTCGCAAAGGCCCTTGCAAAGAGAGCTGTTAACTTGGCACTTTAAAAAAAAAAAAAAAGCAAAAAGCTGCCGAATAAATTTTATGCAACTTTGAAGGCAGCTTTTGGATCTGTTCCCTTTGGAAGTTTTTACACAGAGGCAAATTCCCAAACGCAAAGCTTTAGAAAATGTAATGAAACCAAATGGAAACAAAATGCAATTGCAATCACTACTTGTGGCGGGGCGGGGAGAGAATCGCCTGAAAATTGCAATTTCTTAAATTGGGGAGACAAGTTGGTGATGACTATCCATCGCAGGCAGACAGGTTACCATGTGTATTTTGAAGGGATCCAACCTAAATAACACAGACGCACATTTCATGTGCTACGGAAGACCCACAGAATGACCTGACTGTTCCCTTGCAGTCCGACCCTATGGCTGTTCAATGTGGTTCAATAGGATTTAGGACTGAAGCCTTCAAAGACCACGCTATAGTTATCTAGTAAGCCGAATGCAACCTTAAGGGAGACCAAGGACTTGCAGAACAGCCTGAGAGGAGACTTAGACTTTCATACCCATTTAAAATAATGTCACGTTTCTCATTACAAACCATTCAGAATGGTGGATTGGTATACCCTGCCCCAAACTTCCTTGGAGGTAAGTTCCAAGGGACGCAGAGCCGGAGCCGATCCATTGTTACTCGGAAGTAAGATTCGCTGAGTTCAGTGAGGCTGGACTTACTCCCAGGTTAAGGTGTCTAGGTTTGTAGGCTTGTTTCTGCCAAGATGTTTTGAACGTAGTCTGAGGATGCAGTCAGCCATGTCTCAAATAAAATGCGAGGGGTCTAGAAAGCCGAAATCTACTATAAATTAAATGGAAATGGAATTGCAATCTTCCACACTCTTGCATGGGAGTAAGCCTGATCCGATAAAGGGGCATTTGTTGTATGCTAGAGCAGGTGTTGGGAGAATTGCAGAACTGCCCGGTCCACGCTCTCCTGTATCTAACTAAGATTCAGGGTGCAATGTCCCAATCCCAAGATCCGCCAGCTGAACAGCCTTGGAGGCGTTACGTCCTCCACATTTTATTCCCAAGCAGGTCCTGCTTGCTATCAGCGGAATCAACTTTGAGGTCTACTCGGGTATTACTCTCAAGTACTGTAGAAGCAAGTGCAACCTGATCCTATCCCTGTTTACTCAGAAGAAAACCCTATCGTTCCCCTCCAATGTGACCAGTGCCCCGTCCCTCAATATTATTAGTAGTAAGTCCTAATGACTTTAGTGAAAGTGACTTTTATATAAAAGGTTCAAGAGCCAACTGTCCAGTGACCATGCCATGTGATATGTTAGTTGCAGATAGAACTACTAATTAATTAAAGTAGGTCTTTCCCTTCCTTCTCTTTTTAAAAAATATCTAGCTACCTACAATATTACATACATACATACATACATACATACATACATACATACACAAATACACAAGCATTCTCAGTAATCTCAAAAGAAGGGAGGATTTTCAGGCATCCCTCCATCACGACAGACCCTGGCTAAAAGTTCTGCTTCCAGACTTTAGAGTTCTTGCCAAACAAGTAAATTAACCTGCTGCTCCAAACAATCGCCCCGAGATGATGTCGCTGCCCAACAACAAGACGCGCGTTCCCTCGTCAACCCTCTCTTTGTTCTGCTGTCCAAATTCGGGGTCGTGACCTAGCTTTGAGCAGAAAAGGCAAACTCGCGAGTAAACATTTTAGGAGGGCTTCTTTAAATATTTATTAGAGGTGCCGTTCGGGAGGACTTGAGGAGGAAGTCAGGCTCGGGAGCAACTCCCCTCTAGCTCCTTGGTAGGGCCAGAGCACAATCCGCGGGATCGGATGCCTGCTGTGTCCTTCTGGGCGGATGATAACGCCAGTGTTGGCTGGGTTTGGCTGGGTGGATGAAAGGTGGTGGCGGAGGAGGAGGTGTCTCTCTTTATGGGCACATTTTATAAGCATGTTAAGCAAAGGGCCATAGATGGACGGATAGACAGACAAATAGGCAGATCTGACTATATACGGCGGTTATAAATCCTTGCTCATTTCTCGAAGGCATGCATAAAGCGAAATGATTCCGACGTTTGGAAACATAAATATTCTGTTTTACTTCAGTTGAAGACATGCACATTCTACGCATACAATAATATATATATATATATCTTTATGTATATCATGCACAAACGCTTGCACACACATACAGCAGACGACCGTGTATGTGGAGCGGCTAATAAATCCAGATTGTACATTCAGAGCGAGAGAGGAGAAGGAAAGAGTCTACAAAAGTTGTGTTGGGCCCGAATGCTTCCAGTCTTTCGGGTCAAGTGTGTAAAAACTGTTGAAATAATTCTTTGTGACGATGCATCTTAAAGCCTAAACATTATGCTACGTTATGGAACCTGAAGGCTGCCTTATTGTTATATGGAAGAGAAAAAACTGTAGCTTTTAGGGGTGCCTAGTTTGTTTGGGGCACGACACCCTTTAGCATTCGGAAATAGGCCGCGGGCGGAGGGGCTAATGGAGGCCAGGAAACGCTCTGTGGGTCGGGTGGTGTCAGTAGCGGCATCCCCACGTAGGTAAGAAACACCGGAGGACACTGGAAAGAGGGGGGGGGGTGATATTTGCCTTGCCCATGGTTTGGGAGAACTAGGAATCCCTCTTCACTGGTATAATATTTGGCTCTGGCAGACTAAGAAACCTTTAATCTAAAATTCTAGTAATCGCCCTTTTCTTATCTCCTCTATTTACAAAACTCTCTTGGCGAGGCTTGTTTCAAAGGTTAACTGTGGCTGTTTTCAGCAATGCCTTTTGTCTTCAGTCACTTCGCGTCTCTCCCTAGTCAATGTGAGCCTGGCAGGGGACCACCAAAGCCCGATCAAGCATGCACAGGATACTCTGCCTTTACGATTGGTCCCATCATGGTGAAGGAGGGCGCGCAAGGATCCTAAACTCATAGGAAGTAGGTACTGCTTCGGGATCTGTCTGCTAATATCCAGAAAAAAACTCGCCATAAATGGGTTGTGAAGGGTGAACAGAAGAATGGCCATCCCGCAACCGAATCAGACATACAGGGTTCAATCAAAGCTCAGAATTCTAGCTTCTCTAGCACCGGCGACCAGCCGGGTAACTCTGGGTACTCGGTTATAATAAGCAAGGTATAAAAGAGATGGCATCTTCCCATGAGGGAGAAGTGCTGGCTGGGAGGATTTGGCAGGAGGCACCAGAATAAATGTCCATACTAAGCTGTCATCACAACACGGGCATTTCATGAAATGCCAGTGTTGTGATATTGTGTGTGTGTGTGTGTGTGTGTGTGTGTGTGTGCATCCCCAAAGAAAAAGGAACACATTCATAAAATAATGTGTTACTGTTCTTAAAATGGGGGAGAATCTAAATTCAAAATAATAATTATATTGGTCTCTCTTTTTCTTCTGAGTTGTCTCCCTCTTAGAAGAATTCTTCATCTGGTGCTAACAAGTAAAGGCAATGGTTTGGTTTATGAAGGCCTGCAAATGTGGGATGGGATAGAAAAGAACCCATACAAGTTGCATTAACTTGTGTTTTTTTCCTCTGCTCATCCCCACCCCTTTAGTATCTTATTGTTTCTGGGAGGAGAGGGATGGGGAATTCGGACCTTTCATGATTTTACAGGTTTATAAGGTTTATGGACAGTGTCAAGAGTGTGGATAGAGACTTCATTGTTTTCCTTCTCTCATAATGTTGGAACCCAGAAAAAGTGGACTTGTGTCACTTCAGGACAATCAAAAGGACATAATATGGAACTCAGGCCTCCGTAAAATGGGGGAAGGGCCACTAGATTAGGTGGGCTTAAAAAAAAAAATACATTCATGGGGAGGGTATTCCTCAATAGCTATTGGTCACAATATAGCTAATGTGGAAACTCCATGAACAGGAGCAGTAGATCTCTGAATACAATATGCCAGTAACATAGGAAGCTGCCTTATACCATCAGACCATCAATACTATTCATACAAATGGGCAGTGGCTCCCTTGGGGGATTCACACAGTGGGCTTTCTCAGCCCTATCTAGAGGTGCTAGGGATTGAACCTGTAGACTTCCGGCTGCAAAGAATGCGCACTACCACTCAGCTATAGTCCTACACCAAATATCCTTCACAAACGTAATTTTCACATTTCCCAGAGGCATCTGAATGGCCTCTGGATTAGATGCATTATGGTTCAGCCCTGTTAGGCAACTCTTGGGTTCTGAACGTTCTATTGTTTGAACCACTGGATCTCTAGATCAGGGATGGGCAAAGGGTAGAGATTTGTCTGATTTGCAGGGTAGCTAAGTGTGGCTTTCTAATTCTCAATATTTTAATAGTAGTAGCAACAAAATGACTTTGGCTACCTAAATTAGGTTGAAGAAAGGAGCAGGCCTTTGTGTGTCAATACTATGATCTCAGTTGAATTCTGAAGCTGAAAACCAATTTCTAGACTCAGAATGTGTTTAGAGGCACACCTGTTCTTTAATCCTATGTGTATTTTGCACATGGCTCTGCTAGGTAGATCTTGGAGATCAAGTTCAGAAAAGGCCAAGTAGATCTTAGGAACCTACGTATGGCCACTGCTGCTCTAGACAACTCTGGTCTTGTGAGGCACTCACATGAGGCAAGTACACATAACTGGGATAGCCATAAACTGTGTTTCTCCATTACCCTGCCTAATAGTGCCAACAATGTGTGTGTGTGTGCGCGCGCACATCTTTCTGCATCTGATGGACTAGGTTCTTTCAAGGTGTATGTGTCTCATTATATAGCCCTATGCACACTGTAGCGACCTATATAAGCACCGTATTATATATTGTTTCATTGCTTTTGAAGATATATCATTCAATTAGTGGGTGCAATCCACACCAATCAAGGCGAGTTTCCCCATTGACTTCAAGGGGGTGTATTTGGTCTTGCTCATTTTTAAAAGAATGATAAATACTACTAAGCAAATGTATATTTTGGCATTTAAGCTGCAAGTTTTCCTTCCTTCCTTCTTAAAGGGTGAAAGCAGGGGAATCCAGAATAACAAGATGGAGGGTAAATTGAAAAGGAACTTCACTATGCTGAGAAAAAAGTGGAGCATATATAAGCAAACACACAAAAAATATATATACTGAAAGTGTGTGTGTGTGTGTGAGAGAGAGAGAGAGAGAGAGAGAGAGAGAGAATGAGAGAGAGAGAGAATATAGTGGTTTAGAGAGAGAGAGAATGCTTCCTTTTGCATGTCTGTATTGCATCTCCTAAATAAATATCATGCTTTGTTTTCTGAAGCCTCATTCTTGCATAAATCCTCAGAGCTAATACATATGCTTTTCCACAAAGGAAACCAACCTGCATCAACATTTGGCTCTTGGTTGTTGTTAAGTACGCTTTTTTAACATAGAAAAAGGAAAAAAAGAAAACAAAGAAAGTGGCCTTTGCCAGAAATTGCTGATGCCATTAACAGAAGGGTGGTTGGCTGTTTGCAAGGAAATACTAGTCTTTCACTAAAGTCCCAAAATGTTTGGTTTGGTACCTTGCCCATCAAAATAAATCAAGGCGACAGATTAGGAAGTACATAAAACTATATCTGTGGATAATGATATACGAGACCACAATAAATATAAGTTACATGTTGGAGCTGCTGGCAGTTATGGTTAGAAACCCGTAACTCATTCATTTAACCCTGGCGGAATGTTTGTCTTTTAATTACAATTAAACAGCGTACTTGAACATTTCTCTCTCTCTCTCATATGAGCTGCATGGAGAGAGACAAGAGAGAGAGAGAGAGAAAGAAAAAGAGGGAAACTAGAGAAGATAAGAGACTGGAAAAATCCTGAGACATAATTTGCTAACTGGCAGCTTAGGGAGCTAAGCCACGGTACCTTATCCTATAGCACTGCGGGGGGGGGGGCTTGTTGAGAGGGAGAATGGAGAGTGGGGTTGTGGGGGGGTTTAAGCGCACACATGTAATTGTGTCTTAAGTTGAAAACATCCCATCCAGTTTTTTTTATAGGGGTTGGTGTTGTTGTTTTTTTGCAGTTACCCCTTTTCAGAGAATTACCTCTCCAAACAATATTTGAAGCCACTGGAAATAAAAGGGAGTGGGGAACACAGCGTCTCCACCGCCATCACCACCACCCTTGGCCTCTTGGAAGTCCCATTGCCCATGGTGGGGGGGGGGAAAGAATTTTTCTAACGCATTATTTTATGGCCACCGAAGCCCCTGTGAAGTGTTTCCTCCAGCGCTGCTTCCTTGCTGCTAGAAGAAGCATTGGTTCCCATCACCAAAACTTTATTTATTTATTTATTTATTTATTTATTTATTTATTTATTTATTCACTCATCCATTAAAAAGGAAGAAATACAACTTATAATCAGTGTGACTTCACACAAACTGGGCGCCAGGGACTCACTGGAGCGCTCCCGAGCAAGTCTCTAGGCTCCAAGGAGCTTATGACACCCCCCTCCACAAACATTCTCACCTTTCGCCTGACTTCTGCTTCTTTTGGCTCAAGAAGATAAGTGAAGAACAATAATCCGGGCATGATTTAATAGTGAAATCGATGCCATTCGAGAGGAGTAGAGGAGCCCAGCCCCTTGGTGCCATGCCCCAAGTGGGGGCAAGGAAGGAGCACAGACTTTGGTATCAAGAGGCGACCCATCCATTCGGTGGAGCGGGGAGCGATTTCCTGGAAAGCCCTGCCAAGACTGGAGTCTTGAGCGCCCCAGGAGACCTAGGAGCACTGAACATCAAGTCCATCAGGTTTGAAAGAGGAACCCATGGAAAGACCAACCATGCTACTGCTGGTCTGACGATAGGCTTACTACCACCACCACCCGTTCTATCCGTCGAGGCATAGTGTGGAACAGCCAGCAACAGAGAACACTGATCCCTCACAACTTTTCTTTTCTAGTTCCTACGTGCCAGAGGAAATGTAGCTACAGAAACCATCAAAAGCGCCTGGTAGCATCTGAATAGACTAGCAGATTTCCCCACTTTACCCCTTTCCATTAAAGGAGACAATTATTATTATTATTATTATTATTTTTTAAAAAAGAAGCAACCATCGTCGCCATCATAGCTATGCGTTTTTAAACTGCTTTAAAAGAAAAAGGAAAACTTTAAAAGGAAACTTACTTGGCGTTAGGAGCTTCGCTCTAGCCATAGGATAGCCAGCTGGGAAATCTTCCAAGCTATGGGAAGGCGGGAAAATGAGAAGGGAGGCTTGGCCGAAACTTCACCCTGCCTTCTTTTCTCTGGGGTTATTTTGGTGACAACACAATGAGATAACACGCATTGAATCTGCCCAAACCCTCACTCTCTCCCGGCCGCCCTCCCCACCCACCCGGCCTTCTATTACTATGGTAATTTAAAAAAAAAAAAAAGCCACCACAAAAAGTCCAAACAGTGGCGATGCCTTTAAATGTGTGTAGGGAGCAGAGAAGGTACACGTTGGGAGACTTAACTCAGGTCACTGGGGGCTCGGAGGTCAGCCTGAGTGGCTAGAATAAAACTGCTGGCGTAGAAAAGTTGTCCTCTGGGTGAACCTACTTTCCACCACCCCCCTTTACCCGAACTTCAATAAAGTAGCTTTCAGGCTCTCAACATGGAGGCGTCAAAAAGCTTTAAAAAAAAGAATAGGGAGAGAAAGAGCAAAATGGGTGAAGAGAGACGGTGGGGCAGGCTGTATCTCATCACCTCCCCCCCCCCCGTTTCTTTTGCCCCTGCTGCCTGCCTTTATAATTCATTCATAATCTCCCTACCCTGGAAGAATTGTGTCATGGCCAAGTCTAAAGGCCAAATCAGATGCTGAAGAATCAGAATTATTAAACCAGAAACGAAAACAAAACAGGAGGGTGAGAAGTTTGCAGAAAGTAAACACTGAAGAGAACTCCAGGAGGAAAATAAATAAAATAAAGTTGGGGGTGGGTAGAGAACCGTGGAAAGGAATATATGGTCATATATTTAAATATGAAGTTACTGAGAGGGTGCTGGCATTTTTAATTGAATATGCAAACTATACAGTTGCAAATGTGATTGATGCCTCCTTTTCCGGGCTTCCTAGGCAGACACAGAGAATGCAAGCAACACAAAGTCCTATCATATTCATCCTGATTCTCTCACAGACACTTGGTTATAATTTATCAAGTTCTGCAGGCAGGGTGTGTGGGTGTGAAACTTAAAAAAAAAAAAAAAAGTTTAGCACAGCTACACACCCACACATAGTTTACCAAGTCACTACCAGTAGAAGCCATTGTAAATTTCACACGTGTGTGTGTGTCAGAGTTTGAAGATCAGCTTTGCAACATATGGCCATTCAGTTGGCAGCACCATTATTCCTAGGTTAGGATTCCCCCCTCCCTTTGTTCTCTTTACCATTTATATGCACAGAGTGCTCGTGTTTGTGTGGGTGTGTAAAAACCACCGAGGGAAACACTGGTTGCTGTTCTCTTTTATCTTGCCCTAGCAATAGAGTAGGGAGACTAAGTCTGTGTAACAGAAGGGCAGATAAACAAGCGGACAGACACGTGAGAGATTTAACTTGCAGCCCTATCTTATGCATGCTTACTCAGAAGTAAATCCCACTACGTTCAGTAAAGGTATTCTCTAAAATAAATGAGTGAGATTCCTGTTTCCCCTCACTTGACCTAAGAGTGAACAAGCAGGCCCAGGAGTGATAAGGAAACATTCAATTGCTAACATGCACATTCAACATTCCCCTCGCTTGCTTCGAAAAACTGGAATCGTGAAAACACTGTTAAAGGTTTATGACTAGCTATTATGTTAATGAATGGATTTATTTCATACTGTGCAAAAGGAGACGGAGTTTCTTCAAAGGAATACTACTAACAGGCAGAGAAGAGTCATCCTGATTGGTTGATACCCATGACACTTTGACCATTAGCTTCTAAACTGATCTGGATTACAGCCACTATGTGTAATTCTGGCCTGCTTAAAATCAATAGAAGTTCTGCATTAACTTGAATGAGATGTAGATCGCTCCCATAATCTGTATCTTGTCAATCACTTCGTACCTTCCTGCCTCTTCCTTCTACCATGGGTGCTGAAAAGATCTGCTTGTCTTGATAATTGAGGGAGGGGGCAAGATAAAGTGACGGAACCAACTCCCCTTCAAACCCCCTGCCACTTTTCAGAACTTCTGCTTCCACCTCCAGTATATAGTTGCCTGGCTGTTTTCTGATACCCATAACAAGGAACTGGAATGCAATACAGCTCAACCCGCAACTTAGTTCTGTGTAAGCAGACTATTAAAGGCGCCTGAAATTTCATTGAAATCAATAGCAAATAAATTGGACTAGATCCTGCTACTTCAGACTAACTGGTTTCTCGTTTGGGGTGCTGGAATGTTTACGAAATACAACCAAACAACATTAAACAAGCCTCTAAGAGAGATATAAACGAAAGCACACTTCAGTCACATGCTTTGCCACTCTGAGGCGAGGACAGTAGAAAAATGTGAGTTGTGAAAGGAACTTGCTAATCTGGCTGTCTGTCTATCTACCTATCCACACATATAAGCATAGTACATACTAAAAGTGCTCACTGTGCAAACACATCTGCATTACACTCTTCCCAGCCACCCTTTCTACTTCCCTCGGGGATGTAAACAAATCCTGAATTCTCTATTATCCATCTCTACAAAATACCTACAACAGTGACAATGTTAAGCATTTATTCAACGTACAGGACTAGGGGCTTGTTAGCTATACAGGCAGTAGAAGGAGGGGTAAAGAAAGCTCCAATATTTTTATTATTATTACTATTACTAAAGAAATGGATAGGAGCTCAAATACAGGAAAGGACAGATGCATTTTAAAAAAATAAACAACAGCAACACAAAGCCTGATTTCTATGGACAGGTCTTCTACTAATATGCATATTTACACCTCACAAGGCTAGGACTTCCTAGTAGAATCTGAGGTCAAACATGCTGTGATGTCACAGGGTACAGAGGGTGCAAGCCACAGTCCCTAAAATCAATGGGAGATTTGCCATTGACTTCAGTGACATGCACTACGGCGCTGGTAGCCTTGTATTTAAAAGAACAAAAAAACAACCAACCCAAGCTTCTTAAACTTAGCTAAGAAAGTATCCACAGCTCATGAAATCAGTGTCACACGTTTCCACCCCCCTCCCCCACGTTTTCCCTATATAGTATGAAGCAAAGAAGGAAAATAACTCACCAGACATTCCAAAGTCAAATCTGTGTCACACTCACTGGTTTTTATTGAACAAGGGGACTTTCACATATACACTAAAACTCTTTTATTGCAAGTTTACAATGTTCATGTCAAATCATGTCCAAAAAACACAAAGAACCACGACAAAACGGGGGGAAAAAATCTACCTACTGACTTTTCCTTCCAACTTTCTCGCTGGCTCGCTTCCTCTCTCTCTTCCTTTGAGTCCTTCTTCACATTGAAATAAACCGTAAGTTTACCAGCTACTATTAGCTCCTGTGCTGTTTTTTCCCCTTGTTTTTTTAATTAAAAAAAATCTTTCTCCTACATTTATACCAAAAAAAGGAAGGAAAAAAGCCTTCAATGGTCCAATTTTTTTTTTGTTCTCCATTTGTAAACGCACAGAGCAAAATAACTACATTCTTCCCTTGCCTGTGTAATTATTAGCATATGCCCCGATTTTTCATCTAAAACAGAACATTGTGTTCCCCACCCCAACATACACGCACAGAGACACACAGACACACACAGACACACATAGCTCATCCTTCCACTCCTTCCCTTTTTAAAAAATAAATAAAACCCTGAAAATTGCGTTTTAAAAAAACAAAACAAAACCAGCAGGTATTTCACCTGACCTCTCATGCTAATAAGACATGCACCTAAAGCTTGAGATCTTTGCGGAAGACCTCATTCTTTTGTGTGTGGGGCTTTTTTTTCCCCTCTCTCTTTTTTTCCTTCTTAATATATTTAAGCACGGGAAAAACTACGAGGGAAAAAAAGAACCAAAATATATAGATATATATTAGATTCTATAAATAATCAGAGTCATTTTTTAATGGGGGTATTTGTTTGTTTGTTTTGCTTTTGCTTTTGTTTGTTTGTTTGTTTATAACCTTGTAATATCCTCTGCTCGTTGGTCCTGAGATGAGCTTTGCGAATGTTCTTCGCTAGCAACCGCGTTGGAAGAAGCAGGGATGGAACTGGTGGAAGAATTGGTAGGAGCCGTAGATCTCACTTTGGTATTGGGCAGCCTGTGGTCTTTTTTCCATTTCATCCGCCTGTTCTGAAACCAAATCTTGATCTGTCTCTCCGAGAGACACAGGGAGTGGGCGATTTCGATGCGCCTCCGCCTCGTCAGGTATCTATTATAGTGGAACTCTTTTTCCAATTCCAAGACCTGCTGTCTCGTGTAGGCAGTCCTGGATCGCTTGGGCTCGCCTCCATTGTAATTGGGGTTCACTGGGGGGAAAAACACCCAAAGATGAGCATGAATACAGAGACAGAGAGAAAGGCAGGGGAAGGAGAGCGGAGAGAGAGATGCACAGGGAGAGAAAGACAGATCTCCAGTGGCTCAGGGGAAAGAGAGAGGGGGAGAGAGCGAGAGAAAGGGGGGGAGAGGAGAGAGGGGAGAGAGAGAGAGAAAAGTCATCAGCTAAATGGGTTATAAAGAACCCAAGACTTTCTCTTCTAATAAGAAGGGGTTTCCCTGGCTTGAAAAGAGCCTGAATTATTTATGCACCCCTCGCGAAGCCTTTTGGAGTTTCACACATACATAACAGAACGAACCACATGGCTGGGGCTGCCCAGACTAGCTTGGCTATAAAATTTATGGTGGGTGTAATTACCCGCTCGGAGTCGTAAATCCAGCTCAATTGTGCTAACCCAAAGACTCTCGTTGAAGGCAAAGGAGGAGATGGGAAAAAGAAGGAGCGAGAGAGGGAGAAGAGTGAGTGAGTGAGAGGGGAGAGAGAGAGAGAGAGCTTGCAAGCATGGTGTGAAGGGGAGAAAAACACACATACTCTCTCTCTCCCTCTCTCGCACTTACACACACACACTAGAGAGAGAGAGAGGAAGGAAGGAAGGAAGGGAGGAGAGAGAGAGAGAGAGAAAAGTTGCCTACCAGTACTGACGTGGATTTTTTTCATCCATGGGTAGACTATGGGTTGCTTAGTGGCCGTGCTGCTAGGATGCTCGGGGTTTTGCTGGTTGCAGGCTGGAGGGGCTGGGGCTGGCGAGGTGGCTGCGCTGGAGAGAGCCGTTTGGTCACAGAGCTGCTGTGGTTTCTCGGGGAGATGGTGGCCTCCGGGTGGTGGTCCATGGCCCCTTTGATGCGCTGGGGGGTTGCCGGGACCTTGGAGGCTGGCACAGCTGTACTGGCGCTCGGGGTAGCTGGGTCGCTGTGGAGGAGGTGGAGGGTATAATTCCTGGTGATGATGCTGAAAACTGGACTCCCTAGTCCGGCTGTAATATTCCGGACTGTGGTCTGGGATGTAATTATTTTGCGAATATTCTTCGCATGGAGGAAATTTCGGATCGATGTAGTTAGAGTCCATCAAATACGAGCTCATGATCATTAATTTCTGGAGTGGAAAATAATTTTTCTCGCTTTGTCGTTTTTCTGCTCCATAAAACCCTCCTACTAGCTGGCGACCCCGTAAAGTTAGTTTCACCATGTGACTATTTGCGCCAATCACGCCAGCCGAGCTAGTCCCCGGATAAGGAACCAAAAGCTTATTCAAAATGTATCCAATTTGTGTGTGCGCGAGTGTGTGCCTGTGCCTCTGTGCGTGTGCGTGTGTGTGCGATCTTGTTGTTGTTTGTGTGGTCCCCTTAAACTCAGAAAAAGAGGTGCGCGTGCGTGTGTGTATGTGTATGTGTGTGTGTGTGTGTGTAAGGGGTTATCTTGCTGCCAAACAGAACGTTCTTTTCTTAAAAAGGCAACGTAAGTGAATGGAAGGATAATGGAAGGAAACTCATTTATTTGGCAGACAGATGGTGTGCAGGGAAAGCTCCTGTGTTCTTCTCCACCCCACCCCCTTTTCCAGGTACACAGCAAGTCCTCTCTTGTAGGGATCCAGTAGCTAAATGAGTCTTAATCTGGAAGAACTAGTAACATTTTGCACTGCAGATTGTGAAAGCATGCCTGAAATCGTTCTGCTTGCTTCACCTTAAAGAAAAGCTGTAGGGGAAACGAGGTGCCCCCGCCTCCCTCCCTCCTCCCCCCCCCCAGGACATGGTTAGTGTCATTGTCTGCAGTACTAGTCTCCCCCCCACCCACCCACCCCCTACGCACAATGCAAACAACCCGAAAACTAGAAGGCAGTTCAGTATTTGTAATCCAATTGTTTGCTGAAGAGACACAAAGGAGGAGGCAGGTTACCTGGGAGGCAAGGAGATGTGGGGAGTGGGGGGGGGAGAGAGAGAAAGAGCAGCGGGATATGCAAATCATCTTTGCGTCATTTGGAGTTCTCTAGAAATGCTCACCAACCTTTGCTTATGGGTGATCTGCTTTGGTTGCAAGAGAAGCTGCTAGTGCCTGTGAGCTGAAACAAGTAGAAGTTCCAGCCAGCCAGATGGCAAGACCACCAGCCACCCAATGCTGACCATTTTGGGGGAGACAAAGTTTATGGGGTGCTGGTAGTGGTGGGAAGCTAGCAGAGATGTGCTTTTCAGTTCTTGCCGGGTTAAATAATGGAAGGCTCGGTTTTGTTATGATTATGGAAAAGATAACACACACAAACATTCCCATCCAGTCTGGAGGCAGGTAGGTAAGAAGAAATATGGATCCTCATACAAGATTTACTGTAGTCATGATTTCCCCTTCATAGCCACGGATGAATGGGAAAGCATGCGTCTAAAGTCCATTCAGAACATTTGACTTCCTTGTGGAGCTTGGGGTGGTGGACAGAAAAAAGTAAGGCGCTGTTAAATTCCTCCCCCCTCTCCCAATATCCCTGTATAAACAGACCCCTGGGTAGGTTAAAGAAGCTAAGCTGTGATGCAAACATTTTAAAGAGTGCAGTTATTGCAGTTAAGGGCTTTATCTATAGCTTACATTAAGAAGATGGGGCACAGAGAGTCGGATTAATCCCTTGTACTGCTTGATAACAATTATAGTTGAAAATCATAGCTTGCAGGGCATTGCAATATTTTACTTGATAACAATAAAAGTGACACATAAAGTTAACTGTTTATGTTTTATTTATTAGACTAAATGTGCCAGCGGTGTCGGAGGCTCTGGGCTGGTTGTAACAGTTTTTATGGGGCTGTAAAACGCCATAAATCAGTCACTTGAAATTGTTAGGTCTCTCTCTCTCCCTCTCTCTCTCTCTCTCTCTTTCTGGCAAGGGCTTGTGTGAGCTTGTGTTTGCGATGACTGCTGTTCCTTCTATCCAAGAAAAAAGTAGCAATTGTGGATTTTATTATCAGAAGCACGCTTTACCTTCCCTGTTATTTTAACTATTTATTCACGATCTAGCTGTAACAAAGCCCCACCACCACCACACACACTTTGAAGCTGTTTGCCCTTCCTCAGAATGCATGTGTATTTTAAAGGAACTCAAACACACACTCCCCTGGATAGCTGAAATCTTAATTATAACTCTAGCAGTTAAGGGGAAATCAAAGGAAGCCGGACATTAACAAGGCTCTGCATCGTCCATATACTCCCCTAGAGACGAATTTGTGATTGAGGCGCTCACACAACTTCGATTCTACAGGGTGCATATGAACGACTGGAGAATGTGGCCTTTGTGGTACTGGGGGAAGGTGGGAAGCGTATTCCCCTCCCCCACTGATTTGTTCCAGAATGTCTTTTTGTTTTGTTTTGGGGTTTGTTTGTTTTTCATGGATGTGGCGTGAGGGAAAGGAGAGCAGCTGTCAAGACTTCCTAAAAAGTCGTTTAACAAGCTAAGCCCTTTCCAGGTAGGGCATACATATTTCTGAGAGGATCCCTTGCTTTTATCAAGATGGGATCCACGCTTTCACAGCTTTGGGAACAGAGCTATGGAAGACAACCTCCCACTTTTTTTTATAGCTATTAACATTTATGGTTCCTATTGGATTATTATTATTATTATTAATCAGTGCATTCACTAAGTAAGTAAGTAAGTTCCTCCTTGCTGCTTTATTCTGGTGCACCCCCCCCCCCATCTCTGTATAAGGACCGTACATGGGTAGTTTTCAATCCATCTATGGAGAACTGTCAACCTGTTTGCTTATGGGCTGGTTGATTCCTGAAGAGGAGGAGGAAGAGGACGGTTCAGTCTAAGAACAGAGAAATGAATGTCAGAGGTATTATTTTGGCCTTTTCCCCCAGGCAAGCTTTTCAACTCCTGTTCATGTTATCTCTTACATTTAACTCTGCCCGTTCAACTCATTCTGCATAAAAAGGGAAACTGCCATTCTTATTTTATTTTACTTTGGTAGCCTAAACTGACATGCATACTTAACAGGAATAATACTGGCCAAAGCGCGTGGATAGCTGAGGCAATTTTATTTCCTTTTGCTGTTTTCCCTTAAAAATCATTGTGAACAGTCCAGAAAAATGTTGGCACGTGTCTAGTTCTTTCCAGTGGCAGAGTGATTGTACTGCTGGCTGTTCCAACTACTATTACTACTACTGAACTCTGGGCGGATTCTCAGAGTTTTTATGATACTCTCTCTGTGTGTGTGTGTGTGTGTGTGTGTGTGTGTGTGTGAGAGAGAGAGAGAGAGAGAGAGAGAGAGAGAGGTCGTGTTTGCCATAGCTACTATTTCCTCATTCCATGAGATGTATAACCGTGATTTCATTAACATGAGCTCCCCTTGCGTTGCTCTGCTGCTGTTACTACTACTGGTAATAGTAGTAGTAGCAGCAGCAGCAGTGGTTAGTATTTATACAGCCTTTTACTGATTGATTAAAGGACCATTGCATACACTCTCTCCGTAGTCCCATTGTTAAGCATCTACTTAGCTCTCTGCAGTTAAATTCGGTGGGATTTTAAAATGCTGGACATTGGAGGGATTGGACCCATTATTAATTAATTTCAGCATAATTCAAATAATATGAGAGGGAGGGAGGAAGGAAGGGAGGAAGAAGAGGAAGATCTACAAGTTGAGGGTGCAGTCTTAAGCACACCTACTAGGAAGTAAATGCCTATAAACTCCGTGGCTCTTACTTTCCAGCGAATTCAAAAGGGACTCCTGAGTAGGCTGCCTACTGTAAGAACGTGCTAGAAACTTGGAACCACCAACTTCTTAAGTAGTTCAGCATTCCTGGTGGGTGGTGTTTTTTTCTTTTCCTGGGTCATCCTAATAATCACCTACTGCACCTAAACCTACTCTTCGATATTTACACTTTTAATTATTTGTGTAGGTGCACATGAATGAAAGGGCAGCTTTGCCATTCCTGAACATAATCCATTAGAAGTTGAGTAACTTTCATAACAACAGAGCTTCCTTCCTTTCAAATCACACTGCAAATCGAGTAAGTATGCAGAGAGCCAGGCTGTATGCACAGTTACTCGGGAGTAAGTCTCTTTGAACTCAGTGACGCTTACCCCGAGTAAATGTATACACAGGATCCAGAAGCAAAATGTGAAAATAAGGTTCTCTATGTTTACACGAAAGTTTTGTTTTGTTTTGTTTTTAAGTACACAGGAAGTGTAGACAGGATTGCATCGTTAATCATACACTTTTTCTATATTTTTTTTTAAATTCCCCCAGTGGACTTGATTGCTCTTTCTTTATTTCACTTCGTTCCTTTAGTTTATTTTAACTGACCTTCTGCTTTCCTTGTTAAAATAGGCATTAGTCCCTTAAGTTTATAATTTTCTTAAAGCTATTTTTTTTGGGGGGGGGCATGTATTCCTCTCTTAAGTGTTTGGAAGAGTTCCCTTTTATTGTCTCTTTCAAAGAAGGCTCCAAGGACGTGTGGAAGGGGGGGAATTAGTGGGGCACAAACCTCTTTTGTCTCTCCAGTACCCCTCCCACTTCTCTCCGATTGGCCTCCGTTTCTCCCACCCGCCAAACAATGTCGGCAAAACCGGATTATTGCTATTATCATCATCATCGTCATCATCATCATTCTGAGTGGCGATAGCAAAGGGAAATACAACATTTCGATTAAATAATTCCTGGCCCTTAATTCCCAGCCTAGCCAAGAAGCGGGTTGCAAAGCTGGTGTGTCTATCTGGTTACCATTTTCAGGACCATTTCTGAGTACAAAGCGCCTACTTGACAGTACGGAAGAAAAATAAGTGTTCATTGTCCCCGCGGATTCATTGTGCGAGCCATTACCATACTGACCGCTTGGTAACCTACACCTCTAGCCATTTGCAATCTGTGCATTGGGGGGGGGGGTGCCTAGCCACTGAGATTTTGCTATTTCATTGTTTAGTAATCATAATAATACTAATACGAAGCCCCTTGTCACGAAAGCCACATCCTAGCTAAGGTCACACGCATAACTACCTCCCCCTAAAAAAAAATTGGGAGACATACAAAATCGTCAGTTCATAAAAAATCGGCTGCAGTCCAACTAAAATTCACTGGGGCCATGCAGAGAGGACAGCCCCCCCCCCCCGCCAGTGTTTTAGATTCGGTGTATTACTCACATATTTCAGTTTATTATAAGGCTTTAAAATATATAGTATTAAAATACAGTGCTGAGAAGGAAGGCTAATCTTGAATGAATAATAATAAAAATATATTTTCCCCTCTGACTAAATATCCAGATCCAAGAATGTATTTTCTGCATCGCCCACCCCCCGCAATTTAAAATTGGGTTCACTCCCTCTTCTAGAAAATATCACCATCCTCTAAGAAGTTCAAAGAGTGGATTTTAAAAGTGTGTATTAGGGGAAGGGAGTCAAAATACAGCTATTTTTTTTCTGGTGGAGGGGGTATATCTTTATAAAGTTGGTCTTTCTATGATACCATGAAACAATAAAAAAAATTAAGCACACTTTCATTTGAAAACAAAAGTTAAAAACAAAAGCATAAAGTGCCACAAAATCATTGGGTGTTCTCCCCCACCCTTGTTCCCCACAATAAAAAGAGACAGGTCTAATTTATGCAAAGAAATATGCAAATGTTTAATTGATTTTTCTTTAAATCTGTTGTCACTAAAAGTAATGAGTTGGTGCAAACCGATTTGAATAACCAAAGCATGTCACCAGAAGTAAAATAATAAAAATAAAAATACCCACGACCACATATACACATATTACCCCTTGTAGGTTCTCCAAAAAGCAAAAGCCTATAAATATTTATTCCTCCGTTTAAAACCCTTAAAAACGAACTCTTCCTGTTTGTTCGAAAAAGCACATATATGCAAACCATCTTCTCCTTCCCTCTTCCGCAAGCACCCCAACCCCCACCCAGCCCCCATTTACCCCTCCCTCCCTCTCCCAGGAATTCAATTTTCTTCAAATCTCGTTGAAAGTGGCTTTTTAAAAAGTGGACGCATTTTAATATTGCTTAGACGGCGTGACCTGAATTTCACCTCAACTGTTTGACTTGATCCAATAGGTCACTGCCAAGGAGTTATTGATGGGGAACCTCCATTGAAATTTGTCTCCTCGCAAATGGCCTTTAGATCTTCTAGCGAGTTCAATAACTAGTTATAATGTAGAAGGGAAAAAATGAAGCCCAAAGGCAAACGAATATGATGTTTCATTTTTATGCTGGAGAAATTGTTGGTTTTTCTTTTCCCTTTCCTTACACCCCCGCCCCCACCCCATCCCACCCTTTTCACCCGCTCAAAACAATAACAAAATCTGATTTGGGCGAAAGCATCGCCCCGCCCGCCTTCTCCTCCCCCCTCCCCGCTAGCCCGCCTGCTTCACCGTTTCAGCTGAAGCCAGATTCGAATCTATATTGCAAATCCATTTATTTATTTATTTGGGGGTCTAACCGAAGAGCCTCTGTTCATGAACTCTTCAAGACTGACCCTACCCGAGAGTCCATACAATAATTTTCAGCTGGGTAGGAATCATGTTTGCTTTACTGGGGTGTTTTGTTAATAATAATAATAATAATAATAATAATAATAATAATAATAATAATAATAATAATAATAATAGACATACCTATAGCTAACAATAGACTGTATGCAGCTAAGCTTGGTGAGCGATTTTTTTTAAAAAAATAAACATGATACCAAATCCCTTATGACTACATATGGATTTTAAATGAAAGGTTGAACAGTTAATCCACACGTATTAAAATGTTAATGTTAGTTTTAGCACTGGGGCGGAGTAGGATGGGGGAGAGAGACTAAAAATAAGCCAAGAAAGAAAATTGTTTACATTTCTTTGTGTTGTATAATTTGCTGTGGATCGTTTGCATGACAGTCGATCATTAAGCAAAGCAAGCTCATACCTGCTTACTCAGAAGTAAGTCCCATTGAGTTCAATGGGACTGGCTCTCAGGTAAAATGGTATAGGATTGCGCCTAAACCTCCTTTAGGAACTAACTGTCTGCTGGTTTTTCATACAGCTTAAAATATACAGTATTTACTTTGACTCCGAATGCTGAGTTCCATAGTATGCCGGTTCTGGGGGAGGGGCCGATCCCCTCATCACTGAAGAATGAAAACCTGTGAGGGTTTTGTCTTTTGAGAACCGAGATAAGGATTTCAAAATCGTCCAATTACAGAAACACAGAGAATCCCCTCATTCCAGCCCTATAAATACCGCTGATGCATATCTTATCACCCTGTTGCAGGACACGCAGAGTAGCTTATAAGGAAAACAGGAGACTTAAAAGAAGAGGAAAGGGGAAATCAGGAAAAGAGAAGGAAAACTCCTTAAATGTCCATGAGAAAATTCGCGGGGGGAAGCTGACATTTATTATGCGCTGCGTAAACTTGTACACAAATTAGGTTGCTACTGCCGTGTACGACACTGGCAATAGCTTTCTTTAAAGAATTAGCACTCACAGATTTATAATTCCTTCCTTGGCTCAGTTATAATATTAATTCGTGGCGGGGGAGGCGCGAACAACTACGCTTTACAGGACCTAAGACTGGCTCAGGAAAGGAGGTGGCTTTTTAAAAAGCAGAACATTTGCTACATTTTTAAAAAACAAAAAACACTGGGGTTGGTGGGTTGGTGGCACCCAGCACAGTTTCGTGGTAGCAGAAAGGGTCACCGCAACCCCACACCCACTTACCCGGGAGTAAGACCCACTGAACACAGCGGGACATACTTGTGAGTAGACATGCATAGGTTTGCTCTGTAAAGTAGTGTTTTTTGCTACATCTTTAATGGATACTGAGAAATGAAAATTGAGGTTCCTTCTTCATGTGGCTGGAGAAGTCCGAAAGCTGATTCACACGGACCTGTGCTTCATTCCCTGCCTCTCGCTGCGAAGAACTGTATCTGCACGTCTGAACTGACTTTATTGAAAACTATGTGTATTTTTTTAAGACAATGGCAGGGGATATGAAAGCTCTGTCTGTGGTCCTTAGTCTCAGCTGATGTATGTAAATCGTCTCATGATGTTCCAGTTGTCCAGTGGTGAACACCCATGTGCAGACTCACCAGGACCTTCAGGTGAAGCAGCTGTCACAGAAAGCAACTGTCTGTCTCTGGATGGACAGTGCTGTAACTGGTTTCAAGGTCCATGAGGCCATTAGCTTGCTAAGGCATGCCTGGATATGGTCATCTCTTGGATGGGTGACCACCTGGAAACCACATGTATGCCATGACCCCTTAGGTTCCATGACAGAAGAAAAGCATGTGTGTGTGTGAAAATAAAATGGATATCCCCAAGCTCACCCAGTTTCTAACATAACCTCGAGTTCAATGTCTGCAGGGTCTTTTAGATGGCTATTTTTGATGCTATATGATTTCTCTTTAATGGCTGCATTTTATTGGTTATATCGATCTATCAACTCTTACAGTGACGTAAAATTCATACTACAAACTTTTATCCACAAAGAGCATGAATGGTCCGTGTCACTGGGGTGGTGGCACTTCCACGTGGGAGTGTGATGCTGTCCACAAACAGGAAGCTGTAGCAGAGTATCCCATTAGATCTTTCTGATTAGAAAGATGTAGGAATGCCTGGGAACTGCGTGGCAACTGATACCCTAAAGCCCAGAGCAATAGGATGTGGTGCTGCGGGATATTATGCAGGGATAGAGGGCAATTGGCGCTGTTCACTTTCCCCCAAGTAAAGGTCAGAGAAAACATTACATCTCAATGGTCTTCGGGAAACGTGTGTAGGTGTGCGCAGCCTAATTGCGGGAGACCTGCCAGATTTTGCTCCCAAGCTTGTGATGGATTGGATAGCCACCCCCTTACTAAAAGCGTTTTTGCTTTGCTTCTTTAATGAATGCCAGTTTCCTCGCGAAAGTAGGCACTTATCTTATTCAAAGAAATAGTTGGCAACACGACTGTTTTCTATGATTTTATGCCTGCGTTTTCCAGTTTATATTCACAGGCGTGTGAATGTACACACGAGTGCCACGGGGCACGTTCTGGGATAGATTCATATATACATACACGTAGCTAAACTGTGGTGCGTGTGTACATACTGGAAAGGGCTATAGATTTTAATATATTGCATATACTTTACATGCACACTGAAAATAAATATGGTTTGGTACTTCCACAATAACGTCAACAAAAAAGCAGCAACAGAGGGCTCCAGATTTTTGAACATGGATGTGCATAAATGAACCTCTCTCTCTCTCGTTAGAATGCATTGGGTAAGTTCCATTTTTCTAATTATTTCTGACAGTATGGACAGCAAGGAGTGGAGAAACGGGACCCTACATTAAAATGCGTTCATGTGTGTTTTAAGGCAATCCAGGCGACTCTCGTCCACCTATTTGCAGAGCAGTAGGTTCTACTGAGCTCTATGGAAGTGCAAATATTTGGAGGACTGGATGTGTGGGAGAACCGCTTTACAAGGGAGACATCGAGCCCATCTACAGAATGACCACTCTGGGATCCTTTTAGTCCATTAACCTTCCCCTTTCTATGTACAAGACGCCCATCCATGATCATTCCGGCTTAATTTGATCTTCTGATCGATCAGACACTGCAAATCCACCGCCACCTACCTACCCCAAAAGCCACCAAGGAAAGATGTGAAATACATAAACAGATATTTGTGACTGCCTAGGAAGAATATTCTAATTACCTTTTAATATCAAACGCTATTTGAATTCCTTTTTTTAAAAAAAATCATGTGAGTTATATTTTGAGTCTGGGAACAATGGTGCATTATGCTTAAAGAGGAGCTTTGTTATTTGTAATGTTTATTTTCTCCCCACCAGGGTACTCTCAGTTTAATCTTTCACAGTGCAATAAACTATTATCTTAGTTAATCCCAAAGGTGAATCCATCAAAACCTTTTAATAAAACGTTTATTAGTTCCCGCAATTCAGAGAAGGCTGTAAACTGTAAGTACAGTGCAGGCGGTGGAACTTAAGAGAAACTTAGGCTGATGTGTTGGGGGGGGGTGAGGTAATGTTTTGTTGTTAAATAAATGTAGGAGGGTCTATAACTATCTCCCAGCTGAGGCTGGCGATTATAATTCTGCAGGCTTTGTCAATTTCAGCTGTCATTAGTCAAGCCTACAGAAGCTAAAGGAGCTGTGGAGTCAGACAAGAGAAATCTCAGGAATGATATACACCACCAGGCCTCTGATGCATCATTGTAGACTTGATTAAGGAAAAAGAATCAGTTGCCTTATTTGGGTGGGGGAGAAGGAGAAATACTAAGCATCTTCACATTCTCATCTTGTTCACCAAATGCCATGAATATGGGCTTCTCCAAATAACAATGGCAAACCCCAACTTTAGTGGGAATCCAAAACCCTGGGATGCAGAATACCTAGATGCCGCAACGATGGGTGAGAAAACAATAATAATAATAATAATAATAATAATAATAATAATAATAAGAAGAAGAAGAAGAAGAAGAAGTTGCGTGGAAGGATAACAGAACACAATGGCAGCTGCTACTCCTTATAACAGTCCACTTTAGTGCGTCTCCCCGATTAAAAAAAACAGAATACATATATGCGTTCTCTGCAGTATGTCAGGGGGGTCTGATACAGCATTGTTCACACATGGCTTCTCCGCCTATAGATGACCCCTATAGAAGGCCTAGGATCCTCCACCCTTTCCTATTAGCATCCTTGGGAGGAATTCGTTTCGACAGACCGTCGACCTACGAAACTGACGAACCCAGATGTCAAGTTTCCGAGTGTTCCATGTATTTACCAGCGATGGTCTTTTAAGTGTGAATAGCAGCAGCAGCAGCAGTAGCAACAGGAAACAGGACTGTTTTTATTTCCTGTAATCGAGAGTGTAAAAATACCTGTTGGAGCTCAAATCATACCCTTCTGTTACTGAGGCGATGGCATTTTAAGGAAGGAAAGAAGTGCCTTTTGTTCAAAAGCTGTTAAGAGTAGCACTCCTCAAAGCATATGGAAATTGTATTTTTCCGTAAGAAAAGAAAAGAAAAAAGAAAAAGTAATTTTGCTGTTTTCGGGTCACTTAGCTTGTTAGATGATAGATAGATAGATAGATAGATAGATAGATAGATAGATAGATAGATAGACAGACTAATTAGAAAGTAGTGAACGTTCATAGAAAGGGAGTGATTCCTTCCGCACACAGCAGTCCACCCACCCACTCCCATAAATCACTAGTCCTGAGTAAAGGGGATTTCTTTCATCTCTTTGTTTTCTTCATTTACAGCGTTCTAATCAGGTGAGCTAATATACCCTCATCAACAGCCTACGCTCTTTCTCTGAGCCTAAGTCCATGGGGGTTTGGCTCTCAGCATCGCGAGGCGGGTAGTTGATGTTACACACGAAGCCCCCCCCCCCCCTCCGTGTGTGTGTGTGTGTGTGTGTGTGAGAGAGAGAGAGAGAGAGAGAGAGAGAGAGAGAGAGAGAGAGAGAGAGAGAGAGAGAGAGGTTTTGATGGCAGTGAACCTCGTGAGGTCTCAACTCTAATGCCGTTTTGCTATTTGCCTGTCCTCACCCCCCCCGCACCGGCTCTCTCTTCCCCTCCAGGGTTGGGAACACCTTCGCTCCCACTGAGAAGGGGAAAGAGGAGGGGAAAGCCTTTCCTTGTTGTGAATAATCGCAATAGGTTATATCTTCCATCTCAGTCCAGGGAAAGGGACATTTTCAAGCGATGCCTTGTGGTTGGAGATCTCTCTCTCTCTCTCTCTCTCTCTCTCTCTCTCTCTCTCTCTCTCTCTCTCTCTCTCTCTCTCTCCCGCAGGAGGTATTAGCCTGGCCACTTGTTTTAAAGGCTCTGCTCACTCTCTCCGCTTTATGTGCCGTATTTAGTGCAAATAAAGTTCCCATCCAAGGGAGAGCCGGAATGCCTGCAGAGCTCCTTAGCGCATCCATCTTAACTACCGAGGGTCTTAAACCTTATTATGCGTCGCCTTAAGAGAAGTCAAAACTACAAATAACTTGTCTTGAGATCCCAGGCAGGAGACACAAGTGTTTGTTTAAAGCGCGGCTGTAAAGAGGAAGATGGTGTTCCGTTCCCGTTCTGCACCAGAGCTTAAGAGGGGGTTTATTGCACCCCACCCACCCCTTTGCCGCCGCCCCCCACCCCCTTCCTGGCTGCTTGTTTCATCTTTTCACAAGCACCTCTGAGAAAGGAAGGGAAAGCAAAGGGAGCTGGCAGATTGGTGGGATTTACAACCTCGAAGTCACCCATCTCTCCAACCCCCGCTTCCTGCGATTAGACAGATCAAACCGGACACCTACCTGCGTTTATGACCCACTCCCTTCCCTGAGTGGAAAAGGGTCCTGCAATAAAAGTCTAGCTTACCCATTGCTTTTATTTGAGGGGGTGGGTGGGGGCTGTATATATATTATTATAGGCCACCTGGTGAGGCAATGGGGTGGAAGAGAGACCACTACAGTTGCATGGGTTTAAGGGAGGGGGGGCATAGCTTTCGGAATCAGGGGTCTTCTACTTGATCTTTCTCCCCCCCCGCCCCCTTTGGAACCCTGCCTCTTGCAATGAAGAAGACTACAGAGAAAGTGGGGGGGGGAGAGAAAGTTTCCTGCCTTGAAAAGACGGAGACAGCAAGAGGAGTGCTTTTACCACAGGCATGCAGCTGGAGAGGCTTCGCAAATCTCCTGCAAATGCTTGTAGATTACATTACAGTTCATGTTACTGCAACTGTTTATGTTCCAGACTCAAGCAAACTCTAATCCTGCCTTGTTCAGAAAATAAATAGAAAGGTCAACAGTAGTGATTCGCTTCCCCTCCCCCCTTCCTTCATGTTATACTTACATCTTTGAATCATGAATAGGGAAAAATCTGTACTTCTCAGGAAATATCACGTAGAGCCTATTGGTAGTTGTATGAATCTATTTCTCTATACGTGTGTGTGTAAGGTCTAGGTGTTATCCACACATCTCTCTCTCCCTCTCCACTATTTGCGTATTACATTATACAATATTCATATAATATTAATATTAATGTTATTAGATGGCTAAATGTAGACAGACATTGCAGAAGATGTAATGAACTGGATATCGGAAGTTTGGCTACTGCAAATTACTGTTTCCCATTTTCTAGACTCCAAAAAATAAAATAAAAAACCTGAAGCAGGCATTTTAGATAGTCATATGGATGGATGGACAAATAGCTTATTAACTATCCTAATCAACCGTACACAAATTTCTCGTCTTTTGTTTGTGCTATTGAGTTTTCCTTAAGCATTAGGTTGTTCGTTTCTTTTTCCCTCGAAAGGTTATCCCTCTCTAAAACTAGAATAAACCCACCCACACAACACCACCAGCGACAGCAGAGACAGCGACAAAAGGGCATTTACCACCATTGGGGGGGGGGTGTTATATGGTGCAGGGCTAATATGGGTAACTGGCAGGAAAGACAGAAATTGCAAGTCAAGCAAACCACAATCGCACACAAAATCGATAACTGGGATTTCAACTCTTGACCGAATGGAAACGCCATTTGATAGAGAAGCTCTTTCAGAACCAGATCATAAATCAATACAAGCAACAAATCAGTCAATCAATGCAATTTGCATAGACGCAAGATAGACGCTTTCTCACTTTCCATATATATGTGTGTGTGTGTGTGTGTGTGTGTGTGTACACACACACACACACATAAATACACACATATATGAGAGTGACAAACAACAAATAATATATTCAACAACCCCTTGCACGCAGCAAGCACACACACATCACATTAAAGAGCTGTACTGAGCGAAACGAGTGAATACCAGCAGAAGCCTGGTATCAGGAATACTTTCCCAAAGACGAAAATGCCCCATCCCCCACGTCTCTGCTGAATTGCTAAACATATCACACTATTCTCAAGGAGAATATATATATTTTCCTAAACACTCTCCTACAAATTAATTAATATCCTCAATGGGTTTCTTGTTCTTTACTGTTAGCCGTTTTAAAGTGTTCTAATTTATAAGGCTCCCACGGG
Organism: Podarcis muralis; assembly: GCF_964188315.1. Taxonomy (NCBI): domain Eukaryota; kingdom Metazoa; phylum Chordata; class Lepidosauria; order Squamata; family Lacertidae; genus Podarcis; species Podarcis muralis. The sequence goes on along the minus strand of NC_135656.1, from coordinate 10,265,520 downwards.
AGATATACAAATAGAACTCCATTCACAATACCCTCAAATGGAAACCAAAGACTTGACGGGAGAGAAGAGGAAATAGAAATAAACGGTGTGTTTGTGTGTTGTGAAGAATGGTCCAAACGAAAGAACTACATGAAAGTTCCCTTTCTTGATAAGGATATGAAGGCAATAAAATTCATCTAGGTACGTACTTCTTTCACGAGGTGTGTGGGGGGGATAACCTTTAGGGGTCTTTTAGGCAATCGCGAATGATCTAAAACTTTGCTCTCAGCAAATATTTGCACGGGATGTGCCGTCGGTGTGTTTGCAGCGCCTTAAAAGCAAATATACTTTGGTTGGAGTCCTAGGAACACACTGACCTAGGAGTAAGACCCACTGAACTCAACGGGGTTGACTTTTTGAGAAGACACGCATTGGATGGCATTGTCTGACAGCCAGCTGCTGGATGTGTTCATATACAGTAAAGGTGGGTGCTATTGGTATGTGTTGCACATTCCCTACCCTCTCAACCTCGAGAATTGTTATTATCCCCATGTTTACAAACTTGAACGCATGTATGGTCAAGGGAATGGAAGGAGGCTGTCCCAAATGCTAAAACATGAGGTTTCAACCCTCTAGGATCCTCCTCTCCAAAACCTCGCCAAATAAACCCTGCACCTGGTCAATTTTTTTATCTTCTTACTCTTCCCGTCCATCCACCCACCCCAAAGGGCTTTCAATATAACCTGAGCTCTGAAAGGACTTTCTGATGCTTTTGGCCAAGCGCTGAGCGCCCCTCTCACTTCCTTATTGGAACCCTCAAGGATACACATCTAGCAAGAACTCTCGGGTCTTACAAAGTGGACACAGTCCGATGATCGCTCGCCAGTCAGCTCTGCTCAGCTATTCAAACATTGATGGCTTTTGGTTTTTAAAAAAATCTTTTGCAATTCAACTTGCAAGGGAACGCCAGCCCTCTGCTTGCCGTCTGCTCTGTGACCGACTGTTAGTCGGCTTGAGGCAGTGAGATAGGGAGGGATAGGTATCTAAACAAATAAACAGCACTCTTCCATTCCGTCACCTTTCTTTTTTCTTTTTATCAAATAAGAAGAAGTCCTGGTTGAGACTCATAGCAGATAGGTAGAGAAATCGTTCCTCTTCCCATTAAAAAAGCGTCTAGTTCATTACAATGTAGGAAACTGCTGTTGTTTCAACAATAGCACCTGCCTCCTCCCAGAACATTCCAACTCTAATTTTATTTTTTTATATACAACACAAACTCATGCGATTTTTTTTTAAAAAACTGAGCTCGTTTACTATGGCGTTTTATTCCCAGTTATTCGGAAATAATTTTAAAGAAAGTACCCATGAGTTACAAAGATTTCCAAGCGAGAGCTCCCAAGATGAATAATAATCTTAATTAAATAATATTAATTAATAAAAAGTGTGATTCATAAAAATGTGTGATCTATCCTCTCTACCTGTGGCAGAACATGGTCTATCGTCATATTTCTATTCTATTTAAAAAATCCACATGGGTACACAATTTCTAAGTAAAATAAAATAAAATAAAATATCAAGCTCCGACTAATGAAGTTTGACAGAATTACTCGAGGTGATGGTGTCAGGGAAGGCGGGGTGGGGGTGGGGAAGAATGGGAATGTGGCAGACGTGTGAATGTCACATCGCCTCTGTCAGTCACAACATGTTTTCTTCTGTTTGGCTTTCACACATATATATCATTGCCTATATGTTATTTCCTCTTGTTGAGTGGAGGACAAGGACCACGTGACCCCATTCCGGGCATGCTCCTTGTCATTCTGGAAATAGTTTTGATTTCACAGGAGGACACAAATCTTGCAGGTACCTTTCTATCTTTCGGTAGTAGAAAGGTCAGTTTGAAAGTATCAGCCACCCCCAAATATCCATTATGGGGAAAGAAAACAAAAACCAAGAAATAGTCGAGAGAATTGATGGGGGTGGGGGACTCAAAGCTTCCTGTAATCATAACTCCTCAGAGTAATTTCCCATTCTGCAGATGAAAGACTGCTTTGTGAACGCTTCTCTGAGATGGGGTGCTGAACTCCTCTCTCCCTTCCACCTCCTGGTGCGGGCAGACCCATGAAGATCCATGTGTATTGCATCAGAGATCAATAATTTGAATACTGTATATATACTGTATATGAATGGACAGAACGTCTGTGGTTATAGGTAAATATATAGATATAGATATAGATCTGTTTAGTGGCAATGCCCTAATTCCCACAGGGCCAAGAAAGAAGGTATTGATCCAGTCACCAACTCTCAGCCTAACCTTCCTCACAGGGATGTTGTGAGGGTAAAAGTGTAGGGGAGGAACATCTACGCCCCCTTGAGCTTCCTGGAGGAAAAACATGATATAAATATGATAGATAAATCCAATAGGCAGGTGGGTGGGTTGGTGGATCTCTATCTATCTGTCTGAAATCAATAATGTACAGGGAGAGTCCTTTAAAAGAGGCCCCGTGGGACTCACCCTGTATAATAGGTTTCTACAATATCCAAAGATACTGAGCCTGTGGGGCTCCGGACATTGTAAGACTACAACTCCCATCATTGCCAACCATGCACTATGCTGACTGAGGATGATGGGAGTTGTAGTATAGTAACACATGGAAAGCCACAGGTTCTCCACCCGTTTCTTAATGGATCAGACCAATGCTCATCAAGCCCACTATACCCTTTTCCGAACAATTTAGGCAGCACAAGCATCAAATGAGGCGCTATGATGGTCTCCTAAAGTTTGTCCTCCAGTACCTGGTATCGAGGGAGGTACCCTTATAAGCCTCTGTGGAGGATCCATTTAGGCATCGTGGTTAAGTGCAATCCACAGAGTTCTTCCCAGCGTGAACTGAATTCTTATACGGAGCTGTCGAAGAGAGAAGCCACCACTACTTCTTCTGGCAGTAGCGAATGCCAGACGCCCTGTGTGAAGACCCATGAGCACGAATTAGAATCCAAGCTGATGGTATCTGTTTACTTAGTGGGACCAGCATTTCTCTTCGTGGGTTTGGCAAATGAAGGCACGTTTCAAAGCCGTGGGAAAGTAAACTGTGATAAAGCCACTGATTCCAACCTAAACCTTAGGCTGACCTCTCCTAACTTTTGATTCCTCCTCCTCCTCCTCCTGCCCATCTAAGTAAGAAACTCGCTTTGCAGCACAAGCTTCCTATCAATTACCAAAAGCAAATATCCCCCCCATCCATGCTTTCCATATAATCCTTAACTACAACGTATGGGGAAAACCTGTTTCAGGTCCAAGTGTGGGATGCCACAAAACAGCATCTTTTTCCTCCAGATAAAGCTGGACACGAGTCAGCAGGACACCAGCCACCATCTTTTTTACATCTAGCTATAAAGGGGGGATTTGCAATACTCCCAGCAGAACCATACCGAATAGCTGAATTGCCCAGTTCAACAAACGTTAAAGGAGCTCATCTGTCACCTACGTAAGCGCCCTGGGGCAAGGCTGGATCTCCTTTGCGCAAAGGCACCATGACCTGAGTCAGATTTCCAACGCTTCAGCTGTGCATGGTTAGAGGGAATGCCAAGTGCTTTTATTTTGTTTTTAATGGGCTCACCTCAGATGGGAACCGTTTAATTATACAGTGAACTCCCATCTTATGCTCCATATTACTTACTGTGTTAAAGAGTGTAAAGGTACCGAACTACTACTACTACTATTAGTAGTAGTGTGCCTCCTCCTCCTCCCTCTCTCTCCTTCTCTTTGTCTTACAACCTCCCCGCCCCCACCCCAACACCGTCAGGCAGCATTTCCCTGCGTAGGTTCAGGTCACAGAAGACCAACACCCAATGGACTCCTTCCAAAGGAATTATAGTTGGAATATACCGTAGCATTCTACTGCTCCATGTAAATTCCTTCTTTGCTTGCTTCTTTTTGTTTTTATTTATTTTATTTAAGGCTCGTTCCATTGGCTCATTAAAGATGTGTGTGGTCTTTCTCAAGGAAGCTGCTTCTGGAGTGGACTTTGTCCTAAGAGGCTAGCAACCTCAGTTTGCTGCGGCCAAATAAGATGCAGTATTGCACTCAGGTGAAGGAAAGGTAAAGCAACCTCTGTCAATCACCCCACTCTCCCTTCAAAAAAAGAGCTGGGTGATCAGGATGTTGAGTGTGCCCCCTGTGGTTAATGTGGTTCAAACTGGTAAGGGCCAGAGGAGTTTTGTAGCTTTCTACAAAGAGGAACAACCTGTTTTTCTTTCACAAGAAGGAGTCACTGCTGTTATAATGGGCCTTCCAGAACATTTGGCTTGGCTGTAGGCAATAGGGATGGTCTTGGTTCCGCTAGCTAAATACTGAGTAGGAGCAGAGTGTGTGTTTACTTTAGACCTGTGTGCATCCTCCCACAGACGTATTGGCATCCCTAAGTCTTAATAAGACAGAGAAAGTTCTAGCATGTAGTCTAAGTAAATTATATGATTGCACAATATCCAAGAAACAGTATGCAAGAAAAATTGAGCCCAAGTGTCGTCCCGCCTAGAAGCTCCTGCCTGGATTTTAATGTCATTTTCAGTGAATGGGACAGTAGTTCAATGGTAGGGCATTTTTCTGCACACAGAATAGCCCAGCTTAAGTTGCTGGTTATATCAGTTTAAAAACTTGGTATCAGCTCATGGATAAGACCTTTGGTGGAAGACTGCTGCTGGCTGGTATAAGGCAGCTTCAATGTTCAGACCTGCCTTGCACAAGATCACAGAACAGCCACATTAAAATACAAGAAACTTCAGACCTGTATAGTGGAAGGTACGGACACAAAGAGAAATGTGCTGAACACCCATAAACGATAACCTTATGGAAGCATCTTCCAACAAGAAAGAGTATTCTGGCACCTTGAGGACTTGGAGTGTCTGGCTGGCTGGATTCCATCCTTTGACCCTATGTTACCAGTACTGTAAACCCAGTCCCAATAACCGGGGCTCCAAATTCAGTGTTGCTATGAAAGCAGGGTTGCACAATGCTGAAAACCCACGTGTGGTTTTTCCATTCCTGCTCTAATGAATGCAAATCAAATCCAGTGGAACCAAGACTATAATTTAGCCCCGGAGAAGTAGGTAGGGGTGTGTGGATGTGCGTGTGTCTCTGTGTGTGTGTGTGTGAGAGAGAGGGGGGGAGGGGAGGGGAGGGGGAGGAACAGAGAAAGAATTTGTGTCTGGCCCATGTTTGAAGATTCTGTCATCAAACATTGTTGTCAGTTTACTACCGGTTTAGGCCACAACGCTTTATAATTTAAATGACTGGTTTTACACATCTTTACATCCCAATAAACATGTTTACTCAGAAGTCCGTCTCCTTTATTTCAACTGGTCTCACTTTCAAATACATATCCTAGAGCTCGCAAATTTCCACGCCCCGTTAAACTGAATGAGAGAAACTTCTGAAATATTGATTGCCCTCCTTGTTTTTTTCGGGTGGCCCAAAAAGAATCAGGATATTTGAGGGGAGCAGAATATTGAAAGCCTTTGAAGACTGAAGAAGTGTTTAAGACTGCTGTGGAAGAATATGAAGGCTTTGGGAACTCAATGAAGTGTGTGTGTGTGTGTGTGTGTGTGTGTGTGTGTGTGTGTGTGTGTGTGTGTTTATGCCTGCGTGTTTGTGAATGTGTGTGCACTGCTGCTAACTTCCTCTTTTCTGATTTCTCTCAGTCAGCCTATCCAGACTGTAAGGACATACTCAGCTCTGAGGAAAGGGGAGGATCTTCCATGTTTCGTGATGAAGATCTATTGGTTAGAACAGAACTGGACAGATGGTAAATCAGGATCTACGAATGGATCTCTCTCGGGATGGTTTGCAGTAGACCGGCAAGGTTTTGTTTTGTGTTTTTTTACTCCAAATGGTTTAACAATAGCAACAATTTTGTTAAAAAGGCTCCCCCTCCCTTAAATTAGGTGTCTGAAACGGAAGGCTTGGGAGGGAGGAACCAGGAATTAAGTCGTCTGCGAAAGGACTGTAAGATCAGTTAAGGACCTTCTGAATGCTATATCTTAGATTGAGTGTGTGCTCAAAGGCACAGTAGCACCCCTCGCCCGCATGCCAACATTTTGCATTTTGTGGATCTCGATGTTCTAGTAAAAAACAAAGTAGATCCGTCCAACCTGAAGTATGCTCTCCTCTCGGTTAGAAGAACCATGAAGAAAGGAAACGCAGCCACCATAGAACGTTTTCATCTATGAAAAGTGTCGCCAAAAAGCCAGCGTCAGAACAGGACTGTCAATCATACTTTTGGAAAGCAGAATCTTCTCCCTCAGATCATACCCCTTCACACCACCCAGACTTTATTGAGGGATGTGTAGGCCTATACAAAGGACAGCTGTTCCCTTTTCGGGAAGAGCTTCAACAACATCCTATTGGGGACCTTCCTGAGTGAAATATGATTTTCCCACTTTCCTCGAGAAAGATGGAAGATAGAAAGGGGAAGAGAGGGAGATATTCTAGAAATGGCATTTTTTTCTAAATGGGGAAAAGGGGACATCGTTCCGTTGTTTGTACAGGGAAATGAAGAAAAGGGTGTGCTTTCTTTTTTCATTCCCATGTGTTCAGAAGAGACTTTCTTCATTGTCCTGAAGATGTTGTTGGAAGGCGAAGAATGTCCTTCAATAGTTCTCGGAGTGGTTGACATTTATGAAGGTCTGTCTATCCGCTACACTGCCTAAGTGGATTGTGCCGACGTCCTTTTGGGTAGCTTGTGTTCAAGCTTTCTCTGAGGCTTACAAAATTCTGCTTTCCTCTCCCCTCTGTGACCTTCCTATCATCCCATTGAACACCCTAGTCAGCTTCCCAGTTCAACTTTTGCTGATGACTGTCACCAGCACCAACCCTTAGGAAACCAAGCGAGGCTACTGGCACAAAATACAGGATGCTTTCTGTCTGGTGTGGAGTTGCTTGGATAACTGGGCCACAATGTCACGAACCAACCAGCCAAAGAAACTTTTTAAAAGCCACAATGTAACTCCTTTTTGCCTTTAACTTCAGTGCTGTTGTTAGTTGGGGCTGAGGATCGGGAACTGTGTTAAGGGTGGGTTGGATGATATCCCAACGATAGTTTCTCTGCTCATTGGGCATGACAGCAATGTGTCAGTTGCACCTGAGTTTTAAACACAGTTTGGAAGCAGATCACAAAGATCTTCTCCAGACCTACATCGCCAAATTGGTAAGGGTAAGACAGGAGCAGTACATTTGCGTTCCCCCCCTCTCTCTCTGGCCTAGGTAAATTAAACTGATTGCCAGACCAGTAGCTATCAAAATAAACCAGGAACTTCCCAGAAAGTCCATGCAGGAAGACACCATCCAAGCAAGATTTGGCCTATCAGTATGGAATTATGGAGAAGCTCCCAAAGCTATGTGGCACTCCGAGGAAACTTAACTGATAATCTTTCCTAGGCACCAGCCTGCCATTGTAAGTGAATTCCATCAATGCAACAACGGAACTGAGAAAGAACATCTTCGGGGTTAAACTGAGGACAGTGCAAGGATATATCGAATGATTGTAACAGCATTTGCACAGCGCTTTTTGAGCATGCAAGGAGCTCCACGTCACTGCTATTCCAACATCGCTGCTCTTATCCCCAGACTGCAGGTGGACTGGTAGATCTAGTGCCTTGCCTAAGGCCACTGAGGCCAAATTTCAACCGGATCATCCAGTTCACCACCAGGAAAAAAAAAGATTCACTGGATAGAAAAAGCTGTCCCTTGAATCGTAGTGGCAGTTACGTTAATGAGACTCACACGCACACGCGTACAAATAATGTATACACGGACTTATGCAACGCTGATGGGACATATATTTCTCACACACCCGTATACACACTCCTCTCACGGTCTACTCCAGCGTTCTCTTCCTTCCCCTCCCTTCATTTCTCCCTAGGACAAAGATCTGGCCAGACTTTCCGGCCTAGCTTCAACCTTCTTCCACTCCACCTGCCAACACCCGCGATGCGTACAGAGCAGCCAACGTCTCCAGCGCGCATGCACTTTACCCCGCCGCCACCACCACACAAACTTCTTTTTTCTTCTACCCATTAAGCAAGTATTGCACCCGGGGACATTTAAGTGTATCTCTCAACCCAGCTGCAAGAAGCAGTCCAAACATTTTGACCGAAAGTTTCTGTTCAGAGGGGGGAACTCCCCCCACCCCAGCAGATCTCGAGCGTCTTCAGAGAGGTGTAGAAAGCGGGTGGGAGAAGAAGGGAATGAATCAACCTCTGCCTAACTAAGTAGAAGAAGGTTTGGGTCCTTATCTCATTTTCCACAAGCCCCGAGGAAGTCAGGAAGGGGAACAAAGGTCTGATCTTGCTTTTTGATAACCGCCCACTCTCGACGTGCGCTCCAGAAAGCTTCCCCACAACGTCACCTCCATCACCCTGGAGGAAAAAGCCTTACGCTCCACACTTTCACCCCTCCCCCAACTTCGTAGCCAAGGTGCAACTGAATTCCTCTCCCCCCCCCACCCCCCCACCCCGCACCTCCACAAGAAAGCTGGTTACCATGTTAGAAGCTGGGAGGGGATGGCGTGGGGAGAGGAGCGCGCAAAAAAAAAAAAAAAAAAAGCGGGGGAAAGAAATTAACTTACTGATCTCGCCAGGGATCCATTTGGAAAGATGTGCCTTCCCTAACAGCAGCCCAAGACGTCGTAATCCGCACTAACTGCCTTGTCCCACTGTCCCAGCATTAAACAGCTCCAGCAGCTGCGATGGTGGACAGTTAAGATTATATATGATGTAAATATATTGTGGGTATGTCAGCTCCCCCAAACCATAAAACTTAGTTTAATGACATCACGTGCTCACCGAGAGCCATTCAGGGCTTTTGCTTTGGGCTATCCACATAAATAACCTTCAAAAGTTTTAAACTACTAAATTCACTTAGAAGCCATGGGTATTTCTGCTAATGTTCTCAGGGATAGTCAAAGTCTTGGCTCAAAAAGTCCTGGATTATTATTACTATTGTTATTATTTTTCATCCTCTCTTTTAAAGCACACACACGCACACACGCACTGGAACTTTGGGTCTGTCATTTTTTTCCCCTTCCCTCGCCCTCCCTTTCTTGTTTGGAGGCCTTTTAAAAGTCCCCACTGTGTTGACACGGATGACAGTGAAAGGTAAGCGATGTTTCATTTCCTTCTTGGCTTTGCAAGACTTCTTTAGGAACGGACTGAAAGCAGGAGAAAGAGGAAAAGGAGGGGGGCTGTTAGATATTGAATAGCAAAAGTCAATGACAAGCCCAACAACCAAATATTAATCAGTCCTGAAAAATTACTTTTTAAAAAGACAGGGAAGAGGCCCAAATAGACCCACGTTGTTCGCTGGATAAACGCACAATTATTCACAAGGCTGTATATATATATGGCTGTATATATAACCGACTGGCTTGCGTTATGATAATGGAAAAGTTTTGGACGGCTATGTGCGTAAAGGCTTCTCTCCCCCCGCCTTAAGATAAAACAATAGAACATCTGATTTTGTTAATTCTAACCTGTCAAACCCAATTATTCCCTGGCAGACTTCCGATTAAAGGGAAAGGAAACACCACGGTTTAGGAGTGGGGTGAGCAGAGAAGACCAAATAGAACGAAACAGATGTAAAAACAACCACCTTTGGTTTCAGTGCACAGCTATCAAGATCTGCCAAGTCTGTTTCGGTGCCTCAATAAACACTCCATAGATTTACACAGGGTAGCTTATTATTTTCAAACATCAAGATGACATATATACATTTAAATGCTCAGAGAATGTTCCAATATTTGTTGTTGTTGTTGTTTTTGCTGCTGCTGATACTCCTGAGAAGGCACACATTATTTGCAAACACAAGACAATAAGGAAGGCTCCTCTTGGATCAAACACAAATGGAATAGTGTAAAGCCCAGTGCTTTGATCTCCGTTACATGATTTGACTGATATTTGCGTAAAATCAAATCATATGACAAGTTAAGCCTGGAAAGGGGAGAGAAAGGAAACTTTCAAGTGGACTGTAAAATTGCCATAACATAAATTGTCATCGCCTTCGCGACAGTATTATTTGATCTTCTCAAAGAGGACACTAAATAATAACTACAATAATAAAATATCAATAAACTTCAGAAATAGAGCGCTATTTAAGTCAGAGGGACTGCATGAAAAGCTGGGAATCTTAGGAGGTAAAGCCAGTTTTATCCTTAAGAGCTTCCACTGTCATTAAAATAAACTTTTGTTTTCAGGTTCAGGAAATGGCTCCATTGTTTGAAATGTGTAAAGGAAATACTATAAAGGTTTATTGAGCCATTGAGGGTCTCTCCCAAGCGTTTGTACTGTAAATAGCTCCGAAAACACCTCAGGCATGACCTCCGGTGTGTGTGACTGTGTGAGAGATAGTTGGTGTGTGTCTGGTGGAACACACACATACGTGAAATATACATGCACAGTTTTATCCCTCCCAAATCTCCACAGGCCTGTGCATGCATAGCCCCAAACTCCTCCATTACTGAATCCAATAACACTACTATATGAAGAAGAGGACGAAGAAGAAGACGTCATAGATAGGCATAGAAGTCATCTTTAAACGCATAGAAAGAGATTACAGGTTTCAAAAGGAGTAGAGGACTATTAGCTTTCTTATATTGCACCTAAACCAGAGAAACTTTCGCAAATATCGTGCTTTATAAACGTTGAAGTTTTGCGCAGCCCAGGGTTAAATCCTGCCATTCTCTGCCCAACTCAATCGTACTTGTTCTAGTGATCACACATACACACAGCGTCTCAGAAAGACCTACTGCCTTCACAAATCGCCCAGTTCTTGCACAACTTTCACTTAATGTCGATGGAAAGTTGTCTGAAGGGAGGGGCCGAGAGCCTAGCCCGGTAATTCTGTTCTACAGGGTTAAAAAGGCAATCTTATTTAGAAAGGTAGTCTTGCCTGCATCTGGACTTTTAGATTATTGTAAACTGAAGGAAGGAGTTATCAGGGAAAGAAACAAAGCGATCGCACGAAGACCTTTGGAGGACTTTTGAAGAACCCAGAACTATGTTGTTCAAACACTAGGACAGGTCAAGAGTTGTTCAACAGTTCAAAAAAGAGGCATTCACTCCAGAAAGCTTGTGACGAGACCTGCAACTGAGTACACATCACCCAAAGTTCTTTTATTGGGGACGCAGCAGGGGCGACATAAGATACATAAAAGCCCAACCCATAGCCCATCCGAAGTTAAACACTAGGGTTTGACCGATTTCCACTGCAACCCTTGCTTGAAATTGTTCCCCCGCCTCAATGGGGCTTACTTCCAACTTGCGTTTGAAGTAAATCTCATTGCGCTGAATGGGATTCTGAGCTTCAGTCCAGAGGCTTGTTCCATCCAAAGTTTAGCGCTTGGAAAGTCCCATCGATTTCATTGCAAGAGGTTTGTGCTAAACTCTCCCACTGAAATCAATACGACTTCACAAGTGCTGAACTTCGGATGGCTCGTGCCTCAGACTGACGGGGATTTGTTCTCGCTTTACATATTTATATATTTGAAAACAATTGACAGCAAAATAACAGTGGAGGTGCGGGTTTGGAGACAGCGCTCAAGCAAAGGCACCTCATATACGTTTTTCTCCCGCACTCCAAAATTGGCCTTAGGTGTTGATTTATTTATTATTTTAGCATTTATTCAATATGACAAAATATACTGTATATGTTCCATGGCCTTTCACATATGATATTACAACCAATAAATATATGGAATACAACATCGGGGAGAAGGAAGGGGGAGGTGAATAAAAAGGGCTACATGTAAACAAAAAGTATACATTTGTATAAGAGTTCAGCGTTGTTCTTATCGTTATTATTATATTGCAAAGCTACATTAATTACGCAACCAATAAATACACAGGAATATTTAAGTCGGGAGAATTCACACACGCACACACACACTTACCAGCCCTCACCCCAAGAGTGCTTTAATGTTTTTGCACAAATATCTCCAAGGAGAGATGCTCAAGCAGATTCGCTCATAGTCCATTCACTTTTCATTCATATGCAAATAATACAAAAATAAGTCAACGGAGAGGAGGGGGGTTGAATAATAAAATGAAACAACCCCACCCCAGAAGGACACACCTCACAGCGAGCATATTTTTTTAAAAAAACCCCAAAACAAAACACAATAACAAATCACCCCCCACCCCACCTCCCACGTTTCAGGTTAAGTGCATCTAGGGAACTACATTGTGTGGAAACTCACCATCCACACCAGAAGTAAACATTCTCACACACCTAGATCGTGCAGCCCGATCCTATGCACGTTTACTCGGAAGGAAGTCCCCCCACGCTCAGTGGGACTGGTTGAGAAATAAGTGCTCACAACAGGTTTGTCGCCCGTCCACCGCGTTGGACACAGAGGTAAACTCCCACGCCTTTCACAACGGGATTTACTTCCAAGCCTGACGTTTAAGGATCGGGGCCTCGGGACTTTCCAAAAGTCCTGAGGAGCCCCTCTTTTATGCATAACTTGGACTTGGGTTTCCTAAGCGTATTATTCTGATCTTCAGCGTAATCTTTTATAGACCGAGATATAGGTTATAGATAAAAGGACCTCTCAAATGTCGCCCATTGGCTTGGTTTTCATTTGACCGACATATTTCCTCCCAATTTAAGGGGACACAGGTTAGAGTGGTGTGGTGGAAAACAAAACAAAACCCACCAACCCTCCAGCGAGCTGTACACTGAATTCTAGCTGAAAAGCTAAAGGGTCTGTTTGCATACTAATAAGAGAACGCCTTTGTCTGATAGATTTGTTAGAGTATGTAGTTCAGTCCAGTCTGCGACCCTTCCCCCCCACCCGCCCTTTTCCTCTCCCCACCTCCCAAAGAAAACTTTTCTCAAGGTAGGCTACAACAACAACAGCAACTCTTGTCAATGTGAACTGACTCTCCCCGCCCAACCCCTGGCCCGGATTTCTACCTAGAGAGACTCTTTGCTTTTCAATTTGGAATCTTTCTTCCATTTCATCCTCCGGTTTTGAAACCATATTTTGATTTGCCTCTCATTCAAACATAGGTTGTTGGCGATCTCTATGCGCCTCCGGCGGGTGAGATATCTGTTAAAATGAAATTCTTTCTCTAGTTCCAGAGTTTGGTAGCGAGTGTAGCTGGTTCTGGAACGTTTGCCATCTGCTTCTGGAAGACAAAAGACATCGGATAAAAAAACCCGCTAAAATAATAATAATAATAATAATAATAATAATAATAATAATAATAGAAGAAAAAAGTAGGAAAGCAAAAGGTATTAAAAGGGGGGGGGGGAGAGAGAGATTTCTTAGTTCTACCCAGAATACATTTTTAATATATTTAATAGAGGAGGGGTATTTTCCAACACTTTCTCATTAAAGTTTTGGGTTCAAGCTAAGGTTAGTCCCTAATGAAGTGTTCTCCCTTTAAACCACGAAGAAGTGTATCTATAAGAAGGGGGGGAAATAGATCAAGTCGCCCATTTCCCTAGGTTAGGAAAGAGGCAAAACTTCTGACTTTATGGAATGATGTGGTAAGGTCTGAAAAAACTCCCAAGCCCCTCTCTCCTTCCTCTTCAAGAACGCGAGCCTTTCCAAGTTATTTCTCCCCCTTAAAAAAATTCTTTCCTTCTTTCCCCCCCAACAAAAAAATGGAATATTGCCTTTATACCCGTTTTGTTTCTATGATCCAATTATGCCGTCATAAATTTGGGCGTATATCGCCTCTAAGCCTTTTAGTGGACAGTTTTACGAGCAATTGATGCCTTAGTCGTAAAATTTACGACCCCAGGTTTTTTCCCCCTTATTATTTGCCCCGTATGGCCTATAAAACCAAGGCAAATCCTGTGAAACAAAATCGAGAAGCGAAAGTTTACCGTGGCTCATGTGTAGTTTGGTCATCCACGGATAAATTTGTGGTGGCTGCTGCTGCTGCTGCTGCTGCTGTTGCTGGTGGTGCTGCTGTTGTTGGTGCATGGACTGCCCGCTTTGCTGAGCTGTTTGCACCGGTTCACTCTTGATTTCCCCACTGCTCTTAGATCTATCTTCCAACGGCGTACTGTTGTTGCTGCTGCTGCTGGTGGCTGTGGTGGTGCCACAAGCTTTCTGACTGTAAATTCCTGGGTTTAGAGAGGTCTGGTCGTCTCTGCCTAAAGTGTGCCCTGCGGATCCCATGACTGTACAGGAAGGTCGGTCGGGGTTAGGTCTAGGGCTTGAAGACATGTCCACACCGTTCAGAGAGTTGGAAGCCCCAGATGAAGGGAATGTAATGCTCAGATCCAGCCCACTGTAGCAATACCTGGAAGGCTGAACCTCAGACACAGATCCATAATTCCCATAACTTTGCATGGAATAGGCAGGAACATTTTGATTTTGCTTATAGAACGAATTGGCTACGTAGGAACTCATGTCAGGAATTATATTTTTTTTCCCTCCCCACTCTCGCTCTCTCTCTTTCTCTCTCTCCTTCTCACACCCCTTTGATTAGGCTTGATTTGTGGCCCTTTTGAAGTTCAGGGTTTTTTGTTCTCTAAAGTGCAGAATTTATAGGTGGAGATTCTTCTTTTCTTTATTCTATGTGCGCTGCCCAAATATGGGATGTTTAAATAGAATCACGTGACGGTGTTGGCCAGTCATAAATTTGGCTTGATGACCCCAGGAGGTTATTGATGGAAGCCCGAGAAACGTATGTGATATGTTGGCATAACGAAACAAAAAAAAAAAAAGGCCCCACACTCAAAACACCGAGACAATGAGACTATAGCGTCACCTGGTGCTGGGTCTGGGGTATGACGTCTCATAAAATACTACCCTTCCCTAACGCTCGAGGCTTATGGGTGTGAAACAACGCGCACAAACAGCCCCTAAGCCTTCGCTGGGATGGAAGACAAGAGCTAATTTCCCGTCCACAGCGATTCATAAGGAATTTTCAGCGCTTGATGTGGGGTGGTGTAAAATATGGCCTTGGGACGCGTCCTCGTGTAAAAACATTTCCTTCTGTGTAGGCCGGATATTCCGCGTTGTATGCACATGTGTGTGCGCGCCCGCGCAGCAGCCTTATATGAGCCTGTTCGCTTGATTCAGTGTAAACAGACGCATATTCTCAATTAATGCAATCGAGATTGCGTCTGCACTCAGCGCAACCAGGGAGACAAAGTCCTGGATTCGAATTCCCTTGGTTAGCGTTACTCGGTACACCAGAGAATACATATGTAGGTGTAAGTGGGATATGCTGCAGGAAGTAAAGTCAGTGTGCTCTGTACGCTTTATGCTTTATGCACATGCATACATTGCATTGTTGACATGGATGCATATATAACTGGTCGCATGGAACTGCTTTTATGACTAGGCGCGTGCAGCAGATTGAAACCTACGTTGTGTTAATCTTCTGTTCTTTGTGTATCTCTCTGTATATGTGGAGTGCAGTATCTTTGGGAGTTGGGGTGTGTGTGTGTTCACTGGAGGTTATGAATCAACGCAGCCTCCCCATAAATCAGTTTTGTACCTTGGGCGAATGAATAAACATTCACCTTGTTTTTTGGTGTCTGTATGTCTGTATGTCTGTGGGCACGTGAGAAGTCTCTTTAAAAAGCTTGGAAAAGGGGATATCAGGCAGGTGAAGGTATGTGCCAAGGCTCACCTTCCTCACTGCAAATCCCTGCTTGCAAACATGAGGTTGGATCTGCCGGTTTCGCATGAGAAATATATTCCCTTCCGCCGGGGTGTTTAGCGAAACAGTTGGAAACAGAGAAGATTTTCCTTCCCACTTATTAAACTTTTTTAAAGAATAGGATAAAATAAATAACATTGGAATACCTATGTGAGTTATAAATATATTATTTCATCTTTTTACGTGGTCTTTTTTTGGGGGGGCAGCTTTAACATAAAACATAACTTTTTAATTTCAGTGGCCCTTTTAAAAGTCCTTCGCTTATGTTTGGTACTTATTTTAATGTTTAGCTCAATTATGGCAGAGGGACATTTGGAAATGCGGGAGCAAATCTCTTAAATATTGCTACCTGCATTCCCGTCCTCTATGTTGCATATATTTGCATTTGAAATTTATATGATCTCTCTACTTACTACATGTGCTAGGCTTTTGTGGCATATCTAAAGAGAGATGTTCTTAAAGCCTTCCAAATTTTATGGACAAGCGGGGGTAAGAAATCGTCTTGTTGGGGGTTTCCTGGTATTTTCTTTTGTTTAACGGGAACCTGATAGTTTAGTGCAAAATGTTCAAAGAGTAGCAAAGGTTCCCAAGGCAGTGAATGCCTCCAGAAGACAGGATTACTTTCTCGAACGTTTGTACCTGGTTGAAAAGATGCCTCTGAGCTAAACATAAAAGGAGAGGGCAATTCCTGAGCCTAAGCCACAATGTAATGTTGATGTGCTCACTGCAAACTAGGCTATTGTCAGTCGCGCCTTTGCGCCTTCTAAGCGTCTGCAATAAAACATCAAAATATTTCTGCCCACTACTCTGTTACCTCGAAATAAATATATCTAGAGAGGGGTGCCCTGGGAGTCTAGTTTCCATTGGTAGCTTTAATTTAAAGAATAAATAAATAAATGCATTTGTTTTTAAGCAATTATTTGGCCTCGAGAATTAGGGAATAAAATCTGTCTGAGCTTTTAACACTCTGAGAGTTGGTGTTTCATGCAGTTTTCAGGGGATGAAAGCGCGAAATGAAACGCAGCAAGATAGGATATAGATATTCATTATATATATATTTATATATATACTTAAGGATACCTAACTGGAAGTAAATTATATCCGCCCACCATCCTGTTTACTTCCGACTAAATATGCCGATAGTCGTGTTGACAGGCGATCACGAATACTGGCATCTAAAAATGGAGCATTCTCACGCACGGAACCCGTGGTGGCTGATGCAAAACTCTTTCACCTGAGATCTTCCCCCCCCCCCAATTGAATTTCAGAAACCATCCAAGTAACTTTTAAAAATAATATCCAGTTTTTATTAAATACTCAACCATAGTCCTCTGGACGTGACCTTTATACATGATGTTAGAGAGTGTAACACAAGATTTATTTATTTATTTCCTCCTACTTGCTATAGAATTCCATTCACGTTTATACTGCTTGAACATTACAGTACTAAACATAAATATAAATACAGAGACCACAAATACAGCTAAAAATATTCACACAGAAACTGTCACAGTTTGTAGAATGCATAATGACCTCAGGTAGTGTTTAAATACAATTAGTTTACTCTGGAAAATGCTATATTTAGGTAGACATAGCTTGGAGGCGTGGGAGAAGGTGGGCATGGAAGGAAATATTTTCACAGGGGTAGGCAATTCAATTCCCCCCCCCCCACTTACATCACCGCCACCACCACAATAATTATCATCGTTTTGGAAGCGAAACTGCATAGAGTGCCTTTTTGACATGGTTGATCTCAACGCAACCCAAAGCAGCCCCTACAGGGGGACCTGCCTTTTTGCAAGCAAAACTATTCTGTCTAGGGAAGTGGAGAAGGAATGGCGGGTGGTGGTGGTAGTGGTGGAGGGGTTTGCATTAAATACAGTCTTTATGCAAAGGTAGATAGCTGGGCTCGGATGCAAAGGCGGGGGGGGGGGTTGGTGAGGTTGGAGGGGGGTCTTGATGAGCTCCTTAGGAAGAAAGTTATGAAAGTGGGTGCATCACTGCTGGAGAGATGGAGGAGATGGGGGAGGGGAGGTCTCCCACGTCCGCATCTCTCTCTCTCTCTCTCTCTCTCTCTCTCTCTCTCTCTCTCTCTCTCTCTCTCTCTCTCATACAACCAAATGTATAGATTGTGCCAGTGGTAATAGAGAATGGAAAGGAGAAACTGGGAGTGGGGGGCGAGAGACCGAGAGACCGAGAAAGGAAGAGGAAGAGGGACCGTGTGCGAATGTGTGTGTGTGTTGGGGAAGGGAGAGGGATCTGGCAGCACCGTCAGTGTTTTCAATCCTTTGGTTTCTCCTCTTCTGTTTCTTCCCTTTTCTCCTCCTTTGCGCCCAAGCTATCTGCAGCTGCTCCAGCGCCACCTCCCCCAGACAGGGTGGAACTCAAGTTGCTCTCTTTTTTCCATTTCATCCTCCTGTTTTGAAACCAGATCTTGATCTGGCGTTCAGTTAGGCAAAGAGCGTTGGCGATCTCAATCCTCCTTCGCCGCGTCAAGTAGCGATTGAAATGGAACTCCTTCTCCAGCTCCAGGGTCTGGTAACGCGAGTAGATCTGACGCCCCCTCCTCCGATCTGCTCCATAGCCGACCCCTATGGATTCGGAAACGAAACAAACTAAAAACGATTAGTTAACAGATTTGAAAATAAAATGCGTAAATAAAAGAAAACAGGCACACAACCAAGCCCGTCAGCCAGGCTTTCCCCAACCCCACCCTCCACACTCAGTCTTCATTGTCATCCACCGACCAACTCCCCCCCCCCCAACCCACTGCACAATTTAATTCTGTGCCTTAGTCTTACTACCCATTAAAATCATGCAGCACACATGGAGGATTGGGGTTGGGTGTCTAATTGAAAGCATGTTCCTATCTTATTTGCAAAGATTCAGAATGTGTTGTTTTAATTATTTCTGCAAACTTGAAAAAAAAAATCCAATTAGATTTTACTCCAGTGCTGCTTTAATTACTAGGAATAGACACTCCTTCCATATATTATGAAGTCAAGCTACTTCATAAATCCCCCAGCTGTTATTGGACCTGTTATTGGACAAGACACTTTGCAATTTTTTTGCCTTAATAAAAATGCCCTTTCTCACCTATCAGGGAAAATACATTTTTTTAAAAAATATATATCAAAACACATCACTTCTATTCTACACCTTATTTCCACCACCCCCTCCAAGGGAAAAAAAATCAGAGCTGATTGCACTTTATTATAGATATTTTACACTCTCGAAGTCTTTTAATTAGAAAGAGCATAACAAGCCATATTCGCTTGCAACAACTTAACAAATAAAAGGCCTGTAGCGGCAACTGTGAGGAAGCTATATTCTTGTTTTTATGGGGCCATAAAAAGTAGCTGAGCCTGTTCTGCTAGGGAGACGGTCGTAAAGATGGTTCAGTTTATTTAATTTATCTCTGCAAGCTGTAAAACTTACCACTGTGGGAGTTCATGCGCTGCATCCACGGGTATATTTGAATGCTAGTTTTCTGTTCCTGGGATGTGCTCCTGTTTTGGTCACTTGTAAAATCCTGTGCAATGGAAGTTTGTGTATTGTGTCCCATAGAATTTTGCCTGCAGCTAGAGAGCATGTCTTTTTCTTGATAAAAGGCATTAGATCCGTAATCATATGGTCCCCGACTGGAGCTAAACACAACATTATCTTGCGGTGAATAAAAAGGAGATGAATAGATCCTGTTTTGAGCAACCGCTGCTCCATAAGTTGAAAAATGCCTTACAGGGTCATAAGCAGAGGAATTGATCGCCACGTTGGGCAGGACCTCTTGACCACTGGTGAGGTGGCAAGACAACGACGGGTTTGTGAAATAGGAATTCATATCTTCCCCCCTATACCTGGCTTGTATGATTTCTTTAATATTTATTTCTGTCTCCAGTTTGTAGTCTGAACTAGATTGTTATAGGGACGGCTCCACTCCAGGACAGACAAAATGACAAAGTCAGCTGACCCGTTGTGAGCCAATAGGAAGCTAGATGTCAAGACACGGAAAAATTGCTTTTGCTTGTGTTGATTCCCCAGTTGAAACTAAGTATGCATTGAAAGTAAGTCTCGAAATTCTAAATATAAGATGGTTTGGAAGAAGAGGGGGGAAATAGTAAGTATGGTTCGGGGGAGGGAGTGGGAGAGGGATGAAGAGGGAGGGGCACAGAAAGAAAGAAAGAAAGAAAGAAAGAAAGAAAGAAAGAAAGAAAGAAAGAAAGAAAGACTTCTTCTTTTAATTTCACAACCCAAATAGAGCTTTAGGTGATTTTTTTAAAAGAAAAGAAAAGGCAAATGGTTATGGAGATCAGGAATCAGGATATTTATTCTGTTGAAAATGCTTCCTTAATACCTAGCAACCAAATAGCTCAGAAATTATAGCCATAAATCTCAAGTGTGCATAAAATATTAAACCATAAATTTTCTTTTCCTCCACTAATTTACTGTTGGTCAATAAATGTGGAATCAAGTGCTTGTGCTCTTTATTGCAAGCAAGGAGAGGAGACCAGGTGACAGCTGGGCAGATACTGTATCTTTTAGAGCATTCCTGTACTCTGGAATTTGAAGAACTTTCCAGGATGGTGGGTTGTTGCTATATATATATATATAATCAAAATTCAGAGTCCAGGTTAGAATTAAAAAGAAGCAGCAGCAGCACATTTGTATGTTTCTCTATTGAATATTTGCTTTGTCATTTTTCAGAGCTGGAGACTGCTATGGCAATGTTTACATTTGCAATATCAACATCCCCCCCAAAGCATTACCTTTGCATTTGGAATGGTGTTTGCTAGAAAGAGCCCCTCGTGTTTACGTTTGCAAAAACAGAAAGAGGTAGAGAAAGGAAGAAAAAAATTTACGACTCCAGATATTTGTAGCTGATTGGAAAACTTCCCTTGAAATATTTAGTTAGATTAGAGAGTGGATTACATTCTACTCCTCTGGTGGATTTGCACCGACACACTAATTGAAATGAAGACAGCTAATCTAATTTTAATTTCAATCCAGTGCCATAAATTGTTCCTTAAAAGTAAAATATACCTGCTGATCTGTAAATATAGCAAGACTCCTACATCATTCCATTGGCTTGCTATTTAAAAATTCAATTAGGACTAAGAAACACTGGCCTTATTTCCATGGGCATGTTAGGAAGCTTTTGTTTAGTGATTTTAAAGGTAGAACCAGTCGATTTTCTGGAAAGCTTGGAATATTTCTCATTGTGTTTGGTCGTAATGAATCAATACTTCTAACATTCCTCTTTTGGATGAAGGTTTTAGTTGAGAAAGAAGGGGACCACATACCCCCCTACACACACACACCCCTGCTCTAAGTGGAACCCGGATGCCAAAGGATTTTATGATCTTTTTCCTCTGTGCAACAAAGCAAAGTAATCAATGGTAGTAATAAAACCATAAACGAGACTGCAACTGACAAAAAGAGGGCTGAAGTATTCATCTTGTATAACGTTAAGCGTTCCTTGAGTGTCAGTATGAAAAAAATAAAGTTTCTTAAAAAAATAAATCAGGGTGCATAAAAAGAAAGCAAGAGTGTGTAGCTTGTTATTAAGCTTCTAGCCTGCATCCCTCCCTATTAAATGGACATGGCGTTTCCATCCTGCAGCAGTTCTCATCCCAACGTGTACACATTTAAGGCTGGTACACATGACAAATTTACTAGCATGCCGATTTTGAAAATAGTATTTGCTTTCCTGAGGCTTCCCAGCTATTTAGCACATTATACCGGATAATCCATAGGCAGAGAGATACAATCACTAGGAGAATGGGAGAGGGAAGAAAAGGGCCCAAACATTACCCCAGTACACACACACTTAGAGATATACATAACAATGCAACCAATGTGTCTGTACGTGTAGGTAGGTTGGTAGGTCAGTAGATAAACAGAGACAGGCAGACAAGCAGAGCTCAGTGAAGCTCATGGTAACTGCAAGCAATTAATATCACTAGTTTTCAAAGTCATTGTGTGTGTGTGTGTGTGTGTGTGTGTGTGTGTGTGTGTAGGTTTCCATGCACAATCAATCTGAACTGATCGAAGGTAGATATTTTCCTTTCTCCTTTAATGGGAGTTAGATACAAACACAGAGAGACTCCTCCCCCCCTCGTGTGTTTGTGTTTAGATTGGATAGTATCTTAAAAAATACTTCAGTGGTAGATTAAGACTACATTAAAAGTAATAGAACTTCAAGGTGTGTGGGAATGAGAAAGAGAAAAAGAAGAAGACCGCCTTTCTTGGTAGGTTCGATTCACCAAAAGTATATTCATTGTTCTAGTGTTATAATAATCCTTATCTCAGACCCTTAAAATTTCTGGGATGGTTGCAAATGCAAAGGGGCTGGGGTTTGGAGGGGTGGCGTGCAGAAGTCCTAGAGAGCTCTTTTGGAGGGATCTGGTGAGTACCAAGTGATTTCGAGTGTAGAAAGTGAAGTGTTTTATTACTTTTCTAAACAGAAGAGAAGACCTAGAAGTCTGGTCGAATTATAGGGAAGAGAAAACAGCTGGCGCGAAGAAACCCAACATAGAACCTTTCTTAAGTGTTGGTTGGATGGGGAGAAAGAAGACGCTGGAAAATTTGTATATATACTAGACAGCGTTCTAGTAGTTACATTCCTAATATTTTAGTGTTACATATATACGGGGAGAAGTTATTATTAAGGTTCTTATAATGTGTTTGATCAAAGGAGACGACTCTTCCCTCCCCCCCCCCCCTTTACAAAAAAGAAAACAACACAGGGAAATGTGTAGGACTTTTTCTGGTTAAATTGGTCTGCAAACAATTATGTAAACTCATCAGCAGAAGCAAGAACAGATGTTTTATTAAAACTGCTACACAGCAGTGAAAATATGCGCAGGTCCTGGAATAGTTCTTGTATAGCAGTTGGGGTCTCTTCCCCCCCCCTCCCCGCCCCCTGGAGTTAAAGAGCTCACAGAAAGCTGCAATAACATCCATTCGCTCATAAGGCTGTTTTCTTTTTTGTGTGTTTTTACCCCCGGATTTTACCCCCACACCGAGGTTAAAGAAGAAAAATATGCTTCGTTAGAACACACTCCCTCTCTCTCATTCTCTCTCTCCGTTTTAATTAGCGAATTGATGAACTGATTTAGAGGAGAGCTTCAAAAATGCACACTCCACACATGTGTTTTCCATCCCCACTAATTGTGGAAAGGAAACAAGAGCTATCGTTGGCTCCCCTCTCTCTTGCAGTCCAAGTAAAATGTTGTCAGATTCTGATCCTGTCGTGTGATTCGGAATGCAAATTCGGAAGCGTTTGTTTACTCGTTTGTTTGTTTGTTTGTTTCGAGAGGAGAGTGGATTTTTCTTGGGCGTTAATGGCAAGGGTTTTCATCTGAGACCGTTAATGCAAGTGGAAGAAGGGGGGGGGGGGGAGAGCGCTTCACAAATTCTCACCCAGTCTGTTGCCTAGGTGTAGAAAACTGCTTATTCATAAATGCAGGTTGTGTCTGGTTAGCTTTAAATATGCAACCAAAGTTGCCCTGGGTCAAATACGTTTGTTTACTGTTCATGTGTTGGATTAGCTTGCACTCTTGTCTGGAATAGTTTATTATTCCCTGATAGATTGATAAGAACTCCCCCCCCCTCCTAAACACACACCGCTCAGCAAACACGCGCGGGCTTGTTTATAACGTGTAGTTATATCTATGTGTAGACTTACAGACTCTACAGCTATGTCCTCATTTGTGTACCATTTATAGGATGAAGAGGCAAATTGGTCTTGGATCTGTGTAGATGGAGCGTATGTGTTTCTCGTGCAACGCATGCATTTCAAAAGTAAGGCAGCCACACTTGGCGATTTGCTTTTACCTTTGTTATGTTTTTAAAAGTATTTGTGTATGGAGCAGTATGGAAAACAGAAGAAAGAGAGATAAGCAGAACGACATAAGCAGACAACGAGGCCAGTAATTTTGCGCGCAATAAACACGTATTTTTAAGGTGTTGTACTTAAATCCACGTTGTACCTTTAACTGGATATCTAATTTCAGCTGATCTCACCTTATATATGTTATCTCGGCCTTTTTAGACTTGACAGTTATTGCAGGCTAGAGCTTCTTGCCTTGTAATTATTTATTTACAGCGCTTGCACTCCAGTTATTCCTGCTCCTACAGAATAACCTTCTTAATCAAATGTTCCCTCTGCCCGTAAATAACTAAATAATAATAATGAGGATGATGATAATGAGAAGAAGACAGAAAATAAAATAAAAAAGCAGTATTTGTGGCGCGTAAATGTCAGGAGTCAAATGCGCCTGACCGATGCGTTTGCATTGTTTTGAGTCGTCCTTTCTGTTACAGTAATCACCTCTTGATAATCTTAACTTTCGGACTGCTAGTTTGGCCCAGAGTTTTCACCCAGTTTATGTCATGATATTACTTAAACTTTATACTAAAGTGATTGACAAAAAAAATGATAATTTTAAAATACGCAGAAAGGGAAGAGTTGGAGAAATTTACCTTCCATAGAAATAATTCTTATTGTCAATAATTAGCAATAATAAGAATCGGGGGTTTCTCCCTTTCTGCATTTTGTCTTGCTTTTGCCCTGCATCCTTCAAAAAACATCCGCCCCCCTGCGTCTTGTCACATAAGCACCGCTTCTGCGGTTCGGCCTGCAATATTCTTGGCTGCAAGGGAGAAAAAGTGCAAGTCCTGATTTGTTTGTGGTCTTACTGCTATGGCTCCATGACTAATGAAAAAGCCGTTTATAACTTTCTGTTTTCAGGAAACTCGGGTTGCTGCCCCACGCAGCCACTCCACTCCATATGATCTGCCGCATGTGGGGTGGGGGAGGTGAGGAATCCCATCCAACCAACAAAAAAAGCCCAAGGGGGTATTATATATATGTTTTATACTGGAAATGTCATAACCCAAATGGTATTGTTGGAAAGGAATTCTAATGGCTTCAAACTGGGGTGCAGATATATGAAAGGAATTCTAATGGCTTCAAACTGGGGTGCAGATATATGCGTTTGTAGGGTTTGGGGGTGAATGGAGGGCTACGATTTATCATGGGACGGTGTTGGTGGGAATTCTGCAAAGTGTCAAAACACACGTCTAAGATAGGCAAAATAACGGGTGGGAGGTGGAGAGAGGAATAGGCTCAATATCGTTTGAAATAAATGGGGCCCGCACTTTATTAAGATTCAAGTTCTTTCCTGACGTTATTAGGCATTTACGTAGACCCCGCCCTCTCCCCCAAGTCAACCTGTTGTGGACGCCTTAACTTATACACGCTGTGTTTTGTGTCTCTCTTATTTATTTAGTTGTTGATAGGTTGTTGTATGCATGCATGCATGCATGCATGTATGTATGTATACACTTATTTATCTGTCTGTTTTTCTTTCATTCTAGATATCTTGGTGGAGCCCCCGCTTTCCAGCACTGGAAACCTTCCGGCCTCCTATAAACGGAACTTCACGTTGGTCAATCATTTTCAAGTAACTACGTTGCTTCTGTATCTGTCCGCACCCCACGCCCCGGACCGCCACTATAGTTCTATAAGTTAAGTCTTGGCCAATTAAAGAGCCCCCCCCCCTGAATCAGCAAAGGTCCAAGGTAACGGGGTTGGGAGGCAGCGGCGGAAACTGACAGCTTGTCCAACTTAGAAGTTATTTCGAATTTTCCTTTTCTTTATCCCTGTTTATTCCCTGTAATATTCAATGGGATTTTTGAAACTATATGATGTGTCCCTATGCTGACAGTACAGGAGGTAAAGATATTATTGGGTGATTGGGCCAATTAAGAGTCTCTCCCCCCCTCCCTCCCCGAGTTTTCTTCTCCGCTTGCTACTGTGTAATGTCTATTACGGTCGGATAGCCCTGCAAACTTCACCAAAGGATGTTCAGTTTAGAGAACTTTTATGGTTGACTTGGATTACTCCGTTTTATGGCACGGAAATGTTCCCTACAATGACCCCCCTCCCTCCTTCCTTTTTGACATTCAAGAGAGTTGCGGTCGTGACGTCACGTCGAGTTGTCATGGAGAATAGCTACCGGCTTAAAAATTATAAAGCGTGATATTATAGAGCAACATAAAATATGGATATAAGCAACTACTTACGCCCGCGAAGAGATTAAACAAAGAAGGATACGATTTTAATACGTTCAGGAAGAATAATTCAATGATGAGGAATGGTTGTCATTATCTATGAGTTCTTATTTCATTTTATTGTTTGCACATGGGGGTGGGGGAGAAGGAAAAATTAATCTCAGGACGCCAGGAAGAAGAAGAACAAGAAGGGGGAGAAGAAAATAAAATAAATAATAAGTCAGGACACAGTATTAGTTGCCTTAATGGTGTGTGTGTGTCTTTAAAAAGCCGATCGCTTACTATTAAGCTACATATTTGGAGAGGCAATATTTGTTGCACTTTGGGAAATGCAATCCATTTGCGTAACTTTTAATGGTGCGACAGTTTAGTATTTTTGGGTCTGCTTAAATACACTCATTTTCTCTCTCTTCTCCCCCCCCCCCCCCAGGAGTGGGGGCGGGAGTGGCGTCCTCCAGCTGACGGGCCTTATCTATTTTTATGAATGCATGAACACTGGAAGTGATTTAAAACTCAGCCTTCTCAAATGGGGGGAGGGGGGGAAGAGGGAGGGAGATTGCCGCCTCAAACAGCAACAGAAGAAGCCACCGAGGAACTTCCACCGAATGTCCAATTCAACCCCTCAAACAGCCTACTTCCAAATAGCTTTGAAGAGACCAAACTTTTTAAAAGTTCTAAAGTGTCCAACCAGCGCAAAGGGGGGCTTGTTTACGAGGCAGCAACAGGAACGGAGGGGAGGAGACTGTCGTCGCTTGGAAGTAGTAAAAGACCCTGAGATTCCGGCCTTTATGGCACAACAGCCGTCCTCTTTCTCCCCAGCATTTTGACTCTCCAGTCGTGAAATAGCGTTATTATTTTGGTGTGCGCGGCGTGTGTGCGCCCCCTTAGCTTTCTCGCACCCATCCTACAAAAGTGCGAGGGAGAGGTGGGAGAGAGAGAGAGAGAGAGACCAAATTGCAAAATTGTTGGCTTGCCAAGTTTCAGTCACTTGGTGGCAGTATACAAAACAAGTAAACAAAAAGAAAGCAGCAATTAAAAGAAAGGGACGGTGGGGGAGAGAAAAATAGGACCCCCTATTTAAAAGGCTATGTAGAGAGAAAGGTGAGCGCGCGCATAAGCTCAGGCAACGTCCGTGATTGCTTAAATCAAGGAGAACATGGAATGTAAAAAATTGAACCCCGCTCTACCCGAACAAGATGATAGACTAGGTAGTAAAGTCTCATTAGTACCGGCGGAGTTTACTTTTAAGGGCTGACCACCGCCGTGGTCTTTTGCTGGAGGAAAACTCCGATCCTCTCCACGTTTCATGAAATCCACTGCAGTTAAAACCAGCAGAACGTCTTTCCTATTTACTGTACTACGTTTAAGAAGGTCTGGCTCGCCTTATAGGCCTTTCTGTTTCGATTTAAATCCGGACGGTCTAAACTTATTACCTGCTGTTAATTTATTGGGAAAACAGGAGGCGGCCTTGCGCCAAAGTTGGGGTCACGCTAAACGCAGTTCAGCTTGTGTCTAGTGGCAAACGCACAAATCTCATCGAAATCAACGGCAGAAAATCCAGTGGGTTTTCACGGAGCTGGATTGCACCCGCTACGTTTTATTGCTTTGTGGGTTCCCTTTCTCACGACACGTTTATTTTATACAGTCAGGACAGCGGGATGTACTGCACAACCTCAACCACAGCAACAGTAAATTGCCCTGTGTTCATTAGATGAACCTCAAGAAACGCCAGTGGATCCAGTAGATCTGATCAGGAATTCCAGGAATCAAAACTGTCACGTGCTTTCTCGTTTTTTTAATCCTCTATATCCACAACTTCCCTCCACGGTACACGAACAGTTATGCAGAACAGCATATAAAATATAAACACAGAACCGACTGCGCCCCCAGATTTCCTGGCATCCGACTGAAGATAACCCATCCTCAGGGCTGCACATTTGAGTTCAACCAAATAACTGGATGTGATGCTGAAATTATGATATTTCGTTGCACTCTGCAAGAGACCGGTGTCTGCAATGTTGAAATGTACATGCACGCACACAAACGCCCCCATATCTCATATGTACGCGAGACATATAATAACATATTATATCACATATTATATATTAGACCACGTAGTCTTTTGACTCACAGGTACCATCAATGTCTCTCCCCCCCCCTCCCCCGCATTTCCCCCTTCAAATTGTAACTTTCTCTCCCTTTTGCTTCTGGGACGTGATTTTATTTTATTTTTAACTTTGCCCTTAAGACCCAGTCTCCCCCCCCTTTTTTATATATATATAAAAAAAGCCTGTGTAAAGTTTTTGTTTATTTCAGCCAGCCCCATTTTTACAAATAAAAAATGCATCACACAAATGTATGGACACGATCCGGGGAAAGTGAGGAACGTTCAACACCTACTGATTTCAAAGCCAGAGTTAATTAAGCACGTGCGTAAATTGTAACTCATTGTAACTCATGAAGCTTAAATACGTTTGCCACTTAAGGGAAGGTCCGGAAAATACCCGCTTCACCATAGGCCCAAGACAGCCTCTCAATTCCGCAGGCCAATACAGTGCAAAATGTAAAATGGAGGAAGCCAAGTCCCAGACGCAATTAAAATGAAAATTAAAAACCAGAGGCACATACAACAAAATCATTGAAAAGTGAAGTTCTCTCCAAACTCGCCCTATCCTTTTCATAAACAAGGTCAGGGCTTAGCAGCTGCTACTTTGCAGCCAGATCATATTTATTCTAAGCAACGTGGCCGCCTACTTCGGCTATTTTATTTTATGTTTAAAATCTTTGAGCACTGATTTAAGCAATCCTAATTGTACGTATCCCCCCCCCAACTCCCAGCTGCTCATGCGCACACCGCCAGCCTCCCTGCACTCTCTCCTAAATGAAATGTAAATTGGTATATATTACACGATTTCAGGGTGCATTATTACGACAGTTACTGAAGTTGTCATTAAAAAAAAAAAAGTTTATCTCATTATGTTTTTTCCTTTCCCACTCTCACCCCCAGCTCCAGCCGCTGCTTCCCTCCCTCCCCCCCGCCCCGTTTCTCTCTTTCTATGTTGAAAAATAGGTACATAGATAGTGGCGGTTGTTTTTATTGTTGTTGATACGGTTTTGCTGCTGTAAAAAAAATGTATTATTGATATTTCAGTTGTTGTAAAATTGTAATGTTCTTCCAATTGTTTTTATTATGGCACTCGTTCCCCTTAATAAATATATATGTGTGTGATTTATATTACCGTGTCACATTTGTGGTTTTCAATTTTCACATTTACTGCCCTGTTTATGACACGCACCAAGGATTAAAAGCTACGTGCGGGGGCCAACGTTAACTATCACAGTATCGGATTTTGCTCCTGGATGTAGTCTGTCTCTCCCCCCCCCCCCCCTTTCCTGGACCTGTGTGTCAATAATGCCTGGGAATGTTCCCTATGATCCCTCGTCTATGGTGATGTTATAGATAAAAGGAGCCATTCATTTCTTCTCGTTTGGTCTGTAAAGTGCAGGGAATATAAATCAGTTTTTCTTATATTCCCTCCTTTTAGATCAGCTCCAACGTTCTGAGTTTATGAACAACGGCAATATGTCAGTTTAAAGACTAAATCAATACATTAAAATGTGTATTGTATGGGCAATCCTGGGAGAGAGGAGAGGGTGGTTGTTGCAGAAGGCTAAAGGAAAAGGCACAGCAAATAACATTGGACAACAGGCAAATATCGAAAGGGATTCATATCTCTTCAACCAGCACAAAAACACGTCCTAACTCCAGAAACAACGAGAGGAGGAAAGGAAGGGGGGACGACGACAACGACAGTCCGGCAACCATGTGGTTCAAATAACCATTGCCTGATCGTTTTTTATTTTTTTTAAGGTCCTTATTGCGTCCTCCTTTGCAGTCAGTAATGGAACCCACCGCATATATAAATATTCACCCAAGCTAATCGGAGGGAGGGCGTACCTTGGTTCGTTACCGCCACTCCTAAACCCATTTACCTGCAAGTAAGCCACCTGGCTTTCTTCCACACGCCCAATAGGAAGCGCATTTAGAAAGCGAGCAACGCATTCCTATGGACTGCGGTGGGGTTTACTGGCCCCTCGAGGTGCGATTGCAGACTAAACTGACCGACTCCCGAGTAAACGCGCAGCCCGCACTGTCCAGCAACCGTATCCCAAACTGTATCCCCGCACCCCCATCACACACACACCCAGAAATCCGACTCCCCAAAGCAAAATGGGAGACACAGGCGTCTAGAATGTGCGGCTCCTTCTATGCACAGACATGACATACGCACGTCCCACTTACCAGTTTTGGGCTTCTTTTGTTTACAGAACCCCCGTGGATGGGCTGCCTTCGCTCTTGCTTTCCTTAAGAATAAAATGGCTGGCGCGATCGGATGTATTTGATCAGATTTAACACCCCCCCCCCCACAGATGTTATTTGGTTTTTGTGTGTGTGTGCCACTTTTATAAACAATAGTCATTCATTGCAGCACACATATTGCAGCAAGCAATCCAATTAGAACGCGTTTCATTAGAAGTCCCCTCAAAAAGCACCGTGCAGTGTGTGTGTGTGTGTGCTCAGTGGCAAAACGCTATCGCGGGCGAGGCCTTTTATAAACCTGGATGCAGAATGTGTTAAATATTTCATTGAGGAATCTAGCTGAAGGGCCTTACAAGCGGGAGACGAACAGGGTGCCCTTCCCAAGGATTTGAATTTCTATATGTTTATGAGCATGGGCAAAGGGGGAATGGATTTAGAATAAATTCAGTAAGGGACCTGGGTCTTTGTTCCCTTCCCCCACCCTCTTGTCGAAAGCCTCGTCGTCCGTTTTGTTATTATTTGCTTATTATTATTATTATTTACTAATTGGAATGCAGTTTGCACCCGCATTAACTGAGGAAAATCTCAGGAAGATACACACCCATAATCATATTGATAGGGGTATAATGCATTTTGTTGGGCCGGTGTAGTGTGTGGTGTGTGTGTGTGGACTCTAGAAAGGGAAATATATATAAAAAAATCCCCATATTCTCTGCTAACATGTTGGAAGGAAAACCTCTTCATCAACGTTACAACACAACAAGCAAGCACTGGAATACACGCTCCACACCGTAAAACGTTGACATGGCACACCCAAACAATGCCGTTTATTTCTTAAACTCTTTAAACAGCCATCAAATTAGAGAGAGAGAGAAATAAAGTCAGGATTCATGCTTTGCTAGATTGGACTGCACCTTTCCCGGAGGGGCGGGGGAGGCCTGAGACTGACACAGAGAAACACACTCTCAAATGGGGCGGACGGTCAACTCCTAAATATAGTCTTAAAAATATATAAGCTTTCCGAAGAGCCAATCGGAACCATGTGTTGGGGGGAGAGAGTGGAAAGGTAAGGCGCCTCCTGCTTCACAACAAACACAGCTAGCTCATAATTGCTCATTAAAAATGGCACTCCTGCTTGCTTGGCTACTTTCTCGCTGTACACCAGGGGGGATCTTCCTCCCGTTTCCTGGATGAGAGCGCACACTGCGCATGTGCTTGAAGTACTCACTGCGCTCAATTGCTCTTAAGAAAAGTTGTCACTGCTGTTTATCTCTTTTTTTAAAAAAACAAAACAAAAACAAAATCCGCGCACGCTAGAAACTTTTTAAATAACGATGGTAATAATTAAATGGATTCAATGGCCTTGGGGCCCAATCTGATGCTGGATCCGGATACTCTCATTGACTTTAACTACTGGACTCTACGACCACAGGCGCTTTCTCGCCGCTGTGTTCCTCCCCCCACCCCCCCGCGAGGGCGCTTCCATCCCAGCCCTCCCGCCATCCTCCCCACCCCAGTAAAACACTGCACCATTGTAAAGGGGAGGCAGACTGCAGCCGGCATCCTCTGTCTCCAGCAAACCAGACCGCAGTGACATCACCACTAGCAAACCGTTCGCCCCCCTCCCTCCTCCCCCGAATTAACCACATTTGCGCCGATCCTTCCTGATCATATTCTGTCATAACCAGGCTACACCCCTCTTTCCGTCTGCTTCGCGAAAACGATGCATCTTTAACACCCATCGCCATGGATCATTAGTTACACATTTTAGCCAATAAGGGAACACTTACCAGATTCTCTTTCCCCTTCCTCTCTCTCTCTCTCTCTCTTTCCTTCTCTCTCTCTCCCCTTCCTCTCTCTCTCTTCTGCCTCTCTTCTGTTCCGCTGACGCTGTGTTCAGCTCCACAGAAATATTAAAAAAGAGAAACAAAACAAAACAAAAAAGAGTGGGCGTGGGGGGAGGGATAGACAGAAAATAAACCAAAAAATAAAATAGTCTTCTTCTGTTTTTTTTTTTAACTTGGGGGTCAGGAGAGAAGACGGGGCTAGCATCTCTTCCCCCTCCCTCCCCCTTAAAAATAAAATAAAATAAAGGTATTTACAACTCCTTGTCCCCCTCGTCATTGCATCCTCCCAAGGAAATGTGTTGCGTTTTGCCCCTAGGGGTGGAGAATGGGAGGAGGCACCCAGCCGCAGCAGTAAACTCATTATTCCTAAAATGCCCAGAGCAACCAACAATTCCAACCCCAAAGGAAAGAAAGGGAGAAAGAAAAAAAGAAAAAAAAAGAAGGGAGGGAGGGAGGGGAAAGAACAGAGACAATTCGAGATTCCTTCCCCCACCCCTCCACTACCACCACCAGAAAAAAATACTAATAATAATTAAAAGGAAAAAATACAGATACCATCGTACCCCCGTTTCACTGGCACTGCTTGGACTGTTAAAGGAAGGACTACTGCGAAAGAGTCATAAGAGAAACCACAATAAAAAGTTCACGTTCATGGATGGAGTCCACATGACTTCCTGTGGCCAATCCAACTTGTGATTCAGTCGTAAACTTTTATTGCTCAGCTGTAAATTTTCTGCAAACAACCAAGAATGCGTTGCATTTTTGTGACGAGTGCAAATGCTCTTCTCTGTCGCCATGTTTATAGAATTACTCTTTCCATATATTTACATGTGTGTATATATATGTCTGCGTGTGGATATATATATATATACACACACACACTCACTCACACACACACTCATTAAAATATATTCTAACCCGAATTCATTTGGAGAGATCTGACGGAGTAGGAGTAACAGCTTTGTTTTAAGCCTATTTATTCATTTCTTTTTTAAAAAAAAACAAAACCACACACACACACACACACACACACACACACACACACACACACACGAACCAGCTAATATACGAAGGGGCGGAGACAGGGGAAGACTACAACGCTGGCGTTCATCGGGCAATGCTACTCTTTCTATTATTGCTGCTAATTTGCTTCTTGTTTCGCTTCTGGCTCTTATTTGCTTATTCAAGGGGCAACCCATATGGCCACGCTGCCACTGATTTTTCCAGTTCCCGGATTGCACCTTTAATCAAGCCAGTTCACTGGTGGGAAATGCAACGTGAATATACAATTTTTTTAAAGGCGATAAATGTGTACACACACTCACTCACAGTCTCCCTGACATACGTATGTGTGTGTATCGAAGAGGAGTTTATTTACAACCCCGGTCCCCTAGACCCGTGTTTAACTCCTAGCGGACCCTTTTCCCGAAAGCAAAAGGTGACTCCTTTTTGATACTTGCAAACTCCATCCTTTCCATGTCCATAACACCCACCTTTTCACCGTTCTAGAACCTAGATATCATCTGAATCAGTCCAAGGGACTTGTCTCCCCGGCTCCAACCCCAATCCACATTCAGTGGGACCTCAAGGGTTTGGGGCTAAAGACTTGGTCTTAACTGGGAGATAGATCGGGGTTTTCCCCCCCTTAACTATAAATAAATCAACAAACAGCCTTCCTCCCCCCGTTTTGGTTTTTAATGGGACAACTGGTCTTCTTGGTGCACTTCAAGTCTATAAAGAGAGGCTCCCGAAACTGTGACCTTTTCAAAATTAGCGGAATCTGACTTACAATAAGGATATACATTAAACACATCAGTCCACCCAAGGACCGGCAGAATTTCTTAATATTTGATCACAGACTTCGACGCCCTTTTTCAGTTTCACTTTCCCAGACGCGCATTAATATTAGTATTACAAGATGGCGATTATGGGGCCATATAGTTAGAGGAAAATAATAATTCTGGGGGGAAATCCGAGAAACCGCAAAGAATAATTTTTCCTTCTTAATACGTATAGAATAAGCGATAATATAATTATACATAGATACATGATAGAGATAGATTGGATAGATAGATAGATAGATAGATAGATAGATAGATAGATAGATAGATGATAGATAGATAGATAGATGATAGATAGACAGACAGATAGATAAGTCTGGAAGATATTAGCATTGCTGTCTGAACATGCTGCCCCATAGAAGTAAGTCATAACCTTGGGGCGAAATGGAAATTGGGGTGGAGAGATATTTCGACAGCTACCTCCTATCCTAATATCTGTCAGGCTTTACCTGCATTCCAATGGATTTTAATGGGATCGGATTGCACCCACATATAAATTTTTATTCCGCATGGCAGCTAACTTTTCTCCTCTCTCTTTTTTTGTATTTCGAAAATTTTCAGGGGTGGGGAAGGGTTGTGTGGGACGCGTTTCTCCAGTCTATGTGCGAGTGCGTGTCTGTCTGGGGCGGCGGGGGGGGGGGGCTCCCGAAACCCCACATTATAGGATGTAATCCAACCGGACGGAAGGGAAATTACTTTTTTCACTTTACAAACCGCCAATAAATTTTATAACAGGTAGTTAAAAGTTACGACGAGGAAGGAACCGTCACAACAGTGGCTCTGGAGACAATGGGCTCCCCGTTTTCTCGGGAGAAAAGGGTCCATAAAGGGAACAGGAAATTTTATCTTGCAGCAAAAGCATAACCTGTGCTGCACGTTTTCGAGTGTTGCGGAGAAAGAGGTTGGATACATTTCCTTCCCTCCCTCTCTTTTGTATCTTATTCCGCATTCCGACTCTCCTGATACTGGAGACACGTTTCACTGGTTTAGGTGCTCTGCGGATTTTACCTCGCATCGGGTTGCCAGAGGTGGAGGGGAAGCTCTTCGAACTTTTCCTAGGAGGGTGGGGACGCTAAATTAGTAACTTGAAATTGAGAGGGAATGCTAAAAGGAAGGAAGGAAGGAAGGAAGGAGAAAGCGGGAGAGAGAGAGAGAGAGAGAGAATGCGAAGAAAGATAGAGAAAGCAAAATTACTTTCCCGACTTTACCTTGGGAACTTTTTTCTTTCATTCATTCAGGTTATTCTCAACCTCTGCCTGAAAACTTAGGCCTCCAAACTTTTGGGTACGTGTATGAAATATCATTTGTGTACATTTCCAAGTGTCGAATGGAAAAGTATTCTAAACCCCACCCACCTCCAACACATATACCCCCGCCCGCTTAATGGATGCATTATCATGTAACGGCTGCTGTGATTAGAATAATAAATTAAGAGAAAATGAGCAATATGCTCCAGTGCAGCTTTTTCGTGGATTTCTATTTTTCACAAATCACAAATGGAGATTTGAAGGAATTTTGATTGGCTAATAAAAAAAAAATGCAGAATAGGATTATATTTCTTACTCCAGGCGGGTGGGTGAAACTCATTTCGGTAATATTGAAGTAATGATCATTTCCGAATCAGCCACTTTGTGAAGAGCATTATCTTCTTTCAAATTACTTCGCCTCGTAAAAATGGCCTTTTCCCTGTCTCTTTTTTGTCTCCCTTTGGAAATTATGAAGTGATTACTATATATATATATAGTAAATGCATGTCATCTAAAGATGCGACTTTGTTGTGTATTGACTATAAGCCATAATCATTTCCACCACCGCCCCACCCCAAATGTAACAGCTTTGCCTAGCAATTCCAATAATTTAACTTCTAACCCTATGATAGATAAGTATCGTTTGGGAGATTCCTTCAAATCAAACCACTTAAGAACATGGACTTAAATATGATGGATAGAGTGCAGATACAGCTCTTTTTTCTTTTCTCTTCTCTTCTTTTTCTTTTTTGTTCTCTCTCACTCTCTCCCCACCCCCACCCCACGCCCTTTTAATTCCCTTATTTTGAAATTAAGTTTTCTCGCCTCTTCTTGAATCTACTTCAAATCTCTGTAAGAGTAGTTTATCCGGCCACTTCCCCTTTGGGGACAAGAGATGGGTTGGTGCGGGTTGTGCAGAGAATGATTCTCGAAAGGGAACACTATGGACTTAGTTCAGAAGATGATAAGATGCTCCCAAGCTTTGCTTTAAAATGTGTGGATCCGCCACGCTTTAAACTTCTGTAATCCGCTATAGGAAAAGTCGCCATTATGTTAGATATTACCACGAGACAACCCAACTCAGAAGATGATAGATAGATAGATAGATAGATAGATAGATAGATAGATAGATAGATGATAGATAGATGATAGATAGATCTCGCCTTAAGGCAGGACTGGCCTTCCCTTAGTTATGATGAGCAACACAATGGACTTACCTTTCTATTCTGCAGCCTCATAAAGTCTACACAATGGCAAAGCTTTATTGTCGGTCCCTTGCAATGAGCAGGCGGAATTGATGAAGTCTGGAGAGTGTCCACTCAAGAATACGCCATTTAATAATAATAGGCGTGTACACATCTATGTCTGGGCAAGAGTGGCGACTTGGTATTGTGGGTTTGAATTCTATCAGCTGGTGCAAAAGTCTGTCTTTACTATGCATGTGTGTAGTACTGTACACAGTCAATCAAATGGTCCTCTCCCCCCTCCTAAACACACTCCTAACTAGAATTTTGAAAAGAATCATAGGCACCCTACGTTTATCACCGCGGAAACTTGCGTTATGCTATAAAGGACGGTGCTTTTATGTTTGGAGAAGATTGTTCCCCTGGACGCAACCTGCAGTCGGCTTCTAATATTATGTCAGGTTCAACAGTTCCTTGTCGCATCTAAACAAGCACCTTCGGATAATGCACTGAATATTCCTACATAGCCACTGTCTTTTCCAGAACCCTAAACACAAATATGCAACACTCCAATGAAATAATAAAAAACGTTGAAGTAGGGATTCATGGATGCGACGTAAATAGACATCACACTGTCTTTCCCCTTGTACAATTGTTTTCTGCAATGTCCAGTACGTCTCTCTCTCTCTCTCTCTCTCTCTCTCTCTCTCTCTCTCTCTCACACACACACACACACACACACACTTCAGTTATTTAAATACTTAAAGACTTCAGTGTTAGTTTTTGGAAGTTAAGAATGTTCTCAGCCTCCCAGTATCTTTTCCAGATTCAGTTTACTAAGCCAGGATATATTTCAGGAATCTTGCAATGCCTTATCTGGGGTATCAGTGTAAACAACCTGTCCATTTTCATACCAAATGCCATTGTGGGATGAAGTCCATTTCACCGCAGGCCAGATATAATAATATTCTAGGAATACCTACTCGCCCTCTCAATATTGTGTGTGTGCCTGTATATGTGTATGCACACACACACACACACACACACACACACAATCTCTCTGCATGTGTGAGTAAGAAAGAGAGAAAATAAACATGTTTGCCAGTGTTATTTTGTCAAGCAACGTGTGTTTTGCGTACATTCACACAATGGAAAAATATTCAGGGTGTTCCTCCAGTTTGCTGATTGTGCTCCTGAACAAAGTATTTCTTCTAAATAAATAAGTACCAGCTCATCGCAAAGCCCCCTTTTAATGTCTCCATTATGTCTCCTTCCAGTCGTTTCATAATGTAGATATGGACAGGGATGTGAGACACACGGATTCCTTCCAGCTATTTCCGTCTTTGCACACTTTCACACACATACACCACAAAATATTAGGTGTGAAATGGCGAACTATGACATTTTCAGTGGACAAACACTCGAAACCCCCCCTCCCATGAATGCCAGTGGAAGGAAGAGTGTCGCTGTTGATATGCTTTAAAAACGTAAGAAGCTAAAGAGAACCACTGTTATACTTTATAGCATAGCAAGAAGTAATATACTAGTAGAGGTAGGAATTTGGAGGCTAGCAACAGAACGCAAAGCTCAATTTAGGCGAAGGTGGGGAGTGAATCTTTGTAACGCGTCTGTTAGGCGGAGGGCGAGCCTCTCTATATTGAATGGGACTTACTCCCCAGTAGGTGTCTTGAGGAGTTCAGCCTAAGAGATCTTCTCGTGTGAATTCATAGCACCAGCAGTGAACTGATGGTCATGACGGAAGGAGTTTCGCCTCCTCTCTTTGTTTACCCAGTTGCTGTCTTGAGGCTAATCCTTAAGTGACACCAAGTTCCACGGATCTCCGTGGCATTCCAAGCCAACGTACTTAAGGCTCTTAACCCTAGTCTGTGAACGTGTTAACGTAACGCCTCGTTTCTTTGGAAGTGAAAAGCCTGAGTCTTGGTTTTGAACTGTTAAGTAACTTGAACGTATGAATCGTCCAGGGGCTTCTGCCAAGACCTCCTGAGTCAGTGGGTGTGGATTTAAAGAATTGGCAAACAGCTTAAGAAGCCACAATCTTTTTCTTCCCCTCAATTTTTATTGTTTATTTACGTAATGACTCACGTATACAATACAAATCCACGGTCGCCAGAATTGGATTTCTGGCAGAAATTGCTACATTCAGAGTTTTGAACACGCAGAGAACGATGGCTTACATAAAACAATGACAAGTGTTTATGTTTTTGTGAGTGTGTGTGTGTGTGTGTGTAATTCGAGCATGTTGCATTAACAGATAAGTCAAGACAAATAGATAACTATACATTCAGTGCAATTTAAGTCCTAAACTACATTATAAGCACAATAAAATAATACAATACTGTGCGTTCTTATCTAGGCAGTTTCAGTTGTTGGGAATTATTTTTTTTTCCAAGAGAAAATAAGCAGCAACATACGACAACAAAACCGCGTTACAAATACTTTCAAAGCATGACTCCTTCTATAGGTAGTGATAAGATACATTACAATGTGTTTTTTGTATTTTCCTTTTTTTTCTTTTTTCTTTTTCATTATTATTATTATTTTCTGCTACTTAGTAGCTTGCATTAGGGCAATACACAACTCCTCTTTAAAATGATTCGAACAAGTTTTTTGTTTGTTTTTTTTTAAGTATGTGTAAGCCCCCACCTTGTTGCGAATAGATGATTATTGCAGGTTTCCCATTAGGTAGTATGTTAAGAATTTCGAGCGCTCACACGAGTAATATAGTAAACAACACCCAGAGAAATCATTAGGTGGTTCCGTGTCCTTCACAGCTATCCTAAGCATGTTTCCTCAAACGTAAGTCCCACTGATTTGGCTGGGGCTTCCTTCCAAGCCAAAATGCCTAATGCTATAGCTTTTTCCTGCCAAACCGCAGGGCGTATATAGGTAGACACAACATACAGATATATTCATAGATAACTAATAAGCATGTGGTGCTGTCTTCAGGCATGTGTCAAGCCTCCATCTTCCGAGAAGAAATTGTCCTTTAGTAGCTATTGATTGACACAGCTAAAAGTTAAAAATAAGAAATGGACCTTGGCATGGAAGAGCACATAGGTAGATAGGGATGTTTGTTTGTTTTAAAGTTAAGACTAAGCATAAAGCGTTTTCATACATTCCCTCCCTCCCTCCCTTTACCTTTTATATTATTAAACTTGGGGAGGTGGTTAAACCTGGTCGAGAAGAAATGGGAGTCCTTCCTATCCCAAATAAATATATAAGATCCTTGTATTTGCTGACAAGTAGAAGAAAGCAAGGAGCAGAAGGGGGTGGGGTCACTGCTGGTGGTGGTGATGGCGAAGAGGTCCATTCGTCTGGAAATAGATAGTGCTGGGTTTAGGACCGGATCTGTAAGTCAGTCCTGTTCTATAGTAATTTCACTGGAAGCCAAACACACAAAAAAATGTTTTTGTTTTTAAAAAGTTAAAATTATTATTATTATTTTTAAAAAATGCTGCTATAAGGAAGGGGGGAACTAAGGGAAGTCCTATGACAATAAAAAGGGGGAGCTACAACTCTTTTGACAGGTAGTTACTGTTGTGTGTGAGTCTCTCCATTCTATACTCTATAAAAGCGAATGACCGTCGTAAACATCTCGATTTATCATCTGCCATAAAACGAGGACTTCAAGGAGCTGAGAGAGCTCAGTCCTTGCTTTCTTCTTTTTCCTCTTCTTCTTTTTCCTCTTCCTCGTTAGTTTCCTCCTCCGTCTTCTCCTCGTCCCTGGCTCCGGGGAGTTTATCCTTGTTGTTCTCTTTCTTCCATTTCATCCTCCTGTTCTGGAACCAGATCTTGACTTGCCTCTCTGTCAGTCCCAGGGCGTGAGAGACCTCTATACGCCGCTTCCGTGTCAAATAGGGGTTGAAGAGGAACTCCTTCTCTAGCTCCAAGGTCTGATACCGGCTGTAAGTCTGCCTGCCACTGCGCCTTCCGGGAGCTGTTGAACAGGCAACAACAACAACAACAACAACAAATAACTTGTTAGGGTCTCTTCTCTTCGCTTTGATTCTGCCTTCATGTCTCCTAATGACAACAGACCACTTCCCACCCACCCATTCCCCTCGCCACTGTCTGTCTCCCACCTCCTACAGCCCCTTCTAGCATTCCAACAGTCAAATGAAAGAAAGCATATATTGAAATAAAATTACCTTAGGAATCGGACTTCCGAGGCAGACCTCCTGCCACCCATTCCTCCCCCTCCTCCTCCCCTGTCTGTGTGCAAAATTTACTTTTGACTTCCTAGTGCAAATGCACTTAAAAAAAAAAAAATACTTCCTTGTTTCTCGGTTTTCCTTAGTAACCCTCAGGATAGGTATTCCACTACAGTTTCTTTCAGTTTTAATTTTTTGGGGGTGGGTGGGTTGGACTCTGCTGCTGCTTTCTGTGTGTCTATTTAGGCATCCATATGCATGGCTGTAGCAACATATATACAAACGTTGAAAAGGCACTCAAAGCCAACCCAGAAACAATAATTATAGTAAAATACCACAGTGTGTATATAGTGTAATCTTTTACATACGAGATTGCTGCTGTTGTTGCTGCTGCTGTTGTTGCTGTTGTTGTTTTTAAACAACAACAACCATCCCTCCCCCATTTTTTTATTATCTAGATTTTTATTAGAGGCTTGCCTGGAAGTCAGAATCGTCAATCATAACAATAACTTCTAATCTTCTGCTCCGTGTTATATGTCTGATCTGAAGCCTTTCTGAGACATCTTTACACAACTGTGTTTTAAAGAAGGGGGGTTATAGCTAAAGCTGTCCTTTAATTTCCCAGTTAAAAACAAACAAATGAACCTTCATGTGTTTTGAATTAAAAAGCCTTCTGAGCCACATTCTAAGAGGGTGAAACTTGTGCAGAGCAGAGTCTTAGAGAATTCTGTGGGCATTTTGGCACTGCTCCTTTCAGTAAAGTTACTTTTAATACAGCAATTTGTAGAGTCGTTACTGCTACTGTCACCATTATTATTGTTGTTGTTGTTGTTGTTGCTATTATTATCACCACCACCATCATCTCTAAGTGTTCTTAAGTCTTTTCCTTAAAACCAAAAATTGTGAACAAAGTTGCCCTTCAAAGTTTACACTTTAAATATTAAAGATCTCTCGAAATATTCAAATGATCTCCAGCGATATTTTATTATTATTAAAGCTCACCTTTTAGCCCAAGACGTCAAACAGTTAGGAAAAGCTATATGACATTTTTAGAGAGGGGGGGGGGACCCATCGTATTATCAACATGCTAATAACCTCGTGGGAGCTGTCTCTTACTGCTCTCCTGGAGGCAAGCTATTTTTAAAAAAGTTTTACTTTATTGTGATTTAAACCCAGAAATCACCTTATTGCCTTTTAAAGCCAGCTCCAGCCTTGTTTACCATATATATATATATATATATATATATATATATATATATATATACCCCCTCCCGAAACAGGAAGAAGAAACATTCTTGCAACCAACACCACTATTTATCTATCTGCCTTTGCCTGTCTCTCCAAAATACAGATTCCCCCCCCCGCCCTCCCCCCGTTCCCTAAAACCCTTTCTTTCTTTCTCTGCTTAAATAGAAAAGAACACATTTAAGGAGGAAGGAGAAAAAAAATGGTCCTAACCGTGAGGTCTCATCCATGGGAACATGAGACTGGGAGAAGAATTTTGATTTAAATGCCCTTGTCCCTCGCTAGAGTTACTGTTGGAAGAGGATTTACAGTCAGGATATTGTACCACGGCCGCCTCTTGCTGGGCACCATAAAGCGATTGCCTGGGTAGGGCTTCGTATCCATAGAATTTAGAAGCGTCTCCGTGGCACGCCAGGGCGCAAGGATTTTGCTGGTATCCCGAGTTGGAGATGCTGGAGGTTCCGTGGTGGAAGAACTCTTGGACGTGGTGTGAAGGGTGTTGGAAGCCGGGAGCCGTGGTGCCCGGACCGTACACGAGAGCATGGCTTCTGCTTACACTTTGTGGAAATCTGCAATCGTAGTAAGTTGGTTCCAGAGACTCGCCGCCTTTGTACTTGGAGAAAAGAGGATTTACAAAGTAGGAACTCATGGCTCTCGCATGAAAGGAAGGAAGAGACCAACCTTTTACCACCAACCACCACCAAAAAAAAAAAAAAAGTCTTTAATTCTATAAAGAGATCAGTGCTAAGGACTCTCGCTCTCGCTCTCTCTGGACTCTGCAAAGTCCTGGTTAGTGGCTGGTTGTGGCTCCTTTTTTTTTTTTTTTTTAATGCGCGCGCTCTCTCGCTCTCTCAAAGACGTTTCATAGTGCCTGAGTGGGTATGGCTGCTTATGCCTAATGCTCTTGACTTCTCTTATATCCGTCGATAGGTAGAGCTCTCTCTCAGTTTCTCTTACTTCTTCCCTTCCCTTTAACACCACAGGCAAATTCCTCAAAATCCCGGTGGTGAGGCGCTCTCTCTCTCTCTCTCTTTCTCTCTCTCTCTCTCTTTCGCTTGCTCTCACACGCGATCTGGATTCATCAATCCACCACACCAAGACAGGCTAGGAAGAAAATGACAAGGAAATCGGGGGGTTCGTGGGGTGACGGGGAGGTGAAATAATCAGCCCTCAGAAGGAGGATAGGGGGAAGAGAGAAAGCACACACACGCACACACATACACCCTCATATCTAGTGAATGGAGCAGGGTTATGAAAGGTGCGCAGTAATACCCTTAGGTGCTCCTTCTGTCTCTCCCCCCCCCCCATGCTACGGAGCCTCTTCACTTATCTGAGCAAATACATGCGCCAGCGAGGTCAATTTAGGTTACTTCAACAGGTAATAGGTATAAAACGCCAAC
This sequence comes from Podarcis muralis, assembly GCF_964188315.1. Taxonomy (NCBI): domain Eukaryota; kingdom Metazoa; phylum Chordata; class Lepidosauria; order Squamata; family Lacertidae; genus Podarcis; species Podarcis muralis. Next base: position 10,222,532 of record NC_135656.1, on the reverse strand, counting down.
CCGGATCAATTTTGGGGGGATGGGCAGAAATAAACACCGGGTAGCTTCAGGAGGCCTTATTATGATGACAATCAAGGGGGAACCCCCCTCCAAAACTCAACCCCCTCCCCAACTCTAGCAATGGAACTGTCCTTATTTATGTGTCTGTCACTCTTAGGGGGTGTTATGATTAGCGGGGGGGGGGAGAGCAAACCCCTCTTTTAAAACACAGAGAGACTGAGGGAAAGAACATGGGGAGCCTAGAGTATCTTAGCTGGCTATGAATGCCCTTTCTATGTATTTTTTTTGTGTGTGTGTGCTTTTTAAACAAATAAAGATTGTAGAAATAATATGCTTATATTTTCTTTTTGTCTTTGGACCAATGGTTGAATCTTCCCATCTGCAAAATAACTGGAAGGCGTCATTTGAAGGAAATAAGTATCCCCTGCCCACAGGAAATGTCTCGTCCAAGTAGTTGGGGAGTGGGGCGGAGGGAGACAGAAGGTCCACAGGATATGAAGGTTTCCTGGGGTTTTTTTTCCTAGTGTGGCAGAATGTAGGATCTATCTACCCACCCCCGTCGCTTTTACCAAACGGTGGGTAATTGTTCGCATGTCTTATGCATGTAGTCGTATGTAGTATCCATGTATTGCAAACATCTCTCCTGCCCCCCCCCCTTATACTTTCTCCACTCCAGAGTGACCATTGGCTGAATACTTTCCGTTGGGAGGCTGCACATTCTTTTTTACGACTGCATTAAAGAACCCAGGCTATTAAACAGAAGCATAAAGCCAGCAGCTTTCCCCTTCTTCTAAACTTTGCAAATTAATATTTCCTGGGCTGGTTTCTTTCTTTGCGAGGCTGGCGGAGCGGGGGGGGGGAGCTTCTTAAATAAGACAAGACTCAGGCACACTTCTATAAATTAGCTGTTCCCATGGCCCTTTCATAAACTCATCAGCAATCCCCTTCTCCCCTCTCAAAATCTCTGACTGGGTTTCTTCTTTCTCCCTCCCCCTCCCTTTCCCCAGAAAATGGCAAGTAAATGAATTTCAGAGGGTGGAGAAAACCAGAATTGAGGAAATCCCAACTGTTCTAATGCGTACAAAACCGTAAAACACTCTTGGAAACAAATCCATGGACATATTTTGCCTCCCCCACCTTTGTTAACTTATATAGCCTTACTTCTTGCTTTCCTTTGTCTAATTTCAAAACAAAAGTCTGTTCGCCAGGTTGTAATTTCTCCCCTCTCCCAACAAAGGCTTCCTATGAGGAGGGCAAGACTTAACCAAGGCTTACCAAATAAAATAAATAGATTCTTTCTTTCTTTCCAACACAAGTAACAACTGAATGGGTTAGACCTTAGCTTAATTGGCAGATACGGCTCAGAGTCAATAGGATTCTTGCTCAAGGACGGTGATCAATATTGCTTTCGAGTTTTAAAATTCCAGTGGCCAAACCTTCCCCTTATTGAAATGTGTTCAGTGTCAGGACATGTAAATTCAGGTTTTACCGTAAATGTTCTTGAACATTTTTAAACAGCTGATGGGAAGGCAGAAAGTTGGTGAAATGTTTTCCAACATCATCCACCATGCAGATCATTTTTTAAAAAAAAATTAAGAAGAATTAAAAAATAGCATTTGCAACTGAACCAGGGCATAAAGGAAGAAAATAGAGATGTTTGTGATGTTCTGAGAGTTAACAGAGGAAAATGCAGAGAAGAGATCGATAATCTTCACGTTGAAAAGTATTTTGATACAATTCCGCTAGATACAGTTCTTTTATTGGAAGAAAATCATCATTTTGTCATATAAGATGCATAGAAAACGCCAAGCTTCTTGTTCATGGTCGAGTTTTACATGTATATGTGTGTGTGTGCGTGCGAAGTACAATATTTCATAACTAGCGTGGTATAACCGATTGTGTTGTCCCTTGTGGTTCTTACCTTTATTTTCAAAACGTACTGTTCTTATTCCATACACAAAGCTTTTGCTACTTAAAATGTGATCGCTTTTCTTAATTCAACTGTATCTTGACTTTAATAAAGAAAAACACATAAAATAGATTTTTCTGGCAGAGGATTGATATATTTGACAAGCTGTCGATGAACTGAATATTCCTTTTCTCACTGCATATATGTATTGCGTCTATGATTGTGGAGAGCTATGCAAATCCATTTTCAACATTTATTTTATCTAAAAGGTTCAGTTAAATAAGAAAAAGCGTGTTTCTGCTCCAACTCAGAATTGACATTATTTTGCAAACCATAGCCGGGAGTCTCAGGTGAGAGGCGTTGTATATACTTATTTCTTGAGGTCTGTTTTTCTTACAATCTCTGAGAGGCCTAAAGGTGCGAACTGCAGGCTTTGTAAGTAAATCAGCTAATCGCTTCTAAGATTGAGCAACAGCGCCATCTTGCGCCAGCTCTCCCCAAGGCACGCGTCTTCAAAACATAACCTTTCAGTTACAAAAAAAACCAAAAACAAAACAGAAATGGAGAAAGATCTCCCATCATCAATCACCGCGCTCTTTTTACAACCCCCCATTCCCCTCCAGTACATGCATCCACTTATGTCCAAAAGGAAACAAAAACGAAACAAAATCTGATTTTACATAATGTGGGGTGAATAAAAACATATCGAATGTGATGATCAAGATCTGCATCCATCATTCAGTCAATAAAGGACCGAAATCAGATTTTGGTGATTATATATATAATCGTGTGTGTGTGTGTTGTAATAATGGCAGGACGTTTCCCCATTTTTCATGTTTCCCCCTCCCTCCAGAAACCCTAAAAATACCCATCACCATAACAACGACAACAGTGCACACACATGCGCGTGCACATGGACACACAGTCCGTACGCAAGCAAAATGCAGCAGTTTCTATCATCTCTCCTGCTAACCTCCCCCACCTCACGCCGCTCCCTGTTTTAAAAGGCAACCCCCCCGCATGCCCCCTATCTCTCCTTCCTCTGCCAAGGAAAGGGGGGGGGCTATAATGGGGGCGTATGTGTGTGTGCGCGCCTGTTGTTTGTTGCTGGTAGACAAAACATTCCAATAATCCGGTTTCAAAGAGAAGAGCACCCACCTTATTTAAACCATAAAACAATTAAGGCCAGACGTCTAGCCGGTTCTGTGGTCCTGTTTTGTTCAATTCTATTCAGTGCACCCAGCAGTGAGACAAACAGAGCTGTAAAACTGGCATTTTTGGGCTGCGGAAATGTACCTATGGGTTGCTTTCAAAGCTGCTGTATCCTGTCCTTTTTGTGTCGACTACAAAGGAGACGTTTTTTAAGCTGAAGATGAGAGCCCTTTCTGTTTCACACACATATACATTACAGGATAGATAGATAGATAGATAGATAGATAGATAGATAGATAGATAGATAGATGATAGACAGAGTGTGCATAAACACAAAAATATGAAGAATTCACAGAGAAGAAGGCATCTGCAGGAAAAAGGTGGTGTTGCTGGAATCTTGTCTTTGTTTAGAAAATAATGCGCTAACCACGCCTGGCGAAGCGATTCCTTTGGACTGGAAGCCTGGACAGAATTTGAAACACAAGTGAACGATTTTATCTTCTCCACTGCTAAGGCTACAATCCTATGCACTTTTACTTGAGAGCAAGCGCCATTGTGTTCAGTGGGAGCTGACTTTTGAGTAAACTTGCAAAGAGCAGGACTCTATCTGACTCTGAAATGTGTGTGTGTGTGTGTGTGTGTGTGTGTGTGTGTGTGTTTACACACATACATATATCACACACAAACACACACACACACACACACACACACACCAAGCATCATCCTGGATTTTTGGCAGAAGACTTGCACATGAACTATAACTGTATTCTTCCATTAAAACCGCACACAAAGCAAGTCAGAAGAAAGCAATGGGAGGCGGGGAGGGGGAGAGAGGAGAACAACAGTCTTATGGAGACAAAGGAAGCATAACTTACATTCTTTTCGTCCCCATTAGCTCCAATGGGAGTTCAGCCCTGCTGAAGTCTGTCAGGGTAGGGGTGGGGTGAGGGAGGGAGAGGTGGGAGAGGGAGAGAGAAAGGTGAAAGGGACTGCATCTTTAGTAATCTTGAAAATGAGGTCTGGTGGAACTGGAAGGTTCTACAGGCATGGTGAAGGATCAAAGTTAATAAAACGGCCTCTCGGTGGGCCGCAAGTCTGTCACCGAGGTGGTGGTAGACAGAAAGAGAGAGAGAAATGAAGAGAGAGAGAGAGATTATGGAGATTGTTTCCTTTTTGTTCTCCCTCACCACAGACGCACAAATCTAAAAACAATTGCCATAGCAGTTATCGTTATTATTATCATGATTACTGCTCGGGAAGTTTAAAAAGTGGGGAAATAATAAACGGTCATCACTGGGTGGAAGGTTGGCTTTTAGCAATGTTCTTGCTGATCGTAAATGTCTGCCCCCACCCCACCCCACACCCCCGGCTGTACCTTGAAGAACATCAGCGGATGAAGGCTAAAACAGATTTTGTTAGCGATTCTCTTCCGCCAATCAGGTGTGTGCGTGTGTGTGTGTGTGTGTGTGTGTGTAAAAGCTCCTTTCGCCTTCGTAAGCAAGCAAATAAATAAATAAATAAATAAAGCCACAAACCGGTATCTAATGAAAGAAGCTTTGCGAAAGAAATGTTTTATGACATCAGCGGGTATAATGGCTTCCAGATTTGTATTTATTTATTTATTCGTTCGTTCGTTCCTTGAGAAGGTTGGATCCGGCTGGGCAAACCCCAAGCCGCGATTTCCCTACCCGGCCTTCCTCCCCCAACGATCTGTTTATCATTAGAAAGATTAAAACAGTGCTGGACTCATTTCATTAAAGAAAGGGACCTCATAACAAGTTGTTATGCTGAGACATCTCCTGCCTCCTCATTTGTTATCCCTTGGTCTTTCATTTAGCAAGCTTTGGAAAGGACCTTCGGAAACATCCATTCGTAGGGAAGGATAAAATGGACCCTTAAAAAAAAAAAAAGGAAAACGAAAATCCCTTGCCTCCCCCCCGCCCCCATCCCCCTCGTGTCACTTAACTCGTCCTTACGCAGTGCAAACAATCTGATTTTTTAACACTCACAGATTTGCCTTCTGCTAGCCTGTGGAAGTGAAGGAAAGCGTTTTGTCCAGAAACTTGTTTCTTTACAGAGGGGCTGGAAGGAGAATCTTCCAGTCCTCAACTGGACTTCCTTAATCCCTTAAAAAACAAAAAAAAACAAGCAAAGGGGGGGGAAAACTTCTTTTGGCGTAAACTATTACCATCTCCTAATTCCCATCCTTTCACCATCTGCACTAATGCGAACAAACCATTGACTGTTGTTTTCTTGATACATTACACCCGAAAGTAATAGGATGACTGGGCCCCCAAGCAACACAGTAACGTATTTTTGGCACTTAATTGATAATCCCAAAGAGTTCTAATAGTCTTGTCTCGGATAGATAACAAAAGGTAAGACTGTTGCATGAGCAAATGCTGCTCACACGTATTTAATCTCGTACATATAGTTCGATTGCCCGAGGCCATAAATTAGTACAATTAATTACCCTAGACTAAAATGTGCAGTACACACTCACCCTTACCCAAATGTCTCTTTTTATGAGCCTACCACTATATAGACATACAGATATAGATATATGGAATTGGGGGGCGGGAGGGAAGAGAGAGAGAGAGAAAGAGATGGGGGGGGGGAGTATGTTGTGAGCGGAAGCTCTATTATTTTACTATCCTATCGGACTTCCTGAAAGAGGGCATTTTCCCAACAGTTTTCTCTCTTTCTCTAAGAGACTGTTAATTCCAGGGGCGTATTTTCCGAAGTTATGTCTTTGAGAATCCAAAGCAAGGTTTTCTCTACCTCCCACTCCAGCAATCCATGTGGAAGTTCGGGGTGGGTGGGTAAGGTGTGATTTCTCCAAGAGAGTTTAAAAGATAATCATAATAATAAAAAAAGACACCTCGACTATCAAAGGTTGGTTTTTTTCCTCTTTTTTTGTGACGTTAGGTATATATTTACAGAGAGCTGCTCTACTATAGCAAAACATAACAGCATTACAGAACGGTTCTGTGACAATCATAGAAGACACAAATAAGTACACCAGAAACGTTCAACACGATGACAGAAACATTGTTTGAGCGATCACCCCCTCTTATTTTCCTTTCTTCTTCTTCCCCCCGCCTTTCTTTCCTTTTGTACAAAATATGCAGCCACGACGTCATGAAATAATAATAATTATTTAGAAAAAAACCACTGGATAAATTTAACTTACGAAATAAAATACTTTTTAAAAAAAATTTCAAGTACTTTGTTGTTTTCTGAAAAGAAAAGAAAATGTTTATTTTTAGTCGTAGTTTTTTTTTAATTTTTTTTTCTTATAAAAGCACTCTTTTATGTCTTTTTGCTCCAGAATGGTTGCTGTGTTTAACTAATTCTAAACACTCATCAGCACACGGAAAAAAGTCAGAAACACTTCGAACCCCAAGGAAGACCCAGCGCCTCGGTTTCTCCATTGGCTTGGAGAGACTCGGCCAATTTCACTGCTGCTGGTCTTTACTAGTATCGGTTTTCTCCTTGTTCATTTTCTTCATTTTCATTCGCCTGTTCTGAAACCAGATTTTGACCTGGCGCTCCGTGAGATTAAGAACCCTGGCCACTTCATAACGGCGGTCCCGTGTTAGGTACATATTGAACAAAAACTCCTTTTCCAATTCCAGCGTTTGATACTTCGTGTAGGGACATCTTTTCTTCCTTGTAGAACGCGCATGAATCCAATTTGCCACGGGATTGTCTGGAAAAGAAACAGTTCGGCAGTTTAAACATATGTTTGTGTGTGTATGTGTAAATATATATCATTAACTGAAATTGGTGGACCCCACAGATCCAGGTCCATCCATTTATTCTTCTTCCGGGGCTTTGTTTTGTTTTTTAAAAAGCCCCCTCTGTTTGGCAGCATGATCCGATCAAATCTGAAGTGACCTTCAGGATAGTTTAAGGGCGTGTGTATTCTTTTATAGAACGTGAAGGTGCACTGCACATCAACGTTAACGGCAATGAGACAGTTCTCAATGATTTCTGGTGGAACAACTTTGCATTCTGCTTCCGACTGTTATACTGTTTTCAGCTAAGCGATCATTGTCTCCAGCATGTTGCAGTTTAAAAGAAAAACTGGAGCAATGAGTTTAATAATAACAATAACACTATACTCCTGCACATGAACACTAGTAGGAGTAATCCAAGAACACAGTCATAAAGAGTCAAAATTCACACCACTTCACAGGCCCATAAACTCTGTTTACAACCATTACTCTCCAATTCCCTCTCTATAACCTTCCCACTGATGGAACTGCTGGCATTTTTTTAATATCTTGAGAATGCCCCAGGATAAGTCTACTGACTCCAAGAAAAATATTTTCCCCTCTCAATCCCAAAGCACCTTATTTTATACTAAACCTCCTTCTATCGTTGTTAGGGGGAAGTCATAACTTAGACTTCCTCTTTTTGTGAGATTTGGACTCAGTTAATTTGCTCCTGATTCAAGGCTACTTAAACAACTTCATTAGCTGCATTCCCTCCATAGCACTGTGTATGTGTGTGTATATACACACATATGCACACACAAAGCGCACATACTTCTGCCTCTGTGCTGACATGGCACAAAGACACAGAAGTTACCAGGATTAAACTGTACCAGCATTTGATCAGATTGTTAGGCCTGAAGGCTTTGTAAACACCTGGCATGGGTATGATATTGTGCTGTGTGTGCATGTGAGCGTCTCTGTGTATATGAGCACAAAAATGCACACAGGGACATCCAGAATATACACACAAACTGGTATTAATTCCTGGCATATATTTTGCATGCTGTGCCTTGACTCCTCATTGCCCAGAAACAATCACCCACACTTAAATGACATATGGCCACTAGGAAGTGAACATTTTACTGTGCAGAAGAATTATTACTTTTTAAAGCTAGCAATGCACAAATCCTTGGGTTCCCCTAGATCTACTCTTTTGTCAGTGTTCAAGGGCGTTTATTCTTTTACTTCTTTCCCTAGCACGTTGAACTGTATAACCCCCACCAAAAAAAATGTACGTGGTCCACTGTTCTTTCTAAAGATTCCCCTCCTCCATTTATTAAATTATAGCTGGTTATTTGCACTTCTCATAGTCCAAATCTTTCGCTTTTCATAATCTGCACTCATTTTCTCCTTCTCTCCCACCACGACCAGCCAGGGCATGCTCTTCTGCCTTGGTGCAAAGATTTTATGAATCATGCCTACCGACCTCCCTTTGGAAAATAAATAAATGCATATCCATGCTATTTTCCCCTCGCACATGCCCAAACTCTTTCGCTAGCCAGCCCGTTCCTCGAAAAGTACGAACGAGGGAGGGCAAAGAAGGGAGGGCATGGGAGAGGTTATGAATATTTTATCAAACAAGTGGATTCTCCAAAGTGAGGAAACAAAATAATAACGATCATCATCACCATCACCACAGAAGAGATTCCCCCCCCCAACTCCCTTCTCCTCCCGCCCCTCTTTCCCCCTAAACCAAACAAACTACAAGCTGCCCTTATGATCTTCTAAGTCAGGTTTTTAAGCCTGTCCAGTTGGAGTTTTCAAGGCAAGGATGCCAAGAATTCTAAACAGCAAGGTAATTCCTTTTTATTGAGTACTGTGCAGGAGGCTGTAATGCCCTCCCGGTTGTAAACAAGAATGACTTCGACTTACTAGGGTCCAATTCGGTCTTTTCTTCTTTGTGTTTGTTGGAAGCGATGGCCTCAGATTCCGGGGAGGGAATAGTCTGCGGGGTTCTGTCCCTGAGATCTCCCGGGGATCCGTACATATAATCCGGATAACTACGTCCATCCACCGGTCCGCAGTCCCTGCGGCCGTGGAAGGCGTCGGGCTTAAGCCCGTAGTGCCGGCTGCTGGCTGCAAAACCTGGGAAAGAGACAGCGCCGGAGATAGGCTCCAGCCAAGTGCGCATATATCTGCTGTCAGTTCCAATGTGAGGCTGGTGGGTGTACGGGTGGTAGACCACGGACGACTGGGAATGCACGGGAGCCCACGAAGTAGTAAAAACGGCCGGTTTGGGGGCAAAGCTGCAGGATGGAAAATCTGCGCACTCCGGTACTAGTCCTGAAGGTCTAGCTGCTGCAGGGTGAGAGCCAGTAGCTGGGAACCTTGATGCCAACAGTTCTTCGCTTTCATGACTAATCAAGGAATCTACATAATAGTTGCTTATGGGACCAGAAGCCGACATTGTTCCCCCCTCTTTTACATTCATAAGATTATTGTATGAACTGTATGTGTACTTTTTATCTTCTCATAGAACAATCAGGGCAGGTAATTATTTTTTCAGCCTTTCCTAGTTTGTCATTGGCTCCCAGCTCTCACGTGATTGTATTTACCCAAAAATACAGTGTAGATCAATCCGCAGGTCTTTTTTTTTTCCCTTTCCCCTTCCCCTCTTACTATTTTTTTTCTTAAATAGCGCCTATGCGTCTTGGGTTTTCATAAAACTCTTGAAATAATGCAGTTATTAGCAGCGGTTGGTTCTTACGTGCCATTAGCTGAAAGGCGACTCCCTCGCTCGCCGGCTCGCTCGCTCTGCGACTTGGCTTTTCCATAGCCCTGCTATTAATGAGTCTGCAAGGTATCTGGTGTAGCAAGGTATCACAGGAACTATTTCTTGACGCAATTTGTCTCTGTCTGGTCTCTTTGCTTCTACAGCTTGTATTCTATAATGGATACATTACATGGAATATCTTTAAAGGGGGAGGGGGTCGGTTCAAGGTCCTAGCAGAGTTGCACTGCCGGCTCACCCCCTCTTCAGCGCCAGCCCATGAATGGCTATGAGCATTATATATATATATTTTCGTTTTTTTCCTGATTACAGGACCTTTTGTCATTTGTACTAGGAGGCATATTCGTCAGCTTATTTAGCAGCAAGAAATCTTGGGGTCATGTACTCTGACTTTACATCTATCTAGATATAAATAGATAGCTAAATATAGACAGATAGGTATTTCTATGTATATGTATATCTATGTGTGTGTGTATGTGAGTGTGCATGTATTTGTAAGTTTGCGTGTGGGTATATATATATTTATCTATGTTTGTGTGTGTGTGTGTGTGTGTGTGTGTGTGTGTACACACACGAGATAACTATCTTCTGGGAAGAAGATGACCTTGTAAAGCATGAGTGGAAAATAATAACAAAAAAGGTGTCTCTCATCTTTGTACTCTCTGAGAGGCTACATTATTCGGCAAGTAGCCGTGGATGTTTTTATGTCCTTCAATAAAAATTTTACGAGGATCATTTGATTGTTCATAAATGTGTCGTTCATTAAATAAAACTGTACGAGTAAGTTTCACTTATAAGGCATAGCTGGGAGTGAGGGACTTTTTGCATGTTCAGAGACCAAGCCAGGGTGTGAGGTGCTTTCTTTCTTTTTTAAAGTATGGTCTGATTTCTTGGGTTTTATTGCTGTACTTATTATTTAAACAATGTCATTGGAACTTTTTTGTTTACCAAACCGTCTGCAGAACTTCACTGGAAGACGTGTTTGATATGTGCGTGTGCTTTAATAATAACCTTTGCTTGGAAGAGTAAGTAGGTAAGAGAGCTTGTGCCCTTAGAAGTCTGGAAGGATGGCGCTGGTCGCTTGTTCTGGGAGAAGAAATCTGCAAAAGGATTACACACACACACACACACACACACACACACACACACCCCGGGGGGGGGAAACTGCAACAAGAACAGCAACATCATCAATAACATCAGCAACAGCAACAACAACAACAACAAGAAGAAGAGATGGATTTATTTATTTTTACATTATCAAAGAGGACTCAAGATTTCCCATGTAATAGCAGCAGAGGCGGCTTGGAGGTGCGGTAAATTTGCAACAAAAGGGGGGGGGAAGGCACAAGAAAAGTGTATGCAGGGAAGGTTATGGAGGTTCCAGGGAGAGACAGAGAGAGAGAGAAAGGCAGAGGGCAGAGAAGGAGAGATGAGGGGGCATGTGCCCCTGAGGGATGCAGTATCCATCAGTGACATTACACTCGACACAGAGTGTGCAGGTCCCCCTACACACACACACACACAAACAGGAGCAGGAGTGGGTTTGTTTTAGGCACCTTGCTTGGGAAATCTGAAGAGTAGGGAGAAGGAAGGAGACACAGTCAAATCCTTGCAGAAATATCTCCCCTTTCTCCTCCTCTCCCGTTGAAAAAAAGACTCTGGAGAAGTTGCTTGAAGGAGCTGATTAAATATTCCAGACTGCATCTTAATTCACCAGTTCTTGATCATTTGTGCACCAGCCTGCCATAGTTGATGTAGAGAAAATAGTGTTTTTTATTTCATAAGGAGCACACTTTAAATAGAAATGTACTCGTCTCTCCCCCCCCCCTCTATCTCTGTGTGTGTATCCAAGAAATCCAAATTTGAAAACAGTCTTGCTGTGAAACCTGAACCAGCCATCTCCTGCCCACTATGCTCATACCGTTTTCAGCCTAGCACTTTCTTGAAGGGAAATATTCCTACAGGAGCATAATATGTCCTTTGGCCTTTCCTGAGTTCATTTTATCTGTCAATCACAAGTCTCCAGTGACTTCATTTCTCCTTATTCTGAACGTTCGGAGGAAAGCTAATACCGAGCCATCTTCTATTCCTTTCTCGAGGCGTCCTCTATGCAGAAATTAAGAAGAGGGGAGGGGAGAATGTGCAGAGAAATGCGCCGAGAAGATGAAATGTTCGCTTGGGTTGAACTGAAAATATAATTTTCTTTACAAAAATAAATATTGCAAAGGAATGGAAGTTTGCTTAGACGTACTCTCTCTCCCTCTCTCTCTCTCTCTCTCTCACACACACACACAAATATACACTTTCTACACAGAGGAAAAATAATGATAGAAAGAACAACGGCGTGTCCCCCCCCCCCACAAAAAGACAGAAGATCTAACATGTAATTAACACATCAAGAATCGTGGATTATAAAAGAAAAGGGCGTGGAAAAGTAAACACGGTAGTTAACCTTAATACAAGGAAGGTCATTAAAATATTCTTGGATGGAGCATTTTAATGTTTACACAAAATGAAGCCTAACAGCCAAGGGTGTCTTTATTTATAAGGAGTATTTCAAACCACAACCACCCCCCGCTTTTAAAATCAACTTTCCCCAGTGTTGCAGGTTGTTCATAGCCAATGATCCTAGTCTAGGACTTGTAGTGCAATGCCTTCCTCGTTCAAGGAGTCCTTTGCCTGCGAGTCGAACTAGAAGTCGAGGGAAGGGAGCAGTTTGTCTACAGATAAAATGAAGACATGTCCTTAATACTGAAGGATCAGATCAGTTTTTAACTGCATGCGTAACCGCAGGATATAACCAGAGACCCTCTGAAATAGACTGCTGTTTGGATACTTCTACCCCCATGGCTCTGTCTACACGGGAAAACTTAGGCTGACCTTTGTGGCGAAGAAATGATTGTTCTGAAACATTTCTCCTTTCGGAGATGGAATCCCAGCCGGAGAGGTTGATCATATTGGCATCAAAGGTATAGTTTTACCTAGAAGATTTCTAGGCTACGTTTCTACGCGTTCTGCCCAGCGTCTCAGTCTCAGCGACAGACGAGTGACTGTCTCTCTATCAAAATCGTGTCCCTTTGATGGAAGACAATCAGTCCTGCAGTAATGTGGTCCACGTCTGCTTCTTCAGTCTCCTTTATGACGAAAGAAGCTAACTATGGAAAGGGGGTCGCTGAATGATGATGATGATGATGAAAATGCATTATAAAAGTTGTACTTATATATGCAGCATGCATATATATTTATATAGTAGATATAAAAATCCCAGGTCGTCATTTGTGATTTGAATGAAGGGGAGGGGGGAGTGACCCCGACTGGTGTTTTATTGATCCTCAGTATAGACCTGACACTAAAAAATCATTATATTCTAGGCTACTTCCGCCATTTGGGTAGTGTATGTAAGGAAACTTGAAGAACTATCACCTAACACCCCCTCCTTCTGTCCATGAGTCTCTCCCCCTCTCCAGTTTTTATCTGCACATAACTGGATTACTGGAACTCACTACGACTCCCATCTCCCTCTTAAGGCCTCCGTAATGAGAATCCAGCCATCAAAGGATGGCTGCACGCCTAAAACCCCTATATAGCCCTGTTTAAATCGTTAAGTTTCCCACCAGCTTGGCTCCCCCCAACAGAAGCCCTAGCTCACTAGCTGCCTTGGTGTATTCTTCATAACTCCACGCTTCCCTTTCCATAGACCGACTCCTGGCCTAAGGCACCCAAGGCTTCAACGCCACACACACACACACACACACACACACACGGACTCCTGAGTGAGCAGCTGCTGGATTCGCACCAGGAAGCTGTGAAGAAGTGGGGCAGGCGAGCCACCGCGTAGCTTTTTATAAATAGTTCCCCATAGTGTCGCTGGCTAACCCGAGGACGAGAGGTTTGGAACAACAAACTTCCAGCGAGGGCCCTGGAATTAGCAGACCAAACACGCCACCCTTGACACGCAGACCAGCGGCGTCTCTTAAATCGCATTCCTTCGCTCCGAGTTTCCACTTGGTTCAATAAACACCGTCAAGTTCGGATTAAAAAATCCACTTTTCTCCTCTTCTTGGGAACTCCCGGCGCACCGTTTTCGCATCTCCTGCAGGCCCCCACAGCTGTAGGCTGAAGGCGTCGCAGTGTTGACAGCCCTTCATAAGCGAAAGCAAACTAAGCATAAAGTCAAGCCTTGAAGTTTCCCCATGTGGAGAGACCCCCTTTTTTTCTCCCCTCCCTTCCCCTTCCCAAGCTTTGAAGAGCTTGCGATCCTCCGCAGGCTGGTTGGGAAGGAAGTGGCAGTGAAATCAACGACGCTTACTTCTAAGTAGAGGCACTTCGGATCGGGGTGTGGCCTCAGTTTTGCCCTCCTGCTCCTGGAGATGATCGTTTCTGTCCTGCTTTAAAGTCACCCTCTTCCCCCTTCATCTCCCCGCCACCTTCTCGCTTAGCCTTTCCTTGTAGAGAAAATGCTGCCAATAAATATGTTGACTATATGATTCTTTTTAGCCCTAAATCCTATGTCCTCCTAACTTAACAAATTTCTGCCACACACTACAATCTATGGTAATAATAATAATAATAATAAGTCTCTAACCGTGCAAAAATTAGACTTCCTTTTGATTTCTTAAATATATAAGGGTCAGGGTCGTGTGTGTCCCGCCTCAGCCTCCCCCCCCCCCCAGTAAACTGATGGGAATTATGTATTTAACTTTATTTCCTATGGGCGTGATCTTTAAATTCAACCCCAGGGTAAAGAGTAAAGGAAGACAGAAAGAAGCAGGCCGCTTAAACTGTACATTCAATTTAAACTTACTCTGGAGGAGTTTGTACCTGTTTAATGGCCTCCCCACCCCACCCCCCACAGCCAACCCCCTTGCTTGTTGCTAAGAATTTTGTCAGATGTTATGACTTTGGATTCCAGACTCCTTAGTGCTTGGAGGTTGAGGCAGAAGACAATAAATTCCGAAGTGCAATTAAACCTCAGGACCAATTTATGTCACTGTGTTGTGGTGTCTTAAAAAAAAAAAAGAAGAGGAGGAGGAGAAGGAGAAGAAGAAATGATAATAATACAGGATCTCGAGAGTCAACAAGGGGGCAACAACATTTAAACGAGACATAAAATGGTTGGTCCCCTGAGCCATATCTTTGGGGTAACACACACACGGCCAAGAGATTTCCAAAATCCAGCGAATACAAAAAGACAGCCAGCCTAGACTCACCAAGCCCAGTGCCTGGAGAAAATAACCACAAAACCAACACCTCAACATATTTCTATACCTCCCCCACCACGATTGTCTTCCTTTCTATCGAGACAGGCTGTAATTATATCCATCACAAGATAAGGCTACTTCCAGGATGCAAAGTTGCGTCGTCTGCTTTTGAAAGCGGCTGTCGAGGAGCTGTCGAGGAGCTGCAGAGCCGGCTAGGACTGGAAGGTGTTAGATGCACTTTAAGCAGCGAAGGCAGCATTTACAAACAAGGGCAAGTTTCAACTGAAGGCGGACGCATTCCAACCCCAAGCTGCAGCTCCACGCACAGGCTCCTTTGCTAGGCCTCATTATACCTGCCTTCGGCACAGCAGTCTCCCCTAGGGCTGAGGAAAAAAGAACTTTCTCTTGACAAACCCACGCACACACAGAGTCACATGCCAACAAAACATCGCACACACACACGCACACACACACCACCCTTCCTTGTACTCCATGAAACAATTTGGACCGTTCTTTGGACTTTCGAGGAACTATTTAAATGAGGCAGTAATTATGCGAAAGCATACAGGGGGTGGGGGAAAAGAAAACATAACATCTAGGAGAGATTCCTTTGCATTTATCACTAGAAGGCTGTTGAGGATTAAATTATACGCACATACAAATATCAATGAAAGAGTTCCAAATCTCCATCAGACTGAAGGAATATTCGAACATGGTGAACTAAATTATCTTTACCAAACTAATGGCTCCCCCCAGTTAAAAATACACACCTCCTGTTCAATACTCCTTGTCTGTATACGCAAACATACCTATACACATATACAGAGAGCATGCATATGCACACATACTTAAAAGAAATGCAAGCACACACACCGTATATGTGTGCAGACATTCGAATTATACACAAATATAATCCAACACAGGCAATGAGCGCTGAAAATAATTGAAATCAATAGGTGTATGTGCTGTTGCTGGATTGTGGCCAGTTAATGTGTTGTGTGGATAAATAGATACGTTGATAGATATACTAACAGATGTATTGATCTACAGATGTGGATGGGTGTATCTTTGCATCGTTCCCAGCACCTTCAAAACTCTCAGAAACTAAACGATTAAATTGCAAGGAAGAGCAGCATGTAGGTCTAAACACAAAGACAGAAGCCTTTTGAAGTTACACCTGCTGTGAAACACAGAATAACAGCAACATACACAAGAAAAATGAAGCGGCACTGGAAGCCCACACTGGAAAGCTGCTAATATTTTATATGCATAACAACAAACCCCAGAAAGGACAAGCACGTTTTAGCAAACGAGCAAAACAATATTTTGTCAAGGGAGAGATGTACAGGAAACAGCACGAGATCGTCATAATTACACATGCTCTCACATAAGAGATAAAGGAACTCGGTGCAATAATGCTCAAGTCTGTAAATTCTCCGCTTTCACCCAGATCTAATAGTATCGTTTAAAGGAGAAAAAACACAGTAGGGGAGGATTTAACTTTTATTACATTTCTTGACTTGGGTCGATTAAACATATATTACTTTAGACTTCCCTCTGTACATTGGGGTGCTGGTGGTTAAATTAAACTTCATAACTGCATGATAGATTTTTTTCCTCTCACCACCCTTCTTCATACTGTTATAAAATAAAAAGGGGCTGATATGAGAATTGTTAATATGGAGAGAAGGGGAAACTTTCCCGTACATAATGAATAGTGAGACCAATCAATTACCCCAGGACTATTGAGCATAATTATGGTCTCTGTGATCAGGCATATTTATCTGTTGAAATACTAATTTACAGTAACAAAGCGCAAAGGGTGAATCTTTGCATTTATGTATTACGTCTGCTTATTAAAACGTTTAAAGCTCAGAAGGAATGTCTGTGTGTATCCAACCTTAGAGGGATATCGAATATAGCCGCTGTCCATACCATGTTTACTTTGAGCCAAAGCCAAGCGCGTTTGCATGCTTTTAAAAAGGCGGATATCTAACATAATAAACCAAGACAGTCATCTAATAAAAGCCGAAAACCAGCCTGTTTATTTCCTTATGCAAGCTCCTTTGCATGGCCACCACGTTAATTTCTCTCTTGCTTATGATAAAGCTGATTGAGCTTAAGTCGAAGGAACATCAGATCCTCTCATCTCTCCTGCAGAAAGTTTGCTAAGGAGATTGAAGCATCAAAATTAAAAAGCAGTGCAAGAACTTTGCAATGAAAGATGCAGCGAGGTGGGGGAAAGCCCTCTTTTGAAAATAAATGTTTCCTACTCGAAACCGAATTTGGGTGGAGGGATAAGCCATACGGTCTGCCATCTTGCCTCCCTAGAAAGACAATTCTGATCTTCATAACCCTTCTTCATCAAGCTTAGGGGAAACTTATATAATGACCGTACAACCAGCATATTATAAAAGAGTCATTCATTCCTTCTGAAATATTACAGAAAATGTGATGACTTTGTGTTCCTTGTTCAGGATGCTTCCTTCGCATTACTTGAGAGCCGGAGGGGGATGCCTCTCCCTTGCTTCTTGGAGGATAACCCTGAACCTCATACAGAAGGATAAAACTGGAGGAATCTCAACTCAACATTCATTTTCGCAATAGATAAACAAAGCAAAGCAAAACAGCACCTTTCTCATGGAACTGCCACCTTCGCATTGCTGATCTCAAATCAACATTTATGCTCTCCATTGGCAAAAACAACAACAACACACACCTTTATCTCGAAACCGTGATCTTCTCATAGCTATTCTTTTCCCTTCCAACCCTCCTTTAAAAAAAATGTATCCTTATTCTCCACCACCACCACCACCACCCCACCCCAACATCAACCACCAGCGCAACAACTTGTTAATCACATAACTGAGCAGAGTCAATGTTTTTTAGTCAACAGTTACTTAGCTTTCACAGATCTCCTCAGTTGGGTGAAAATAAAGCAGATTCTATTCCAGTCTATGTTCATAAAGCTACAGTGTGACTTGAGCTCTTGCAAGTGATAGCCCACCCTGGATTTTAGCATGTAAAATGGCTATTAAATTTTAAACCTGAGCTGTTTGGATTCTTAAGGAGACAGAGCGAGCCTTGGCTCCCCGTTTACTGCTTTGTTCTTCAATGCACCTTCAAGGAACATAATATGCTATAACTTATCTGATTTAATACTCAGAATACTGGCCAGGATAGGGCAACAGGAGATTGCCATAGAAGTTACTAGGCTGTAATTTTAGCCTTCCAATCACCGTCAACGTGCCGGTTTATTGAGCGCGCACACACATATATATTAGCATCAGTCACCACACATATTCTTTGGAGATATTCTTCTCTTAGATCCTCTCAGAAATCTGAAACATTCGAAAGAACCAAAGACAGCGCATACGGAAGACACAGAAAGAACGAGAGAGGGCACCCGGAACACTCGCGGGTGGCACTCGGACAACTCTCGAGGCCTTAACTTGAGCCAACTCAATAATTCGATGAGGAATTCTCAAGGAGGGACCCCGTTTTGTCCGCCTTGACAACAACGTCGGCCAGAAACAATAGCAGCCGGCAAAATTCATCTAAGTCCATAAGTAGCCATATGTGGTTAAGGGAATTGGAGTGGGTGACTCTTGGGGAAGATGAAAGGGGGGGGGGACTTTAGTGCGAACCTGCTTCCTTCTACCCAGTCATGCCGCCCCCCCTTTTGTCTCCCCCTCCCTCTTTCTATTTTTGGAATGACAAAAAATCTGCACGAAACATTTTGCTTTTTTGGATTCCCTGCGTTTTATTTCTTTCTTTATTTCTTAAAAAAATTGTTTCTCAGCTCTGCTCTCGTTGCGTGTGAGTAACGGAGAAGGAGAAGGAGAAGGAGAGGGAGAAGAAGAAGAAGAAGAAGAAGAAGAAGAAGAAGAAGAAGAAGAAGAAGAAGAAGAAGAAGAAGAAGAAGAAGAAGAGGAAGAAGAAGAAGAAGAAGAAGAAGAAGAAGAAAAGGGAAAGGGACGATTGCCCTTGATGAAGACTAACTGACGTAATTAAGGCAGTTTCGTGTTGCCGAGTTAAAAGCCAACCCCAACAACATGAAACTACCTAAACCACGGATCAGCTGCATGAAAGGGCGGAAGATCCACACTCATTTCTGTCAGAAAGGAGGAAAGACAAAAAAGGGGGGGGAAGGAGGGGGGGAGAGAAACAGGGGGGGTGAGAGAGAGAAGAAATCCAAGCCCTTTGTGGGCTCTGGTGTAGTGTCACGGCTGCCTTTTCGCTCTCCAAAGTCAGGAGCCAAGCATCGCCAGAGCCAAGCCATCATCCCCAAGAAAACATTCTTCAAATTAAGGCAACATCTTTAATCTCTTCATTAAGATCCCCCCTTTTCCTCCCCCTTCCCCCTCCTCCCCCTCCTCCTCCCCTTTTAATAGAATCTGCAGTCAACTCTCCCTGTTAGTTGTCTGTGTCTCTGCGGTTGAAACGTTTAACTGAGCTGCTTGAAAATCCTGAATTATAGCACACTCCGCTATCCTTCACTGGCAAAGTGGCTCTGTTCTGACATTATCCATTTTCAATTGCATATGTAACTGCTATTGCAGCTTTTCCCAAGGAACGGGGAAAAGGGGGGGGGGCGGGAAGAGAAAATCCACAAAGGAAAGAGGGGGGGGGGTTGGAAGTATGCGTGTGTGTGTGTACAACATTCCGAAATACCACCAAATGTTTCAGTCTTCCACTGCCTTTAGAAGCCCATGCAAGCCAAATTCTGAAATCCAAAGGCATGTTAAAGTGAATACCCGCAAATGAAACATGCTCTGGATAGCCATAGTTCCGCCACCATATAAACAAACCAACCGAAGACCTCAGACTCTATGGTGTCTACCTCTTAGCAAGACCCCGACTTCATCACCAGTAAGTTTTTAAAAAGAAAGGGAGAGGCGGTGGAGAGGGTGGGGTAGGGTGTTGGTGATTGTGAGGATCAAAATGGAAATCTAGGCACCACCGTTCCCCAAGCCATGCAAATTCTGCTCTGAAATGAGCTGTCAAACAGGAATAAGGAAAACTCGAACCGAAAAGACAACTCCGAAGAAACCCAACCGAACGCCCCATCCGTGCAAAAGCTCAGTCGCTTCAAAGTGGAGTTCACATCCATTCCGCCTTTGCCTTGGGTATACATACAGAAGCCCAGTACCACTTGCACCTCAGACATGCATCTTAGCCAAGAAATCGTCTGTCTTACCTTTGCACGTCTTCCACCGTGACATCCCATTCTCGGTGTTTGTTGTTGGTGATGTTCTGTGGAGAGAGGCTGGTGTTTTGTTTTGCTTTAATAAAAAAAAAGTGTATTCCTTTTTTCTTTTTTTTTAAATAGAGGGATCTCTTCCAGAGGAGGCAAAAGGAGCGTGCCTTTCCTTTAAAAAGAAAAAAGAAAAAAGAAGAAAAAGACCCAAAGCCATGAGGAGTCTGCATCCCAAGAATGCTGCTCTGCTTGTGACTTGCTTCTCTCCTCCACAGTCACCTTTAAATGCATCTTTTACTGCTGCAGCACATTATATTTGCAGATCATAAAATCCACCTCCAGCGCTTACCAAGACTGTCCTGACATTACTGTTTTATGACCTTGACTTATTGTGGTCACCTGGATAATATTTAAATCAACGTTATGGTCTCTCACTTATATTAAACCCGCTAGGATACTCTCCTGAAAGCCTTAAAAGGATGAGTCCTGGGGAAAAAAATACTCTACATAGAGAAATAGAAGAGGGGGGAGCGGGCTGCTTCTTTTGGTGCTGGTGGGGTCACTTTGAAAAATACCCAGTTGTACACGGTTCTAAGAAATTTATTTGGCTCCATAAAGGAAGATACATGCAAAGGATACCACATACAGAATATATTTAAATAACAGTCACAAAAGGAAAAACCCCAGACGTCCCCCCCCATTATAAGATATCAATACTGCTTTATTATTTTCTTTTCTTAAATATAATGGTCGATAGTACCACCTCCTTGGAAGGAGACTGCATTACTACACAATGTGAGCATGTTCTCACTGCCACTTCCATGTACAGACACATAATGCAATTCATTTTAGTCATTATCTTTATTATACAATAGGCAGGCTACACCTAGGATATGAAAAGCAAACTTTCAGACGCACCTAGTCCCCTAAACATAAAAAGGCAATAGAAATAGGTCCTTCAGTGTTTCCCCCTTTCCTTCCCTTTGTGCTGCTCGTGAATAACTTAAACATCTTAGAAGCTGTTTTTTTAAAGCAACCACCTTACTCTTTATTTTACATAGAAACATTGATGCAATATATATATATTCTCATGCTTATACCGATGGATGCGCCTTCGCTCTACAAACTGTAAATACCCAAATCATAGAACTGCACACTAGCCTGAGGTCTTGATTATTATTATTATTATTATTATCTCTCTCTCTCTCTCTTTCTCCCCCTCCCTCCCATACGCATTGCATTTATACCCAGGGAAAAAAATTAAAAAAGAATACTGCACAAGATTTGTAATGACTCCCACCCCTGTCCCTTCCCTTTATTGAACACTTTCAAGTGAAATTAAAATTGGAAGTCAGTTCGCGAATTCGATTCTCTCTGTTCATTTTCTTGAGTTTCATCCTGCGGTTCTGAAACCAGATTTTGACTTGTCTGTCTGTTAGATTAATACTCTTGCTAATCTCCAGGCGGCGCTCACGGGTCAAGTACATATTGAATAAGAATTCTTTCTCCAGTTCCAACGTCTGGTGTTTAGTGTAAGGACATCTTTTCTTTCTTCCGCTCTTTGCTGTCAGCCAATTTCCTGTAGTGTTTTCTGCCTTTATATCCTCTGTTAAAAATAATATTATTAAATAAGTATCTGTGGAATAGCAAAGAGAGTTTCCTAGGCTTAAGACTGAATTATTATTATTTTTTAGAAAAAAACAATAACAAAAAGAGCATCTTCTTTTAGTAATACAATAATCTCTATACTATACTCAAATAAATGTCTCCGTCTCCCTTGTTTATTATTTACAGATGTTAGCATTCTAATTAAACCATCGCTTCAAGCTAACAGAACCCAGTGTCTCTCAAAAAGCAGTGGATTAAGCCTCCCATTCACAATATTCACCTGGGCGTCAGATGCATAACACCAGATCTTAACTTACACAACGCCAGATCTTAACTAATGGTTTGAAAAACTATGCATAGTTCACGTAAGGGATACCCTTAGTGATGCACAAATGGCGTTGAGGCTGTTTGCACTCTTCTCGGGTGTAGAGTTTTTCCACGTGTCAAACATGTCAACAGGATATAATTTTGTGAAATTATTCCTGCACCTTGAGCACGCCACGAAGGCTCCCCCCCCGCCTCTTTTTTCTTTTCTTTTCTGTTTTGAAAATCAACAGTAGCACTTTAATAATTGCTGGAGCAAGCTGTAGCGTTTATGCCACAACACCACGCAAGCTCAGCCCTTGACTCGAAATGGACCAGCTTTTATTTAAAACGAGGCAAAACACAAAACACCATTCTGAAAATTACATTACGGGGATAATTTTCTGTTTGTGTGTTTGTTTAACTGGCTGCGGGTGTTTTGTATCCTCGCCCTACCCACCAATGGACTAGACTCGATTTTTCTTTGACGTTAAGGCTCTGTGAAATGCATCATTTTGTTATTGGCAAAGAATAACTTTCCACACTTAAAACAAAAACGAAACCTACACTTGTTTGTTTTCCACCCCAAAATACTGTACTGACGTTCTCCTAGTAACCCTCATGCAGGCACATACAATTTCCATAGAGGCAGCCATTGCAACATACTTCAGACGCGCCTGCACATACATAAACACCTCGGATTTGAATTTGGATATGCTGGAATGTTGGCAGTAGTAACACGCTAACATTTATCCAAGGTGTGAGTGTGTGAATGGAGGGGAGGTGTTTTGCAATTATAGCAGCCTACGGGTCTAATTTTTCCCCTTTCTTCATTTGTGTGTGTGCCAGATTCACACAATCACTTACTTGGAATTCTGGTCAGAACCTTGAAAGACAAATAACCTTTCCCAAAAAAACAACTCGAAGAAGCAAATCCATGTTGTGGGTGCATTGCAATGCATCTCACACATTCACCACCACTGCCATTGAACCCTGTAAATTCCTTCGAAAGCTTTCCATTTTTCTAAGCTCTAAAACTCACATTTCCAAATCCCGGCTTGGGCAGGACTGATGAAACATAAGAGGAAATTAAGAGACCATTTCCAACAAAAGAAAGGGTGAAGACTTTTAAAATAGTAGTAGTAGTAGTAGTAGTAATAGTAATATCCATATCTAAATGGCACAGTATGAAATATTGTATTCAATGGCAAATCATTGTTCTTTCCCGCCGGGGGGGGGGGGGGAAAGGAAAGGGAAGTTTGAAAATCTAGGCGGGACATTTCGCAAACAAATCATGATGAAAGGAAAAATATTTTATTCTAACGCTTCTCTCATTCCAAATCAAAACGCCAATCATGTTTATTTATTTCTGCTAATTTGACTTAGACGAAAATATAGGACTTTTGAAGCAAAGAAAACACCTTTGGCTGATACCTTTAGCGATTTCCACCCCCCCATAACCTTGACTTTGCAATTTCTCTCTCTCTTCACTAAGGCAGTTGAACTGGCGGATTAAAATAATTCATTCCTCGGTGCCCCGAAAAGGAACGTGTGGGTATGTATGTGTGTGTATATATATATATATATATATTACTATTTCAGGTGAGAGAAACAAGAAGGAATGGAAATCCTGCTTCCTTTTGTGGTACCCAAGCAGGCAATGTGCGTATGCATATGTATTGATGAAGGCATACATACGTACATACATATGTATGTACCACAGGTATCCATGTATGTGTCGTATGCACGTGCTTACACGGGGCTACATATAACCCGATAATACATCTCTCTTCTGCTTGTTTTCTAAGCATATTCCCCAATGATTAGGCTCTGAGAGGATTTGAATCCGCACAGCAAAGCCAAACTCATAAAAGGCGTTGTTCTTATCTGAAACCGCTCCCAGTTGCATTTTTGGTCTACACACATTTCATTCCCTTTTTACAACAGAAGACGTTTATGTGGCCCCTCTTTCTTTCATCTTTCTTTCTCCTTAAATAAATACTTAGATCCCCTCTTTTCCAAATGGATCTAATAAAAGCCAGGCAGATCTTCGCCTTCAGGATTGTTTATTTTAAACGCACAAACCACCACCAATGTAACACACCTCATCATAACTGGAAGGCTCTTTTTCCTAGAATACCTAAACTTGAAACAGATGCTCCACGCACGTAAACGCTGGGGATGAGGTGGGGAAGCTGTTTTCTGTACAAACAAGACTCTAGATGCCGGGAACCGCGGCTATCAATGAGGAATGCAGCAATGATAATGAAACTCAACAATCAAGTCCACTCTGAAGTGTTTGGCAAACCATCTCTACTGCCCATCTCTCTCTCTCCCTCCACCCACCCACCCCCGCCGCACCTTTAACAAGCAACCCAGACTTCGCAAGTAAAGAGAAAGAGATAGCAAATCGTTACCCAGGGGGAAAGAGGAAAGAAAAACGATGGGAGAACCAGAAGCATCAACCACGAAGAAAAGAAAAGGAGGGGAAAACACACACACATTTCTAGCGGAAATAGCCTTGGTAGAATTTTCCTGCAAGCCCAAAAAGGCATTCGTCCATACTAAGATTATTTCATAACCTCCCTGCCACAGACTTAGCAACTCAGCAAATATAAAAACCACGACGTTGCTCGCAACTTCACCCTGAGTACGTACCACCCCCAAAAAACACAATCCTCTCCAAAGGAAGGAAGAAAACACACACACACACACGCACAGCAACATGGACTTCTAATGCTTTTTTGCATTTGCACTCATTTAAATAAACTCCGTTTATTTCGATTGTTGTTGTTGTTATTATTATTATTATTATTCTCTTATTTAGGGAAGTGAGCAGAAAGCGTAAGCTGTTTAGAAACGACTGCATTAAAAAGGGCAGAGAGAAAAGTTAATGCATCTAATGAACCACAATGCCAGGGTCATTGCTTTCTTAATAATAATAATAATAATAATAATAATAATAATAATAATAAAACTAACAACTTTCACGATAAATATTGTAATTTTAAAGTCTGTTGCCTAAGGTGCAGAAGGGTCCTCTTACCTTTTGCTTCGTTGTCAGAATTGTCAGTGCTGGTGTCTGTGCATTTATTCATGTCCTTCTCAGTTTCCGACGAACTGATTTTGGCAGCCGGGAGACTTTTTTCTGTTTTAATTTCGTTGGCGGACGTGTTCTGAGGGTTATCAGACTTTGCGTTGTCAGGGAAGCTGACTTTAGCTCCTGGTTGGGACAGTGGTGGCGGTGGCGGTTGCTGCTGCTGTGGTTGCTGAGGTGGTGGTGGAGGTGGTGGTGGTGGAGGAGGTGGTGGTGGTGGTTGTGGTGGTTGTTCAAGATGCTCACTCCTTTGGCTGAGGCTCGCCCTGGGTTCAAAACTTGCCTCAAACTCGCTTGGGTTGCTGCAGTTTGACGCCTTTTCCATGGAGGAGTAACCTTGGCTGGCTCGGTAGTAGCTGGGCACGGGGACTTCATGGTCATTTAGGCAAGGTTCAGGCATCTGATTGGGGTAGAGGGTCGCCTCAGTGGCGTTTTTTGCTCTTTTGTCAGCATTGTACATACAGCAAGCATTTTCTTCCTTGACATTGGTTGGGAAAGAGCAGGAGGGGAGTTGTCTCGCAACAGGTTGTTCGATTCGGTAAGTATTTTTGGGGTCACACCAGGTGTCTAGCTGAGAAAGGTAAGATGGATAGGTGTTGAGAGACAGGCTGGCGTTATTCACCTCGTCTCTTTTGGAAAGAGACGGGATAATTCCACAGTTCCTCATCATTCCACAGTTGAAGTCGTTCCCAGATTGCATATACATTCCTTGGTTAGAGGAATAATTCTCCCCTCTGCAGGTACCGGCTAACGAGTCCATCAAAAACGAGTTAGAAGTCACATTGTTGGGACATGACATTTTCAGAGAGGGATTTTAAAGAGGAATACTACAGCCAGGGGCTGACATCTTTTTTTTAGGGAAAAATATCAGCACCATAATTATCCACGCATTGGTCCCAACCACGTGACTGTCAGGCCAATGAGGATTGAAAATGGCCTTGATGATTCAGACGCCGGTGACGTCACCGGGGTCAAGTTGTTGAGAGAGGAGAAAACCAGCGTGGAGCAACAGCGACATCTATCAGTTTCTGAAGGGTAGAGAACCCAGGACCTTCACGTTGAACAAAGGAGAGAGACCCCCTTTTCCTCCAGTTTGTTTACCAATGAACGAACGCGTGTCTACAGCAGAGTGGGGGGGAAATAAAGGAAGCGAACGCGTAAATAGAAGCAAAGTCAAATTCAAATTAAAAGGTCAGCAAAAAATCCACTTTCATCTCCCACTCTTTTCTTTCATTCTTACCCTTTCTTTTTTCCTCGCCTAACCCCTTAAGATAAGTCTAATTTCTTGTGGGCAAATAATTAATCAACCCCAAACCCCAAAAGAACTCCCCCGCCATCCCTTCTCCTTATATCGAATTTCTCTTTCTTTTTCGTTCTCTCCCTCTTTCTTCCCCCGCTCCCCACCCCAATAGCTAAACTTGAAATGCATGAAAACTGTTCCTTCAGACATTTTTTTTTTCTTGTTTCAGAACTACTTTGGTAGATTCATTTTGATTTGGAAAACAAGCAAACAAACCTCGCTATATTGAATGCAATTCCCTAAAGATGTAGGTCAAAGCACCTTGAGAAATATGAAGCAGTGTCGTTAGGGTCACTTTATATTAAGTTCAGGTGTTTCTTGCGTGAGGAACCAGCTTAATAACTGAAATGGCGACATTTTAGATTTTGTTTCATGCGAATCGTTCTTCCTAGTCTGTTATAAAATTGTTCTCTCCGTTGGTTTCTTTCTGGAGTACTTTTGTAAAAATATTTCCCCTGCAAATACTGAATGAAACGTTCTTCTCCTTTCTAACAACCCCCAAACCCGCAAACTTTCATCATTCCTGCTTTCATTGACGCAGAAGCTCTGCACAGGTTTGTTAATAAACTTCCCAAAATTGCATCAAAATAAATATATCAATGGGAGATAGCACAGAAGTATCTTCTACTCTTAGGGTATAAGTCTGGACATTCCCCACCCATCTTCAGGAAATTACGACAATTAAATAGAATGAAATTTTAAAATATTGGGTATTTTAGGGGTGCTTTATTCAGCAGAAAGGTTGTCCGATCAAACACGGTTTTTTATTTGACCTTATTTTCATTGATTAAACTCCAAGCAAATATCTATGTGTGTTTATTTCTTCTTAATTTCCCTACTCCAGTCTCGTTCAGTCTTTATGACCCTGTCTCCCTTCTCCTTCTCGCTTTCTCCCTCTCTTTTAACTTAACGATCTCAGAATAATAACTGGTATTACAGATATAAAGATATGTTGAACGAGGTGCTTTCATTGTGCTGTTTCCTTTATTAGACGTTTTCTAAACAGGCTAGCAATTAAGCCAAATTATTATTTAGTGTATATCAAATTGACTACACTGTTAGAATCCCGCTTTGACAATGATGTCTATAGTTTTGGGTGGTTGTGTGTGGTTTTTTTAAAAAGGAATCTGACACTTTGTGGCTAAATCCATGAAAAAGAGAGGAATAGTACTAGACCATGAGAATATTAATACTACCAATACTTATAATGGCAGCTGGGAACAGTATTAGCTAAACGGCTGGAATCTCAAGATCATTACGACGGATCTGAAACCTTTTAAAGAGTTCATAGTCATTCTCAAGGAGTGGGAGGGAAGGCTTTTCAAATAGAAGAGGAAAACGGTGAGGAAAATTGAGCCAGAAAGTTTGGTAGGCTGTGGGGTTATGTGGAGAGAATTGAGGAACTTGACCAATTTCAGTAATGTATATTTTGGTGTTATTGTTTCAAATGCAGTGCTGGCTGCCCAAAGCCATCAGACCTTGACGACAATGTTTTCTACAACAACTGTTTTACAATTCCACTCGGCTGTTGCTTCGGAAGGGCACGCAGCCTGCTGGCCCCCACCTTCAAAACCAGCCCCCTCCACATCTTCAAGGGTGAGAAGTTTTAATATCTTAGGCCAAGGAAGTCTTAAACCGCATCATTCTATTTGTCTCAACCACCCCCCACCCCCACCCCCGACCGCCCCACAATCCACCTCCACCCCGAAATACAGCCACGCTAAGAGCTTTTTTTCCTGCACTTTAAACGCCGTTTGCTTCCTCTGGAAAGCTATTTGAGACTTTATAGCCTCTATTTGTGTTATCTGCATAGGTCTTTTTAAAACAGTTTGATAGAAATCGTTCAGTTTTATGATATCCAACGAAAATTCCACATAATATTTATAAGCAAAGAATAAAACTTTAGCATGGGAACCAATACTTCCTCATTTATAGGTGATGAAATTAAAGACCAATGCAGTTTGGCATTATATGGCTTTTTTCCCCTTCTCTCCCTCCACCCCCACCCACCCCTCCCCCACCCTTCCCTTCTTTATTTTTTTGCAGATCATGTGGCTGACTCAATATTTTTAGGCTCTGAAGCCCTACACGTCTTCATATGTGCATTTTGTGGCGGGGGGAGAGAGACCAGCATTTGACCCCGTTTCCTTCCCTGTGAGTGAAAATGAAAATGTGTTTCCAAGTCTTTTATATCCTTATTTACTGCTGTGCATTCTTGCTGTGTGTTATATTCCCCCTTTCTCTCTCACACACACGCATACTAGGAAGCAGGAAGAGGAATTTACAAACCGCACTGTGGTGAAACCTGTCAAATAATTTGATTTTTATCCTCTTCACAGATTCACACACCGCCAAGGAATTTTCAGTGGATGAGATGTTGTACCCATATCTCTGAAGACAAGATAGAGGGCGTTTTAAATGTGTGAAGATGATGAAGATAAAATAAAATGTTGTGGGTAGGTGGGTGTGTATACATACACACAAACATACATACATATATATATATATACACACACACACACACACACACACACACATGTGTGTATATACTGGTGGTTTTGACTATCATTGTTTTCACTGAGGATTATTGACATATTCATACATATGTATTTTAAGGAGCGTAGGTGTCTCGGAAGTCATTTTTTTAAAATGTAAAGCCATAGAGTTATTTAATTCCAGGCGTCTCCTGTGGGCTTTGACGGTCAAAGTCTTACCCAAAATAAAACAACAGCCAGAGAGAAGGAGCGAGAGATGGTCATAGTAGATGGAGGGACGTGGAGGAGAACCCGCTTCATTCCAAACAGCGAGATGCATATTTCCTGACATCATTCTAGGTCTTTTGATATCTGGCGGATCTGGCGCTGAAGGAATGCTGGGGAATGTCTCCAGGAGACCGAATATTGTTTAAAGTTAAAAATAATTAGAAGTATGATAAACATGGGTCATTAATGGGAAGAGAAATAAAATCCATCAGCCTAAGTAGAACCCCCGTTGGGAAAAATGCTTTAGTCTAATTGCAGAAAATAAATACCAACAAATGCTATTAAAACTTAAAAAGGAGAAAGCCTGTGTGTGGAATAAAGACCTATAACAGCCTGCTCTGGGTTTTTACACTCCTTTGGAAATCAGGGTGGAAATGAAACATGCAATGCCCCTTATTAAAAAAAAGGAATGGGGGGGGGGGAGAGGGTAAGAAAGATTGGGGCGGGTGGGGGAAATTATACATATGTAGACTTTAAGTTGGCTCACATGTAGAGTGGGGTTCGGCAGTGTCTTATTCTTTGGCTTTGTGGCTACTTCGGTATGATTTCGCGGGAGTAAAAGCCAGGAAGTGGTTTTTTAAAAAGTCAAAGAGGAGTTAAAAATAAATAAATATTAGGGGATTTCTTCCTTCCTTTCTTCCCAGTGTCTGGACATATGAGGCAAACTGCAGACGGTCCTGCTATTGTCTTTGGTGTCTGATTGCTCTCTCTGTGAATGCCAAAGGCAGACAGTTCAGTTGACCCAAAAGAGGGGGAGAGGAGCCTTGAAACCCGTCTCCCTTTGCTTTCCTAGAGCTTTGCACTGGGCTGGAGACGGAGGGCACGCGGCTGCGAGGGGTTATGGGGTGGGTGGGAAACACAAACAGGCGCGCACACAGGCGCGCTGCCAGAGCACCACATTTCCCATTAAAATCTAAAGAATTTTTCTCCCAAAAAAAAGCAAGGAAGGAAGAAAAAAGGTGCACGTGTCCAATAATTCACGTAAAAGCACATCTCAAACTTGCACATAATATTTTACCTGTTCCCTTTTCCTTCTAATTATTTAACCGTGAGTTATGCGTGGAAAGTGTCTCTTACGTCCATTGTATTTTTTAACCAACTCCCCCCCCCCTTAACATTTTTATAGCGAACATTCATTTTCGCTTCTAGGAAGTATTTGGTGGCAACACTTTAATGATTACCTTAAATTTGTATTTTTTCCCCCTGCCTGGTATTATGCCCCGTGTTGTGGAGGAAATAATTCTGATTTATGGCAAAGTACACTAGAGTACAATAACAGTGATGCAAAAATAAAACCCACGCCTTTAGATGTTGGCTTAGAAACTGTAAACTATCACCACCAGAAATCTATCAAACTTTACAATCCCTCTTATACTGCTTCCTTCTTTCGGAGTAACTTAAGTCAAAGAATTATGGAATGATATTATGTTCCTTGAGGTGGTATTGAAAAGTGCTCAAGTTATTTCTACCTCCAACATAGAATCTTCAGTCACCAAAAGACCGGCCTGAGGTTGGCCACCTTTCTTTGTTTTGCATGGTGGAGACCAAAGTTGTCCAGAGTTACTTCGTGGTGTTCACACACACCAGTGACAGTATTCAAGTTGCTGCTCCTATCTCTCTCCCTCTCTCTTTCTACGTGTGTGTGTATACAGTTACACATACCCCCAATGCACACAGAATGTAAAAAAAAAGAGTTTAAGCAATGTTAAAGATTGCATTGGGAACATCAAAGTAGCTGGGTCGCTGGGCCGCTGGCCTTATCCGTCAGGCTCTTCTTAACTAAAATCACACACTGAGAAGAGAAGCAACAATGTGAATATATTGCCTACTATTTGTTAGCATCTGATTTTTCCTGATACCCTTCCAATTTCAGCTTGAAGGGTGATGTGAAAAAAGCTTTGAATTTGGGGTGTGGGGATCTGCTCCTGATAGAGGAGGGGATATCTATCTTTATACCTATCTGGCTTATGAATACTTTATTATTGCAAACTACTTCGTACAATTAGCTTGATAAGTTGACAAAGAAGCAGAGAAGGCTGAAGGGGGCCATATCATTCGAAGCTGCGTTTATTAGGAGAGAAACCATCGTGCTATGCCGGGTATTTTCGAAGGATTTTCTGACTTAGTTCCATTATTGGGTTAAAGTGTGGTTCAATGGTTTTCAAAAATACGTGCTCGTTTACACCGCTGCTACCTCTTTTTCTAAGAAAATTTTAAAAATACGAATGAAAGAAATAGTATTTTTTCCCAGGGAAGAGAACAATGTTATATTCTTAGTGGGGAAGAAAAAAGAAAAACGCGCGGAATGAGAATTTTAGGATACACAGAATTAGTTAATTACCTGTTTTTAAAACAACCCAAAGACAAGCTAACGACAAAAGACCTCAGAAACTGCCTTTCCTCCAATGGCAGTATATAACCGGGCAGGCTATCGCATAAGATGTGCAAAAACACATTTCCCGATTATTTCGAAATATGTATTATTTCCCTAGTTTTGCCCTCGGCTGTTAAAATTTATTAATAGTGATACAGGTGTTGGAATCCTTTCTCCAAAGCGAGAAGTCGTCGGTTCAAATAAAACCTCGGCTATAAGTCCACCTAAAGTCTGTATCCTGCGTCGCTATGTTCCAAAGATCGGTGGCACGACGTGTGGATGCTATTTCATTCAATTAGTTAACAATTCAGTATAGGTGTTTTCAATAGGAAGCGATAAGTGCTTCAGGGAGTTTAGTTATATATGCAAGCGCCCACGCTACCATATCCTTAGTTGTAATGTTGATATCAGCCGCAGCCGCTGCTCATTTTTTAAGGTGCCATTTCTGTGGAAAAAAACTCGATCGGCACAAGGGTATCCAATTATTTTAGCAATCGTTTGAACCGAGACATAAGGTTTACATTAAAAACGTTTGAAAAGAATGGCTGCAGATGGGTCTGTACATGTATTGCTTAGATCGGCTCTTTTAAAATGTTGTCGACTTAATTTTAACCACGTAGAGAAGCATCTTTTTTTGTTCTGCTTTCATTGATTGTTCATTTTATTATTTTATTTTTCGCCAGAATAAACATACATATACATTTTTTTTGGGTACGGCTCCTATCAACAGCGTGATCAATTTTCATTCGCTGCAGCAGAGATTCGAAAGTCTTCCGAAGCTGCAAGCCACATTCTTGTGGTTTCATGTTGTAATTCGGTGGTTATCAAAAGCAGAGAGACCTGCTTGGGTCTAACATATGTTGAACATCCGTATAGTTCGCAACTTTATTAAAAGAGTATAAACGAGGCCTTAATGAGACGCCATTTTAAGGGTGGTTTTTGTGAAAAAATATATAGCAAGAATGATGGTGCATGATATAATGTGAAAGCCTGATCAATTTTGCTCTCAAAGTAAACTTCAGATTCATATAAGGATTATCTAAATGGGGGGATTGAAAGTATGGAAGGATGGGGGGGGTAGTTTTGCTGTATTGCTATCAATGCCATTCCCCACTGCATTCATACACAAATCCATATTAAAAAGAGGAAAAAATAGGCCTTATCATAGTCCACCTCCCCTTTATCCAATTTTGTGCCCATCAGATGTGCAAAGAAAGGCAGGAGACAAAATTAATCGTACATTCAATTATGCTTTTGGAGAGGAGGGGAGGGAGGTTGCTCTTAACGACCCACAAGAGTCTCTCGCCCTAGCAAAATGGGGGATCGCGGGGACATTTTATTTACAGGCACGCAGGCATGGCTTGTTCTCTTCGTCGGGGGCTCGGAGGTGCCTCCTGCAGAAGTTACTTGCAAGCAGAGCGGCGAAAGTCACCCCCCTCCCTCCCCGAATCCACAACCAGGCAAAAAAGACCGGCTCAAGGCGATAGGAGCTTCAAGTCCACTTGCCAAAGCCACTGCCCCCTTTCTCTCCTCGACAGGCTTCTCCGGGGTCCACTGAGGCCAAGTTTCCGAGCCCAAAAGTCCAAACTCTTTGCGGACCTCCAGTGGTGGTGGAAAGCTTTGCCCAGGGCGATTGGTCTGGCGGCTCTTTTGCTGGGTTGCTTAACAGGGTTGCTTTATTTACATGATGCCACCGGAGAGCAGGCTGCACAGTCAAGTTTATGTTTCTCAACTCCAGAACTCAGAGGAGGAGGAGTGTTCTCTGGGCTGCTGAGACCACTTGCCCAGAGGTGCGTGGGTCTGCATGCCCGTGAACTGCCATGTTCAACATACAAGCTGTAGCCTGCACAAACCACGCCAGGCACACGCAGAAACACACCCGGACGCGCACACATCTCCATCTCCCCCAGCTCTAGTGCCCACTGATGGTTGTGGTGGGGGGACCAGATTGCACTTCGCAAACAAACAACAAACAGCAACAATAACAAAACGGGAGGACTTATTTCTTGCACTCCAATTAACATTTAAAAACAGAATAAGTCCTGCCCAGAATCCAGTTAAAAAACTCGCCCCTCACCTTCCTCACTCTGAGCTATATCTCCCAACAATGTCACCTCCTAGCAGCTTCCAATACGTTAAGGAGGGATTCCAGGCAGGGGGACAGGAAACAGGTTCGCTTAGCTGTGTGTTTGCACGTCACACCGAGAGGTCCTTCGCAATTAGCCTGTGTGCCATTAACGTGGCTTTACACCGAGATCCCCAGCCTATGAGGGAGAGGACCTTATCCTGATGGACCTTCCGAGCGAGAAATAAAGTTGTCTTATGCAAAGCCCCAAATGCGTGCTAGGAATTTAGAGGGAGGAGGAAAAGAAGGAGGGGGGAGAGAGAGGGAGAGAGAGAGGAGAGGGGCACTTGTAAAACTTTTATGCCAAACAAAGTTATAAAAACTTTCCATGCGTTAAGATATCAAAAGGTTTATAACAATAATAAAGCTTGAATGTGTGCTGGTGTGTGTGTTTGTGAGGGGGGGGAGAGAGAGAGAGAATGAGAGAGAGAGAGAGAATTCTAATATTCTAGCAATATTAAATCGCTGAGCAACTGAGTTAAATATTAAGTACCATAAACACCAGGCTTGGTTCGAAATCGGTATTTGTAATGTGTGAGTCCATATATATTCAAATGGGTGTCGTGTGTGTGTGTGTGTGTGTGTGTGTGTGTGTGTGTATCCCACACCCACAAACCCACACCCACGTATCGCCGCCTGCTGCTGGACTCTTAACTCAGTAGGCGGGAACATTTTAAAAAAAAACGAAAAAAGAATCTGAAGGCCTTTCTGATTCCGGTTTATTACAAAAGGGTTAAAGGTGATGGACTTGACTCCATTGAAGTTCAAAGACATCATATATTCACATTTTTTGTTGTTGTTCTTGTGGTCTTCGTCTCTCCCCACCCCCCCAAAACACAATGCAACCAACATAACGCTAGCGTATAAAGTACAGTTGGCTATTAGGCTATATTGCCTCTAGATGCCTCGACTTTGGGGAGGGAAGGGAGGCAGAAGGCTAAAAAAATTACACCCCTGCTCCTAAATGGTACCCCCTCACTCCCCTAGCTAAATAGTCCCCTTCCAAAAGAAAAAGGAAAACCCCCGAAGAACATTAACGGGTTATCCCTACCTCGCACTGCTGCTTAATACCCTTGTAAAGTCCCACATGGTCTATAAACTTGGATTTTACAACTGGCATTCCATTTTAGCTCGAGAAAACTTTGAACTAGGCCTCCAGTTTCATTGTGTCGCAGCCCCAGCCAAAGGAGGTGGGATGGGGGGGGGGGGCGGAGAGGAGAGGAGAGGGGGAAAGTTAGGAGTCAGAGCATGTGTGTGTGTGTGTGTGTGTGTGTGTGTGTGTGTGTGTGTGCAAGGGGGGGACTGGAAGAAAGCTAAGCAAAGACACCCTTATTTGTTTACTATTTACTGCGGAAGTCTTTTTCTATGGCCAGACGGTGGTAATTAAGGAAAAATTAAGCTGTTTAGTGCTGCAGTCTTTATTACAATGTCTAGACTAGTCGCCCCCTTTGTCCAGACAACGGCCGCAGTCACGGGGTATTGACTGGACTTTGTGACCTGGCGATGTGCACCTTATTGCACCTACGTTTTAAGTTTCTCCCTAACCTTGGAAAAGTTTAGAAGTCGCCCATTAAAGAGAGGCGGGCGCCTTTCTCCCCCATCAGAAAGATGCGCCATTTTGTTTCCTCTGTATTCCCCGCGTGTGAGTGGGGTGGTTTTGGCTCCACTTTTCTCCTAAGGGCTGTTTCGGACCTTCTTTGGTCCACCTTGGGTTCCAATGCACTTCCCACACCCTTCTGTGCTCTGGGCACCACAAACCAAAGAATCACCCGTGACAAGGACATATTTACAGTAGATCTTGATTGTCTAATCCAAGGAAGAGGGAGGTTATAGGCCCTACATCCGTATTCGCCAGACTCTTCAGGGAACAGCCGCACCACCACACACACGCACCAGGAGGAAGAAGGGAGAAAAACAGATAAATGCAAAAATAAAGCAGCTTCCATCCCGTGTATGTATATGTCTGTATGTCTATTTATATACAAACACGCACATACCCCTATTATTATACATAATCTTTCCCCCTCATCTCTTCTAATGAGAAACATTCCTGTTAACATAACCCTTTCAGATAGCATCATGGCGAACTGGAAGATGGATCTATCAAGGAAGCTAAAGTTTCTTTTCTCTCTGCCTCTTTTCTTGCAAACGAAGCACATTTTTGTGGGTTTCCCCATCGCTGACAAATCAAACCGAAAAGGCAACATCAAAGTATTTGCATTGCAAATGGTTGCATTTAGAAGCAACCCGTGAGGAACTCACATTGCCTGTGAAGGAGAATATAATTTTGTTACTGCTTGCCCTTTAAGCTAGAGACACCTTCAGACACCAAATGTGAGTAACACGAGGATTCGTCAAGAATGAATTGGTAGATTTAGAGTAGGAGACAGACTGACCATTCAGAATTGTTATATTCTCCACCACCACACAAAATTTAAAAAATACATTCAACTAGTGAAAGCGTCTTCCTGCGCATTTTCTTATCACTGTGAAGAAAATTACATTTATTTAACGGAGGGAGGAGTTGTAATACGTAAAATTGCGCTTCTGTCCCTATGTCTGTGAGTTGAACTTGTTTTTGTTTAAGAGAAGGAATTAAGTACTTGACTTTGCATTTGTGCATTGCAAGAGGCAAAAGGGGAGGGGGAGGTACTTTATCCTTGACATTACGAAAATTTCCGCTTCTTTTGTGTTTGCAATCAGAGATGCGCTCATTAGCAGACATCACATTAGTTGTGCTTTTTAAAAAGAAAAAAAGGGGGAAAGCACGTTGCAATATTGCTCATTAAGCACCAATTTCAGCATATTGCAATATATTTCTCTTCCAGGGTGGGGTGGGGGAAAAGGGAAAAGAAATAAAAAGATTAACTACATTGGGAAAACAGACAAAGACATCTGGAGCCAAGCACAGGGCTGTATTATTGGGCCAAGAAATTCCTATAAATTTGAATGCAATGATGAAAACAATGAACTCCACAACAAATGTCTAGTTAAACGCAGAAGGTTCATATTAATTTGGCTATATCATATCGCATACGTATGTGTGCGTATATATATATATATATATATATATATATATATGCATGCGTAGGTACACACACACACACAATTTAATCATTTGGCCATAGGAAAGTCCATGCCACGTTGACCGCAATGAGTCTTTTAAGAGGGAAATACTAATAAAATGGTCAAATAAAATCATAATGTAGAACAGCTTGAAATGTCTTTATTTGCCACAGAATTTCACAGAGTTTCCCGGGATTCACTTCTTTACATACACAAAGATTTATTTATAATTGTGGTTGTTACTGTTGTTCTTGTTCTTGCTGCTGCAGTTTGGTCTCCCACGTCCAGGAAAGAAAGGGAAAAAAGCATTTACATACCATTTAAGAGACAGTTATTGCGAATTTATTGTAGTCCATTCCCCATTCCTTCCCCCCCCCGCCCATCCCCCACCCCTACCCTCTCTCCAGATGCAAAGAGGGGAAGAAAGAAAGAAAGAAAAAATCAAACCTGGGACTGCATAGAATATGAATATATAAAAGATACATGAGGGAATCAATGGAAATCACATCCTTATAGTGATACCAATTCTTGAACAGGTTATTTAAATTAGATTTCAATGAACAACAGTCCTTGGCATGTACAGCAGTGGAACCCTGATGGAGTGGAGTGCGTGTGCACGGATGAACACGTGTGGGTAGATACACACACACACACACACACATCTGCACGCACACTCAGGCAAAGCCCTCCTCCCAACCGAAGACTTTGGGAGGCGCTTTTGCGTAGATGCATCATCAACTTGCATATCAAAATAAGGAGAAGTAGGTGCATACTGTCGTGAACACAGCACTGTAGTTTCCTCCATCGAACATAGATGATGATGATGATGATGATGATGATGATGAAGATGATGATGAAGATGAACCGAACAAAACAAAACACCGATGATAAAAATAATTCCATTTCTTCAAGACTAAACGTTAAATTAAAAGTTCATACAGTATTCAAGTCCTTTCAACGGTTAGATAATCGGGAAAAGTGTATAAACCCTGAACCAGGTCCCAAACATACAAATATAAGGAAGGGCGGAGAAGGTTGAAAACTCTGAGGGTTGCTTGAAGACTCCACAGTCAAACCGTGCTTGCAACTTCCCTTCTTCATACACAGAATACTTCAACGAGCAGAGGATGTATTTTTTATTTTTTTATTTATATATATATATGTATATATAATATACAAAAGAGGTTCACAATAAGGGATTTCCAGAGAAATACTGCAGGCGGTCTCTGCTTAGTTTTTTTTCTTTCATCCTTCTGTTCTGAAACCAAATTTTAACTTGTCGATCAGTGAGATTCAACATTCTGGACAGCTGCAGCCTTTTTTCTTTGTTTATGTAGACATTGAAGAAAAATTCTCTCTCTAGCTCTCTGATTTGGAATTTCGAATAGGGACATCGCTTCTTTCTTGTGCGGGGGGCACCTTTAGGGGGGAGGGGGGAGAAAAATATAACCAGGAGGGAGTGAAAATAACTAAGCAAATGACACAACAGAGCCCCAATAACCTCCCCCCCCCCATCACCAAGAGCTCAAATGCATAGCTTCTCTCTCACACGCACACCCATCTGGAAGCACATCCTACGGCCATGTGTAACATCCTAACAGACATGTGTACCACAACACAGCCATGAAGACAGCCTTTCCTGTTTCG
This sequence comes from Podarcis muralis, assembly GCF_964188315.1. Lineage (NCBI taxonomy): Eukaryota > Metazoa > Chordata > Lepidosauria > Squamata > Lacertidae > Podarcis > Podarcis muralis. Next base: position 10,184,275 of record NC_135656.1, on the reverse strand, counting down.
AGCCCATGATCATTTCGCCCTGTTTTGGGGGGCTTTTTCCAAAGGGATTCCTGAGTGCAATAATCAACAATAACTGCTGGGGGGAAGGAAGCCGGCGAAGCAGCTGGGAAGCACACACGTTCAAACTGCAAATCTGCCGCCTTTCTAACAAGAGTCAGCAAGAGCAACATTAGAGGGCTAAGAATTCTGCTCTGCATAAGTTTTTGATTATCGGGAACGCCACCCTCCAAATACATTCAGCACACACATACACACAGAGAGAGAATCAAAGCGACATATCTGAGCAGTCAAAAAAAGGGAAGCAATGTGTTCCCCAAGGCAGCAAACAGAATTGCAAATACAACGTGTGCGCGCGCCTGGGTGTGTGTGTGGGTGTGTGTGTGTGTGTGTGTGTAAGTTCATGCAGGACTTAGCGTTCCATTCACCTATGAATGAAAAAATAAATAAAGATCCATGATGCATTTGCTTGATCAGTTGCTTCGATTTAGGGTTGTTGTTGTCGCTTTAAAAATGAAAATAAACCCACTTATATATGAATATCTAATGGCATCTATTAAAATATACTTAAAATGTGTGTGTGTGTGATAAACACATTTAATAGCAAAATAAGCATTGTCTATTTGAAAAGAAATCACCCAAAGAACTACGCCTAAGCAATGCAATTTGCAGGAAGAAAAGCAACAACAAGAGCAAGAACAACAACACAGGATGCACTGAGGACGTGAAAACGTTGCATTCCCTTTCCCCACATTCATAGCAATATAGATATATATTTGAATTTCTGCATGCATTTTCAATAAGGGGAAAAAATAACACCACCCGCCCGCCCCCCTCGCTCGCTCGCGTGCATCTCTCAGTGCCTCCTCGCGAGGACAGGAAGCAAGAGCAGTGTTCTGCCCAATTGCCTTTTACCCTCAGAAGCCCGGGACCAAATCCTTTTAAAATGCTCATGTAAGTTCATGATCAAAGTTAATATTTGTCACCATGGTGTGCTTTTAAAATTTCACAGACTCTGAGATACTGTGTCTGCGCCTAACATCTCCATTTTTCTCAAAGAGCCTTTCCCATCGTAAAAATTCTTCTCGTTGCAAGAAAGAGCTTTGTAGGTTATAATAAAATCCTTTGAATGCTTATAAAACTCCACATAAAATTTGACCGACAAAACAGCGGGCTAGTCCCTTAACCTTTCCATTTACTGCTTTCTCTACCTACTCGAGTTGCTGGTTTTGCTCCCTTCCTTGTTGACAGAGGAGGATGAAGCTGAAGAGCCCGGGTTGGTGTTTTCTTCCTCGTCTTCCGGGTCTACGCCTTGGTCGCCGCGGGATGACAGCGCGGTGGGCTGGGAGTCGGTCTCCAGCTTGCTCTCGGTCTTCTGCAAACAGGTCTCGGGCGGGTTCTCGGTGGAGCAGTAGGCGTTTTCGAAGAACCGGTCGAAGCCTTGCGGGAGGACACTGTTTTTGTTCATGCTGGAGTAGAAGCCCGTGGACGCCGGGTGGTTGGAGCTGGGGTGGTGGTGGTGGCTGTACACGCTTTCGTTTTTCATTAGCATTTCGGTCATGGTGGAAGGCGGGAGGCAATCCCTGTGCATCAGATCTTCCGCGGAATAACACGAGGCGTAATTGCTTCTATGGTGCCATTTATTCGAGGGGTCTAGCCCGTAGGAAACCTCTCGCACTGGCTGCACTTGAGAGAGGTTAGTGGAATAAGGGTAGGAGATTTGGCGAGAGGGGGCCTGTGGCAAGAAAGATGACACAGTTGAAAATTCTGGGACGTAATAGGTGCAGCTGGGGAGGTAGAGATTGGAAGCGCAACCTGCTCTCTCTCCAAAGTCAGCACTCCGCTCTTTGCGCGACTGGGAGCAGAAGTTTCCTAGGTTCACTGAGTTAAACATCTTTCTCCTTTTCTTGCTCCTATAGATAGATGTTTTGGATCCGATGTGCAGAGGGGGAAAAATTTGGGAAGGCGAGATGACGCGCTATCCGTCTTAGTCGCTCTCTCCAGGACACGTGATCCAAAGTAGATATTGTCATATATCAGTTTGGAGCACTTAGAAGCGTAGGAGTGGTTCACTTAGGTAAGATCTCAGAGGTTCAAACGATTGGTTTTCAAACACCGCAGAAACATTATGAAAATCAATCGCAGATTTGTATTCATTTTCTTCTAGGCACACCCCTTGTAAGCATTCAAAGCAGATAGCGAGGGGATGGCTGGTGAAGTTCTCTCTCTCTCTCTCTCTCTCTCTCTCTCTCTCTCTCTCTCTCTCTCCTATTTGGATTTTGCTTTCAGTTGTTCAGGAGGATTCAGATATGGGGTTGGGTGGGGGTAGCTCAGGGGTGGAGGAGGCGAGGGAGGGTCTAAAGGATGTGTTAACTGTAATTTTTCCTCTCTTACTTTTTTTTTTAGGGGGTTCTTTCCATGCAAGTCACATTTTAGGCATGATCAGACATATTCTTTTATTTCCCCTTTTCTTCTCTTCTTTGTCTTTTTTCTTTTCTTTTCTTAAAAATGTGGATTCAACTGTTAGAAGCCCAGGGGACTGGATAAAGATTCTTCAGTAAGTTTTCAAACATTTCTCAAGATCTTGCTCCAGGAGTCCGGGGTACATCTCCATATAGTGGATGTGGGTGGGTCTTTGGAACAGATAGGTATATAGGGGAGCAACTGGCAAGTTTCTCACGTTTATTAATTACTTAGATGCCTATGTAGGGATCTCATGTATGCATAAGGACACCTAATCTGCCAAAGAGAATGCACACCTCCTGCAGCATATCCCAAATATGCGAGGAGCCGAATAAACTTTGAAACTTTTCTAGGGATTTAAGCCCGAACCTGAACCCTCTGAGGCATGGGCTTAATGACCTCAGAGTATTGGAATTAGGGAGGATACATCAGGACATAGGACTAATAAATATTCGAAAGCCCCCTTTAACGTTTGGTTAAATATTTATCATGTAAGAGTGGTATATTGAATATTTAATGCAGCTGTTTATTGTCAATCAATGTATGTTCACGGTGCCTTGCGACCTTTATTCTGCCAGAGAAAGAAAAGGCAGGGGGGGTGCACTGAAAAAAATAAATAGGATTCTTATTAAAGTCATTTGTCCTTGTATTTGGTGCTCTTGGAGTCTCTCACCGCCCACCCTGTGATTCCCTCAGATTTTTAAAGCTGGAAGAAGGAATATTTGTAAAAGGTGTCTTGTAGAACATTCCTCATGACTTTCAGACAATTGTTAACCTAAAGTGTCTTCTTTCAGTCATGATCCAGAAAGCCATGCTGTAAAGGCGTTTAGAGAATATTGACAGTTGATAGAGGCTGCTGGCATATCCAGGAAAATCCCCCTAAACAAAGGATGCGTGCTTAAAACTCTCCTGTCTTTTAGATGATCTGGAGCACACATCACACAGGCTCATCAAACAGATTTTGCGCCTGAATTGACAACTTTTTCATTTGTTTTTTTATTTTAAAAAAGGTCCTGTAATTGATCTGCAAAGAAATAAATAAAAATGTTTAGTTTCCACCTGATGCAAAATATCTCCAATATTTTGTTGTCTTTTTGCTCTCATCTCTGCCTTTATTTCTGTTTTTTAATTCACTTTGCTCTCTTCAAAGAAGTGTGTGTGCGTGCGGGCGTGTGTGTGTGTAGGACCCAACAACTTTGCTTTGTTTACATAGAATCCTCCCGCCTTAATCTCCATCGCTGGCTCCAGTTTTGGACAGTTTAAAAGCCTCATAACAAAATTCACACAGCATCAGGAGGGCAAAATGACTTTACTAGTGATATCCTGTCAATTCGTGTTGCAGTAAATTAAACTCTCAGGAACAAATAACAAAGTCCAGGAACATGGCGGGCTGGTATATAAGAATATGTGGGAACTGAGGGGTTGTTATTTTTTAACGTGATGGTTTTTGTGGTTGTGAAGCTTTTCCTTTGGGTAAGCCTTGAACAAATCCTTAAGAAGAAGAAGAATCTAGCAACTTGGGATACAAAAGGAGACGCTCTGTGATGACCTCATTTGCCCCATAATTCATTTTAATTTGGGAGGCTCTTTTTACTTATAAAACCACCAGGTAGAGTTTAGTCAGCAGGTAGAACAGATACCTAAGCAGTCTGCAGCGACGAAGACGCCCCAGGAAAGGAAGGGACATCTGCTGAAACCAAAAAGGGAGGATGAGATTAATGAACAGAATGACTGAAACGAAAAATGATTTTTGGTCACGGGGAGGAAACTGACTATATCGGACAGGAGATCAAAATCTTTAAAGGTCGTGTGTGTCTCGGGACTGAAGCATAGCCTTAAAAACCAAAGTGGGACTTTTATAGGGTGGGTTTCTTTCGAATCCAGAGTCTTTATAAAGTGATCTTACAGACAAAACCTAAAGAAAACATGGCGGCTCTCTCTCTCTCTTTCTCGTGAAGCCCTCTGATCAACCTGTCCTTTTAATTTCATACGCCTACGGGCGACGTTCTTCACTTTCGACTGTTCTGCGTCTTTGGACGTAGGATGCCTCCCCCGCAGAGGGTTCAGATAAACGCGCCTCCAGGTTCCAAACCATTCTGAGCCTCCTCACCAAATACACACCTCTGCGCATGGGGAAGAAGAGATGGGTGTGTGTTGTGTGTGGGAGAGGGGGGACAGGAGTAGTGCAAGGCTTCTGCAGGGATGGTCTGTTTTGGTTCTCTCCTTCGCTCTGCTGTTTATGAGTTAGATGCTGCTTTAGACACAAACTTTTAATTAAAGTGTCAGGGAGCCTTTAACTACCCCTTTTTACGCCGCAATATTCATGCTAACTACAAACTAATAAAAATATTGTTTACGGGGATCATTATTTTCCTCCACTCCTACTTACCAAACACTATTTATTGAACCTGCCCGAAGTGGGGTGGGGAAACTGAAGAAATTTGCAGTGCTGGGTGCTGTTTCGGAATGGTTCTGCAACATCTCTTGGAAAGTGAGTTGCCCCCGCCCATTCCCCCCACCTCTTCTTCTTTATTCCTTCTTTCCACTTTTCCTGGTGGGGCAGAAATTTCTCCTGTGTCTCATCCGGCTGCATTGGTGGCGAGCAGAAGGGGTCTAAAGCGGGTGGCTGTTGAAAGCATGTGGGGTATAACACACAGGATATCTCCTCTAGGTGTGCGAATAATTTATTGCTCTTAATAGGTAGATATAAGCTCAAGCGAGCCCCAGTGCCGTTGTGTTTTTTAAAGCCCGGTTTAAAGTATAGGATTTGTCGGCTTCCTGCGAAGAAGCACAGAAAAGACAGCTGTGGAGCCACAGCACTTGAATTTGAACCACCAAAGTCAATTCCCTGACTACCATAAAACAGAAGAATGAAGGCTGGAAGTCTCACATTCCTTTTGGTCTCCACTAAATATATATATATATATATATATATATATATATATATATAAAACAACACAAAAAACCCAACAGCCCATTGAGCATAAACCGTAGAGTTCTTTGAGTGCTTTACTCGTTGATAGATTTCATATTCACAGCCAAGAAATACTTTTAAAAAACTTTTTTTAAAAAAAAAATAGTTGTCCAAAAACCCTCTTTAATATATACGGGAGAGAGAGAAGAAGTAAGAAAGGGGAAAACCTTTCAAAGTAGGTGTGTTATGACAGTGTCTCCCCAAGTTGTGTGATGGTGTGACTCACTATGAAGATGCATAAGGAAAGAGCAGAGCGGGCAGAGAGAACAGGATTGTGTCAATTGCCAGGCAGAGCTTCCTAGGTGTAATTAGACATATGTATATGTTCACCCGGCTGGTTGTTTGTGGCTCGCCAAGTGTACTTCAACATGGCATTGCTGTGTTAATCAGGCAATACGTTCCCTTCTTCTGTTGCCGGGTCATTTGCCCGACAGAACCAAGATCACACTATAAACGCATCCCAGTATTTTGTTATTGTTATTATTATTTAGGCAGAAAATTGTATCCACGTGGACAAGACTTTCTAGGAAACGTACTTTTCTGTGGGTAAAATGAACTTTGAAAGAACCCAGCTCCGATTATAGTTGTGGCGGGTTTGGCCAAAGAAATGTTCCCATCGTGGTCAGGACTCCGGTCTCTGGGTTTGTTTGTGTACATTAAGCGAATCAAGACTGAACGGTACATGATGGCCAAAGAGGGTTTGGGAATAACTAACAAACCTTTGCCAACTAGTCTATGGACGGCAAAGGTTTGTAGGTATGGTCGAAACCCGCCTTGGATCTCATATGAACTAGTTTCATCGTCCTCTTATCAGTTTGGGAGATAAATTAACATATGTAAATCAGTGCAAATTTCGATTAACTTCATGGTCCACACCGATTAATGCTTTCATTCAGAGATCGTCATACGGGTCTCTCTTCTAGAAATGTGCAGACTATGACACAAAGACTACCTTCTAGAATATGCATAAATGTAGATATTCTAATCTAAATCTCTATTTTCCCATCTCCCAGCATCTCAGTCATAGGCACATGTACTACCCAACCCTAAAGATTTTCCTAGGGAGAAATGGGGTCACGAAAATGTTGTTTACCTCTTGCCTTTTGGCCTTTTCTTGCCGGATTTCCCCCGAATTTCAGAATGAAGCGGACGCCCCTTAGATATTTCTACGGCCTACAATAAGATAGGTTCTCTATACAGGGGATGAAGGATTACTTTTGTGAGGTTCGGGGATGGGAAGCCACCCAAACATTTCAAGCAGCCGTTTTCGCATGCCTTCTTTGGGCCAAAGAATCCCAAACTTTTGACACTTTAGGATTGTGACCTGTGAGTCTTCAGCGATGCAGCTCACTGGAAGCAATTGAGTCCCATTGAATCCTATGCAATTGACTTACAAGTCAATGTGTTTGGGATCACAGCCTAGGAATGATTTTTCCCCCGTGCAACAGCAATGCAATTACTTCCCAAGGAAAAATAAAATACCCCGATGTATTTAAATCAAGCCAAAGGGTACTACAAACCTTCGCCAGCAAGCAGATTATCCTCGACTGCTTGTGTGTTCAGGAAATCCGGGGCCAGAGACAATAGCTACAAGTAGGAAGCTCTTGGAAAATATTATTGTCCCCCAATGGCAAAGATAAATTTAATTGGATATAAGCCAGCCTACTAAAGACGACTTCATAAGCTGCTAACGATTCAAAGCGGGGAAGCGGGGAGGGGGAGAATGTTTCAGATCTTCCACAGGCCAGGGTTGCAAGTTCAAAATCATGTGGACCCAATAAAGATAAAAGCTGATAAGCGGTATGCTTCCCAGCCACACGCAAAGTCAACAGTGAGCAGTATAGCTGCGCTGAGGGATGCCCTGACTAGATGCCCCATGCAGAATTCTCCTCTGCGTATTATTGGGGTAATATAAACCATCATAATTGGGAGGATTGCAAATGATACTTGGCATATTGCAATGAATAATAAAGTGCAGTCACTGCTCAGTAGGGTCCGATCCTATGCACGCGAGCAAGTTCGATTGAAGCCCATTGTCTACAGAGGGTTGCTTGGCTTTACTCCCAAGAAAAACGTGCACTGGGTTGCAGCCATATCAATATACATGTAAGGATCGTTAGGTCAGTTCCACTAGTTAGCAAGCTAGAAGCGAATAAAAGGAACTCTTACGCCAACATATTTGGCCGACCCTTCCAGTCCAGACACACTTGAATATATATGCTACAAAGCCAAGTTCATTGGAGTTTGCCAATGGCTTATTCCGCTTTCCAAATGAAAGGGGACCTAGTAATTCACCCAAGAAGCCAATTTTCGGTGTGTTTCAGGTTCCTTTCAAAAAGAATAGCTGCACTGGATTGCGTTCAAAAAGAAAGTGGGCCATTGACCAACATAATACACAAACGTTTTAAAAGCACCCAACGTTTTAAATAATAAAATTCTACAACACGCAGAGAGTGAATAGACTTGCATAGATTTTTAAAAAATGCTTTATTGTCTGGATGAGGTTCTCGGGATGTGGGTCATCAAGTCCCAGCTAAGGAATTTTTGTTTCACGTGAGAGGTCAGTTTTATTAGCAAATATCTCCGTATGCACGACATAAGCTTTATTGTAACGGGATAGCTTCTTATTAGATCGTGTGAAGGAAGACACAGCAGCCACTGTGAGTGAGATTTTGCCAAAAGGGGTTTAACTTATATGAAACGTTCTGCTTTTGGTTGTGTGTATGAGCTGGATGTTTTTTAGCTTTTTAGTCTACCTTGATACCTACATTTCTTTCATTTCAGCCAGCAGGCTGCCTTGTTCCCATCAGACACACCGTGATCAAAGTGAAATCTCAACGTTTTTACAGGGGAGGGGCGGAAAGAAACTTCAATAGCTTAGCCTCCCGCTCCCCGATGTAAGTCAGTAGTGCTGGAATCAACCCCAGTATCCACATTTATCAGAATAAAATGAAACAGAATGCCTGGGATAGTTGTGTGGTGACATTCTGCAAACATAGAAACCAGCTATAAGGAATGCTCATTACTTCAGAGCGCCTTTTGGCAATGCTATGAAATATCAGCCTCTTTGTTTGCATGAGGACGTGTGCGCGTGCGCAAGGCAGTCTCTCTCTCTCTCGTGAAATCTATGTGTTCCTCAATATATGCATATGAGAACAGTTGAAAGTAACTTGATAGCCCACAAGTGCATCTACAGACATCAATTGTTGGAAATTCGCATGAAATGCAACTACAAACGCATGACTCTATATGTGCTTTTTGTTTTGTTGTTTTGAAATCTCGTGAATTATTATGTCTCGTGGTTTCTAGAAATTAGAGGTAGAAGAGTTATTTTCAGTGGGGTACAAGATCTAAATGATCCAGTCAAGATCCGGATCCTGTCCTTTAACAATAAAGTTGCAGGGGGGAGTGTGCAGCAATGCATTTAACTTTCAGTCGTGTGCATTCCCTTGGAAAGCCTTCTTGAAATCTCAAATTATATTTCTAAAATGAGGTACTTAGTTAAAAAAAAATTACTCGGAACAAAACCCAAATGCTGTCTTTCTCTGTATGCCATTCCACTTATGAAGTCGAATAGTTATTGTGGTCACAAATCCCACCAATGTCACTGAGGGACATACTTTATTCACACACACACCCTGAAATTAATTTAAAAGTGACCGTCTTTGGCTGGATCGTGCCTTTGACTATTTACTTGTGTTACAGCTGTGCCCCTCCCCATTTATAAACCCTCTTTTTATTAAATACCAGACTCTTTTTTCTTTCTTTCTTTCTTTCTTTCTTTCTTTCTTTCTTTCTTTCTTTCTTTCTCTCTCTCTCTCTCTCTCTCTCTCTCTCTCTCTCTCTCTCTCTCTTTCTCTCTCTCTCTCTCTCTCTCTCTCTCTCTCGTCTCTCCCCCGCCCTCTCTCTTTATACATACGTATATACATACAGAGTGACTTACGAAACAGAAATTTAAAATATCTGTTTTCTTAGTAATTTTATATCGCTTTAGTTATTGCCTTCATCCTACTAGGATTCAGAACCAGCTTGTCTGAAGTGCTGTTTGATGCTTCTATTCTCTCCCTCACGCGCACATTCCATCATTCTGCTTTCTTTATCAGACATACTCCCTTTGGGACTTCTTCAAATCTGCTATTCTGTGCCTGCATATAAAAGGATATTTTTTTACAGTAAGGAGTTTAGGAACTCACATGGTCGCATTGTCCATTTCAGTAAGCGAGAGGGGTGGCTGCAGGGAGACCAAATCCAAACTTGTGCGTCCACTGCACGCTGGAAAAGGATGCAGATTTGTTTGGCTTTGTTCTTAAAATACCTTTAAATACTAGCAGCGCGATACTAGATATTTTAAACTCGGAGTTCCCGTTGACTTCAAGGATGGGCACATAAGGATGTCTCCTCATAGTGACTCGCATCGTAGGTAACGTTGCAAGTAGTTTGCTGTTTAAAACAAAAATAAAGCAACGCTAATTGATAATGTGTGACTGAAAGGAAAGGACAAGTATATTCCGTGTTGATTTTTTTTTTTTTTAATACAAACAGAGGTCGTCTTTTTTTGAGGTGGATTGCTGCTTTCCAGTTTCCTCTGCCATGCAGGGCAAACGAATGAAAAGAAAGCTCTCCCGTGCCTTCTGCGCCACTCAGAAATCCCAAAACAAACAAATAAACAGGACTGGAAGTTCGAAACGGGGAAGAACTGCAGATAGCGCTGCAAACGCACATCTGGCATTAGTCTGGGAAGAGCCACACAAGCGCGCGCGCGCACCCTGTATAGATTAAGCGGCTTTGGAAACTGTCACTGGGAAATCTGTTCATTTTCTCTAATGGACTAGGAGCAGGATTGTTGTTATATTCCTCGCCCATCCCACAACAATATCCTTGCTAAACAGCACGCACGAACGCCGGGTGTCAAGACAATATAAATGATTGGGTTTGGGGTTTTTTTTTTTTGTTCAGAGGCGTTGCGGCACTGCCGCCTCAGCTAAGTAACAACTGTATCCGCTACCGCTATGGAGGAGCGCTATAGACCCAGGCGAAATTTATAGCGGCCCCGGCGTTGCGGTTATGATTTTGCTATGATATTACTTGGGAACAAAGTCCCATTGATTCCTTTGGAAATCTATTGTCTTGCAAGGGCGTGGGGTGTTGTTGTTTTTTTGGGGGGGGTTTTGGTTTGCTGCTTTCCCTCCCTTACTCCCACCGTCCCGACCGCACTCCCGCGTCGCTGCCAATACGAGAAGAAAATGGGAAGCGCGGGGTGTGTGTGTGTGTGTGTGTGTGTGTGTGTGTGTGAAGCTACTTGGATAGCCTAAAATTATGGGTTGACCTCGATCGAGATTTAATTCTCCACCATCTTGTGGTGGTAAGGAAGCGAACCTGCTCTTCTCCTCCGTCTCAGCCAAAACAACGACTCCAGCCATTTTTCACATGTTTCCTTCGAGAGGAAGACTTATCTTTCACCATAATGAGAACAGCTTTGCCATTGAGAGGGAGGGGGCGCTTTCTTTTTGGGGGGTAGGTGGGGAATAAATAAATAAAGCCTCTTTATTCACCCACTAGCCACCCACTTTCGCCTCTCTCTCTCTCTCTCTCTCTCTCTCTCTCTCTCTCTCTCTAAATTTCCTCCCTTTCCCTTCCCTTCCCTTCCCCTCTCCTCCTTCACCCTCCAGCCCTTTTTCCTTGTCGCGATATCACCTTATCGGTTCAATCTATGTAAAGACCACCCACCCACTCCCCTCTTTAACCTCCGAATCCCTGGCAGATCTCCTGTGCGCAATTAGGCCCGTTCTGGGACCTCCGACGGACAACCTGTGATATGAGAATGTCTATAATCCAGCCCTCCACAGTAGACAGGCTGCTCAAGACTTTGCAGGATCTCCCCTCATTTCCGCTCTTATTAATTTCAGGCACTCTGATCTATCCACCCCATCCCTCCCACCTCCTCCTTTATTTAAAGATTATACGATTAAGACAAGAAAATCTAAACCCTCCTTTCCCTTATCCCCTCCCCCCACCCATTCTCCCCCTCTCCTTACCGAGCGAACTTCATTGTTTTCTGGAGGAAACCGTAATGTTGAGACATTAAACCCTAATTGGGCTTTTCTTTATGACGTTTAATTTCCTCCATCGCAGACGTGTTTGCATCTTGCTGAAAAAGGAGTTGTTTGAAGTCTGCAATCCCGGAGGGGGGGGGGAGAGAGGGAGGGGAAAAAAACTTTCCGAGCAGCAGTCGTCATGCGGACTTCTGGTCTCATTCCCACATAGTCTCACCCTTCACGCACCCCCACAGCCTTCCTCTTGATCGTTGCATTCAGATAGCCCCCCCCTCAAAATAAGAATGGTGATGTAAAAGAGAGGGGGAAATGGGCCGGGGGGGTGTTTAAAAAGAGAGACAGAGACCCATATGTTTACTTGGGTAAGAAATGCGATGGCCATTTAGCTCTGTTGTGACAAATCCATGAAAATGGAGGACCGCCGTATACCATATAAGGTAGGATGCTAACTTGACCTTCACTTTGTAATGGCGGCCCCCGCCCACCCAGACAGACTGTTGTAAACAGAAGTCATCCGACCAAAAAAAAAAAAAGATTAGCACCGGGCAGACAAGGTCTCGCAGAATTGCTAACACATTTGCTGGTTTTTAAGCTGCGGCAAACGAGGTACAATATTCTCTGAACTACAGTAGGGGACGGAGTGGGGGTGGGGGGTGGAGGAGGAGGAGGAGGAGGAGGAAGAAGAAGAAGGGGGGGCGGGCCTCATCATTGGAGATCAACAAAGGTCTCCCCAGATCTTTAGTTTGCTGTATTAAAGGGTTGTTAAGAGGGGGTCTTCCAACGCCGGGCTTCGTATAGATTACAGCGTCCGGAGCTGTTGTTGTTGAATGTGGCCTTGAGGTAGTGCGAGGGTGGTAGGGTGACTGGGTGGGGGGTGGCCGGCGCTTCTCTTAATGAATTTATCTGTCCAGATTCTTAAAAAAAACAGCAATTCTTCATTATGATGACGACGAGGACGGACGATTTACGAATTCACTCTAATTTTAATGCAGGAGGTCATTCAGAAAATCGCCTCTGCTTTTATTTAAATCTATAGAATGTTGTTTACGTCAATCTGAAATGGAAAGTGTTAAAAGAAAGCGCGTGTAGCCTTTCTTCTTTCCTTTTTAAGGAAGGCAACGAGAGTCTCCAGACTCGCCATTTCCGCAGCAGCCAAATCCAAACAGTGGCAAAAAGTTTACCAGAGTGCAGAAAACAGGTTTAGTTTTGCTTTTCGAAATGCTGTGTTTGGGCCCAGGAAAACGCTCGGTCCGTGATTGTCAGTGCGGGGAGTTCAGCCATGTATGGTGGTGGCGGCTGTTTGCGGGGGGGTGGGAGGGAGGCGGAATCGAGACTGTACCTGATCATATAATATAATTTATTTAGCATATCTTTTTCCTTGTCAGTTACCTAGACATAATGGAGCGCTATCGATAGACGGGTCATGGATCCCGATCCACTGCACGTATTAAGCGATCGTCTCCATTTAAGTCATTTTATTCCCCTTTAAACCAACCGAGTAATAATGGCTACCAAGTTATTGCATCTTTCACAAACTCAGAACTTTTAAAATCAGCGCCGCATACTTCACTGATGCAACGCCGCCAGTCGTTTATATAGATGAGTAACTAGGAAAGGCACGACCAAAGACCAATTAATTTCAATGAGGAAGAATTAAGCACGTGCTTAATCGACAACAAGGGGACTTACAAGCGCTTCACTTTGACTGGATCCTGCCCTTTCAGGAATACGGAGGAGGCAGTAAACTATAGGTATTGTTAGGCTGGTATTGTATCTCTACATTCTGACGCAGATAACTGGCATAGCAAGCAGAGCATGTTTGTTTGTTTGCTTGTTTGCATGTTTATTTGTGTGTGCGCGCGCGCGCGTGGAGAAACACAACATTCTAATCAGACTCATCATAAGCATGAAAAAGGGTGAACGTGTTCAAGTCTCTGTCGGCAAACACAACCACCTATTGCCCGGTCTTGGCGGGCTAATCGTCGCCTTCATTTCAAAGCTGCCAGCTCCCTTTGATTTTAGCAGCAGCTACTGGGAGGTGTGTTTTGTGGGTGTTTAAAGCTCTTCGTTTGGTGGCCTTACGTGTACCTCTGAGACGGAGTACATGCGTTCTCCTTTGTCATTTACATCCAGAGCTCTGGATTTGTTCCTTTGAATATTATTTATTCCTTTATTCCTATGGCTGCTTTGTATGGCCCCCTCACTGCCCCCAAAAGTTGCACTACCACGCAAATGCATGCAGAACGTGCAGATATTTTGCCCCCACTCAGTCAGGAATTCTCGAGGGACACAAGGGGTGCCGGCAGCAGGACTTTGCTGATTGTGCAACCTTTAAAGGACAATTCGGTGGAGCTCACTCCTCAACTGCAGTAAATGGCAGAGCTCTCGCAGATTTTGATGGTGAGTCTGGAAGGCGCTCGCTGTTATTAGGACTGCCTCCTACTCCACCCTATTTCATATAATAATAATACTAATGATTCTTTCTTTCTCAAAACCTCACACAGCCTCATAATAGATTAATAGTTCTTCATCACAATGAGATGAATTTTCACATGCCCTTTAATTATCATCTCATCTCCAGCGAACACTGGTTCTGGAGAAGGTAAAGGGGGGGTATTGGATACAACTACAAAGATGGTTCCCCCCCCCCCTTTGGGAAGATTAATGTTGGCTGTGATTCTTAAAAGATCTTCAGATATAGCCCAGGCTGCTTGCATAACAACAATCAACTACCACAAGGCCTTCATCACATCACTTTATTAAAGGGGGAAAGTATTTTTAGCCTGTCTGTTTCAGACCCAGCCAACCATAAACAAAGATTCTTAAATGCAAATGCGGTCTTATTTGGGTTCCAGAAAGGCAAATGAGATTTCTAACTTTTGGGCATGCCATAAAAGGAGTTTTTTTAAAGCCACCTTCACTCTTAATTATGGGAAAGCCCTAGCGTTTCCAAATATAGGAAAACGACTCAGTCCAAGTTAAGCGTCACCTTGCTTCTGAGTAAAACTGGATAGGATCCGGCTGCAAAATTTATCGCTTTCAAGTGGGAGATATTTAAACACCTGCTTTGAAGTTGCAGTTATAGGCAGACACGTTTACTTGGGAATAAGTAAATAAGGGTAGGATGAGGGAGCACCTCTCTCTGAAATCTATAGAACTCCATAGCCCTTAACTCGAGCTAGACTGTGTGCACATTTCCTTTCAAATTAAGGTTATTGGGAATAATAATAAATACACGTAGACCTAACCTCATGTTGTTGTTTGTTTGTTGGTAAGTGAGTGGTTTTCTTTAATTGATTCATCAACTCTGCTGGTTAACATAATCTCACAGAAACAAAGGCTGGCTGTAAGAAATTCTAAGCAAACTCTTATGGCTCCTGCAAGGAATACAAATGTATCCATCTTTGTATCTATTCTATCCTTTTCATCTTTATTATCACTCTTGTTAACAACACCAGCGAGGCTTGATACATATATCTCGTTTAAATGCAGTCAACCATGAAGCTACTGCAGTTGGTTGCTACAGACATATTAATTAATTTATTCTCTCAACAGTAAAATATTGCTGTGTCTCCTTGCTACCAACCAAGTCATATAAAAATCAGGGTTTATTTTTTTACCCCCTCTGCAGTTCATTAGGCTTTACCTATAAGTTTCCATTTGAAATGATTTGCTTTAAAACTAATTACTCGTATTCTATTTCATTTCCCAATCCCGGAGTGTAAAATGGATTCAAAGGTGGCGTGGGTGGCATATGTTGGTAAACATTGCTAATTATTCCCACTCTGTCTTGATTGTGTATTTATGAACCCACCCATATAAAAGGGGGAGAAAATACTCAGTAAAAGGTGCGCTGGCATATTGATGATAATGGCACATGTTACTTAAAAGAGTGCGATGTCGCTAGGGACAGTGTAAGATGATAATGGAGCAGCCGAGATTTTGTTTAGCAGGTTTCCACTTTGAGAATAAAATATTGGACTCACTCACAGCGCATTCCAATACACACCTACTCAGAAGTGAGCCTCACTGAGGTTAGGCAACGTGGTGCCCTCCAGGTGTGGTGGACTGCCAAAGCCTATCAGCCCAAGGCAGCATGCCCAATGGTCAGGGATGATGGGAGTTGGAGTCCAACATCTGCAGGACGCCACAGTAGACTATTCATGGTGTCTATAGGACTGCAGTCTCAGGGTGAGGAAGAAGAGAATGAGGACCAGAATTGCACACTGGGATGACAACAGAAGGCCCAAGCATAGGCTAGCCCTGCACAATGTCTACCGTGCTCCAGGTGTATTCAGAAAAGACTGTTTTTGGGCCATGGCTTCTAGGGAATTTCAGGGGCCTCTGTTTGCCTAATCCAGGGGTAGGCAACCGAAGGCCCAGGGGCCAGATGCGGCCCAATCGCCTTCTCAACCTGGCTCGTGCACGGTCCAGGAATCCAGTGGCGTAGCGTGGGGGGTGCAGGGGGGGCTGGCTGCACCGGGCGCAACATCTGGGGTTAGGGCAAATCCACAGGTTAGGGGGCGCAAATCCACGGGTTAGGGGGTGCAAATCCACAGGTTAGGGGGCGCAAATTACTTGCCTTGCCCCGGGTGCTGACAGCCCACGCTACGCCACTGCAGGAATCAGTGTGTTTTTACATGACTAGAATGTGTCCTTTTATTTAAAATGCATCTCTGGGTTATTTGCAGGGCATAGGAATTCGTTCATTTCGCCCCCCAAAATATAGTCCGGCCCCCCACATGGTCTGAGGGATGGTGGACCGGCCCATGGCTGAAAAAGGTTGCTGACCCCTGGCCCTAATCCCTGAGTAAATTGCAATCTCACTTCCAAACAAGTGGGCAGGGCAGACCACTTTCCAGGGGAGCTAGTTGATGGTTACACCTCCTGGGCTGATACACTTCCTTAATCCCAATGGCAAGGATTTGATCCTCTGTGTTTGCATTTGCTGAAGAGAGGTTAAGCCCACATCAGTGCTATTAGGGTATTTATTTACCCCTCCAGGGATATCTCTTCTGGTGTGGCTGAGGATTAATACCGAAATAAAATCAGAAATGAGGGGAAAGTAGATGTTGCTTTCATTAAGCAACATCTAAGAGTCCTCTCTGATGTGGTTTTAAGCTCTTCTCATGTGTTAGCCCTCTCAAATGGAAAACAATGGGACTTAAAGTGTGTTTAACTCTGACTGGATAGGATCTATCATTATCATCATAAAGAACCCAAGAAAAGGTAACCACTTTAAAGTCCTGTTGATTACAGTAGGGTAATCAGAGTTAAACACCTGATTAACTCAAAGAGCTTTTAATTTTGAGTAGATCGTGCCCGTTTGTATAACTAAGTCTACTACTCCCACATTGCACCTATATGATAGCGTACCTAGGGTGCCATTAAAATAGGGTGCTATATTAATATTTAAATAATGTTATGTGAATATTCATTTTTAAGCTTCCCGTTTAAAAAGGTTGGAGAGATTAATAATGAGGGCTTTAATATTTCCTCCGGAACACGCCTGGCCCCAATCTTCTGATCGCCCTTTGCTGTTCGGTGTCCCGAAAGAAGATGCGTTCGTAACAAAGCCTATCCGTTTTCGAAAATAGACACAGTTTGTACGTGGCAAATGGCGCCTAGTGTCATGCACAAGCGAATGACCCTATATAATGGAATTTCATTTTTTTAATGCCCTTCACGACGATATTTGTTATGTTATCTTTTTTGCTTTCTCTTCAGTCTGCGGGGTCTTTCCAAAATACCAGAAGAGCATGGGAATGTTTGCAAAACATTTTTGGCTGCAGCCGTTGACGGGATGAAAGCCAAGGCAAGGGAAGAGACAGACAGATAGCTCTGCCACAGATCCTCCGTGAAGTCCAAGAGCAAGGCTTGCTGACCCCCAAGCGAGGGACCATTTGTCAAGGGGGAAGACATCCCGTGCGTCCGGGAAACCGCGAGAAACAGTATTTCAATTGTCTTATATATGCTTCAAAATAGCACCGATTATGAATTCTCAGTAAGTAGATATGTGGCAGTCACTGCAGAGGCTAAGCTTACCGAAATATAAGATAGATACAGGGATTAAAGAGAGAGACAGACAGATGGATAAGATGGACAGACAGAAAGCGGAGGCAGGCCAACCAGTATTCCACATTTGCACATTAGCACGAGACAATGGCGTTTTAATAATTTAAAATAAAATATTTTTTTAATCACTGGATTGCACTTTTTAAAAAATAATAATAATAATCCATGCTAACATTTCCCTACTTGGTAACTTGAAGGAAATGTGTCAAATACTTGTTAGCATTGTTATCCGGATCATAAAAGCTGCCTTCTTACTTGGGAACAAGTTCCATTGGAATAACTATGCATAATGCGACATGCTGCTGCTGCTGTTGGTGGTTTAGTAAGAAGGAAAAGGACATCCTGTTAAACCGATCCTGAATTTTGGGTGGTAGTTATGGTGGTGATGCGTGTGGAGCTTATCTGATACTGGCGAGCAAGCAAAACACATCGCTGGGGTTTTCTTGGGACTAGCATGCATCGCTTCAGATCTATAATATATAATTACTCTTTGCACCATCTTTCTGCACTGAACAATGACTATTATGTGCATATGTTCAGCCCCAGAGGGTAAATTCTCTATTTCCCCCCGATAACACATAAAACATTTGCTCACAACCCTTTCGGTATAGAGAACACCTATAGTAAAATAATAATAATAAGGATAAGGGTAAAGTATTACTTGATTTTGGATCAAGCCTATGCGCTTTTGCATATTTCCCATAATTTTGGAATAATTTGCACTGTTGAAATACAACTTAACTGGGTGTGTGCCTGTCGTTGGTGGTTTTTCCCCTTATTCTCTTGAAGGCAGAATTATTCTTTGCAATTCAGGAGATGGGGATATACTTTCCGCTTCTTAATGAATTCATTTTAAAGCCATAGCTATGAAATACACCCCTATATAAAAAAAGCAGCGGCAGAAGCAGCAAGCAAGCTGAGGAACAATACGCACTTTTACTGCGAGCAACAATTTGTCCTAGCCACTCACTGGTAATAAATAAGTTTTATCTATTTGGGTGAGTGTTTAAGCGTCTTTGGAACCAAGCATTCCCTCTTCAAGGTGAACCGATCCACAATTTTCTACACAATTTATGCCTCTATATACAATCCAGGCTTGTTGGAGATGATCCAGAACCCTATTCACTTCTGTGGAGCCCTTAACAGTCCTCATATGACAACCAGCGTTCCGTGCACACCTCCAGTAAAAGAGGCAGAAATGATATTTGTGTGGGTACTTCTTTCGAAGAAATGAGAGTGAAAAAAGAAAAGAGAAACCTTGTGAGTGAAATCTATATCCTTTTGAAGCCAAGGGCAAGTCTCCAATTGATTTTAATGGTGGTGAATGACAGCTCTCGAAAGCACGGTGGGGAGTGATTCAGTGAGATGGGCACCCCTAATCAGATGCACTTGAAAGAAAGTCCTGCAGAGATACACCAAGGTCCTCTGCGTCCTTACACAGAAGTAAGCCCCACTTAGTTGAATGCAGGTTACTCCCTAGTAAAGGGTGCATAGAGACGGTATTACTGCTGCTGCTGCTAGCTCTTTTGAGTGTTCAGAGCACTTCAATCCCTACAACAACCTTGTACGGTAGGTCAGTGTTATTAAAGGTGAGCAGGGTGAGGTTGCCAAGTTCGTAGCTTGCCTAGCGCCTGCTAGGCTGTAACGCTACACAAATTTGCCTGAGAGTTAATTCTATTGAACTTAATGGGGCTTACTTCCGAGTAGGCATGTAGAGAATTGAACTCTTAAGGGCCGCAGTGAGGTTTGTACCAGGGACTAGCCCTCAGCGAAACTTGCTTCCAGATAAGCACCTTAGGCTCGAATTATTGCAGGGAAAAGAACGCACCTAGAGTTTTCTGTGCTAGGGGTATCAAGAGTTACCTATCTATACCTCGAGACATCCATAGCCGCCATTATTAGCATTTAAATGAATTTGTGCCGGATTCTTAAGGGGAGCAGTGTGAATATTAGAGGAGTCGGTGAATGTTTAAAGGATCAGGGCCCCGTTGTCTTGCAACTTCCCATAGATCTCAATTACTCTTGATGTATCATAGAAATAGTTTCCCTTGAAATGGGTATTACATCCTAAAAGCTTCTGGGCTCATATCCAGCCCAGGTACTGAACTGTATCGAGTTCCAAATGTAGAATGTTCACCTACAAAGGCACTATAGCCCTATGAACAAAGAAGCAACGTTTTATATCATTCGTGTCATTAAATTTTAACTCATAGCCCGCTGCTATAATTTCTTCCTGGACTTTATGAAGGATTTCCTATTAATTTCGCGCGCGCGCGCGCGCAAACACAAACACACAGACACCCGCCGCTCCACCCAGTATTTTAAATGTGTGCGATGGGGTCAGAGCTGAATTCAATCGGATGCTGTTGCCGACAAATAAGAGGAGGCTGACCAAACCTGGTATGTTCACCTTTTAAATAATATTATGCCCACACAATATACAAATCAATGCATCCCCCATGATCCGTCTCCGCTACCGATACGTGTGCGAGTGTCGTTTGGTCACAATTGCAGCTCCTGCACACCACAAGCCAAGCAGCCTCTCTGGCGCGTCAATATTATGTATGTTCAGAAGGGGGCGTCGCGGGTTGGGGGGAGGAGAGAGGAGTTAGCCGACTACATCACCGATCTCGAACAATTGCCTTCGCGCAATCTCTTTCTTTCCTTAATGCACCTATACCATAAGAACACAGAACCTCTTTGCAAGGAAGTGCCTTCTTCTAATAACAGGACTAAAGAAAGCGGAGAAAATAGACTGGCATAAGCTCACACCTATCCTATTCCCACTTATTAAGAGCCGAAGGAGCAAAGGATTCTACATGGGGATGAGCAGTTCTTGATCCGCTTTTTGGAGATGGTCTCTCCCTCCTCCCCTTCACAATCCACTTATTGATCTTTTAAAAGGTTTTTGGCGTGCGCGCGCCTGCCGGTGTGTGTATTAATGCATTGCTCCAGCCGCCACTAAACTTTATGGTTGAACCGAAGACCTGAAAGGTGGATAAAGCCATTACATGTAAATCTTCCTTTCCAGAGGAAGATTCTCTCTCTCTCTCTCTCTCTCTCTCTCTCTCTCCATACATACATACATACATACATACATACACCCCCATCCCCTACCACTCATACAACCTACACAATTCATGAAATTTAAATTGACTCTGTGGAATCGCTGCTATAAAGGCACCTGGCTGGATATTCAGAAGAGAGAATAAAACACGAAGCCAACGGGAGGAATTAAATATGGGCTTATTGAAGAAGATCGAATCCAAGGCTCGTGAGGGTTTTTGTGTTTTGTTTTGGAGGTGGGGTATTTGTTTTGTTTTTGTTTATATTACAAGAGTTGCAGATTTAAATTAAAGCGTCACTTAATTAAAAAAATAATAATCCATGTCATTTTAAATAAATAAATATCTTCCCCCTTTAATCTAGGGGAACTTTGTCTTGGCCTCAGTTGCTCCTGAAAGGGGACAAAAAGAAATATACTGGTGACACTTCTCTTTCCCAGAGAACAAAATATCAGTAATGATTCCGTTTATAAGCAAGGCCACCAGGAGACCTCCCCCCAAAACCCCCCCCCCTTATATTCGCATTAAACGTTAACATCCCAGATTCATTTACTCTCTTATCTTCTTGGATATATTTTTTTAATTATAGGTATCATTGTGCTCCGAGGCACCCCTTACTTTACAACCTATTTTATATATCCACTTAATTATTTTTTTAAGGGAAACATGATCTATATACCTCCAAATGTTTCATTGGCTTATTTCTCTGTGCGCGTTACTCTTTTACTAAGCTCTCTCGGTCCTCCAACAGTCGATAGTAAATCACCAACCAGAGGTTTGAAACATTTTATTTATTATCAGAAATCACATAATAATACATTCAATTTATTATTATTATTATTATTATCATTATTATTATTATCATCATTATTATTGTGAAACAACTTTTTACATGACTATATAAAGCCGGGGGAACGTGCTATGGACAGACATTTGCATAGGCCCTACATATAATAGCTTGAGGTAAGAAACATTACATATGGACTATATTGCCAACGATGCATATTTAACAACAGCAGGAAACTAGACTAGAGAATAACAAGCGAAGGACCGAGCCACAGACACCGGGAACTAACACAAGACGAACATAATTCACACGGAATAATAATACTTCAATGCAATCTGAACGAGAATATTGCATATATTTCAACTTCTTCATTTTCAAATTTTAAATTATCACTCCCCCTCCCTTTAAAAAAATCGTTGAAGTGGCAGCTGAAAATCGCCTGTTATGTGCAGTTACACACCAAGGAGACCATTCCCAGGACTCAAGATTCTTGCTGGTGGGTTGTGTATTGTATTTCTAAGCGTAAAACTCCTTCGCCGTAGATAGAAATCGCTCTCGGCGCGTAAAATATTAACATCAAGACAGTCTCTCGGTCTCTTTCTCTCTGTCTGTCGCCTGCCACAATTTAAACCGAACGCTGCGTTATAACATTGCCCCTTAAACGCTCAAAACCTTGGTAAGCCAGCCGCCAACCCCTCCCAAAACGCAACCTTTTGCCAGCGAGTAACATGTCATCTCTTCAAGAGGAAGCGATGGTAGCAAAAACCAAGTACAGTACTGATATGCCTGATTCCTCGAACATGTTCCTCCTTTACCGCACAGACACAAGACTTCCCTTCTAGATTTATGCAACACACTCCATGACATTTCAGTTGGCTGAAAGTCGTTATGTTGACCGAAAATGCTGCTTCTTTCTTATTAATATTATTGAGAAAACTGGGACAAAATGGATGGTGACAGCGCTACCGGCTTAAGCGGTTTCATCGGACTGCTCTGTCCAAAGGAGGCAAAGCACAGGCTGGAGACAACGGGAATGGCGTTAGACTGAAGCCTACAGTTTTCTGTTCTTCAAGGTACCTTTTTGGAGAAATAGGTAGGCGTCCTCCACATTTAGCCGCCTAACAACACAGGCACCCACATGTGCTCTGTTCATTGCACATAACTGGGGAAAAAAATATATGGATGTCTCTCACACGCGCCCCCCCCCATCTATTGCACATAATTGTGACTGGGTACCTGTTAGATTCACAGGCAGAGGATGACTCTTCTTTTACAAAGGTTAGAGTTTGTAAAGGGGAGGGGTGATATACCAAAAGGGTGATACTGGGATGGGGGACCTCTCAAAACTCTGGATATTGGGGGGGGGGGGCAGGGGGAAAGCGGAATAAAGACAAGGAACGATGACACAGCCATGGGAAGCAGACCTAAATATAAGGCTGCCAAGGGCGGAGAATGAGCGGGGCGGGGGACACACAGAGGCATTTTAAGGACTAGACGGCATCCTTTGCAGCTCGTAAAGGCGAAGCATTCCTGCCACCGGCCATGACCATGAACGCCGGGACGGGGAGCCACGTGGTGACAATTGAGTCTGGCCCAGGAAAACGTTGCCTTTGTCATAAAATTAATCCCCTCCGATATAAAAACGAATGAAGCAAAGCCTGTCGTAGCAAAACTCGCCGCTTAGACCGTCTTGACCCCCCTCACCCTACTTTGCTGTTGTGGCTCATTTGTCTCTTCGTCCAGTTCCCGGCCGCTCCCCCCCCCCCCCGCCCCGCGACATTTTTTTTTTTTAAAGTATGCAATTAGGAAACCAGCAGATCAGAACGAGAATAGGTGCCTGGACCCCGATGGAATAAGTACCAGGAATATCAAGGGAACTTATTCCCAAGTCAATCATTTATCGGGCTGAGAGGGAGAAAGATTCCTGTCGGGTTACTTCCACGGTTGCAGCAACCCTTGTCTCCCGCCTCCCGGCGCGCCTTCCTCCCCGCATTGAGTGGGAATTTAAGGAATGGGAGTTTATGCAATGCCCAAGCCTGGCAGAGCTATTAGGAAATCTAATGGTTGTCTGAGGCAGGAGCTGACCGGCAAGGCAACCCGCTCTGCGCTTCCCCCTGCCTGCTCTGGGACTGTTCTACACCGGGGGAAGTACAAAGGGGAACCGGCGGTGGAGGTGGGAGTTAGACGGATGAATGGATGCGTTGGGCAGAAATTACCGTATATCCCCCAAAGCAGAATGCGTGTGTTTGTGTGGCTGTAGTGGGGGGGGGGGGGGAATAAGGCGACACATCTCATAAATGTTCAGAGTCATCAGCTGCTGCCTATGAAAAATCAGGAATGAAAATAAGTGTGTGTGTATGTGTGTGTGAGAGAGAGAAAACACACACACGGGAGAGAGAGAGAGAATTCTTGATTCTTAAGGGAGAACTGCCGTGATTAAAAATAAAAATCTAAATATGAGGAAGATTAAAAGAGGGGAGGGGTGGTGGAGGTAGAGGAGAAACATCTCATTCATTTCGAAAATAGCCACCATTAAAGAAAACGTTTTTAATGCCAGAAGAGAACTCTCTATCTTAGAAGGAGGGAAGCTATTAATAGCTTAATTAGCTCCAAGGGGCTGCCACTATAGTTAATGTATAAAAGGGGGCATCCCCCCACCGCCCCTCGCCACCATCTCGATCATCAATAAACACAGTAGCATAATAAGCGGGACGAGGTCTCCTTCAGTGGAGCTATTATCAAAACACAATTTGAAATTATTGTTAGCGTTCTGTTCCGCTTATGGTGTGGTGGACAGAGGAGACCCATGCAGGCGGCGCGGCTGGACTAGGAACGCGAGAGGTACCGCGCAATTCTACACAGGTCTACTCTGAAGTAAACCCCAGCATGCCAAGGAGTATAGGGTTGCAGCTGTAGCCTCTGAAAAGGTTGTATTTTTATAATACCCTAACATGACAAATCATTCCTCGCTTTATGGGGTATTGGATTAACTCGAGGTGGGTTTCTCCCCCCACCCCGCTTTTTTTGGTGTTTTGCAGCCCAATCATAGGCGTTGTTTACTTGAAAGTATTCCCACTAGGTACACTGGGTCTAGGTATAGTGGGCATCCTCAGAAGCGCGTGTGTGGGCACCGCCTGCCATTGGAAAAGCCTTGGGAGTAGATGTCTACAAAATTCCATCCTCAGCTCGACTTTCCCCCAGAAGAGCATCCGATAAAAGCACCCATATATTTCCCACCCCCCAAGCCCGGGGGACAGCCAACTGAACCTCGAAGTTCCACATATTGGACACCCCTATTATTATCGAGATAGATACGCTGCAAACCTCTATCTAGGTACTGAACTTTTTTCCGCCCAGTGTGCCCTGAAAATAAACCCTGGCAAACATAAAACACTGGCTCGCCATTCTCCATCAGAATGGTTACGGTTGATTTAAGGTGAATGCCACATCCACTTAAGCTTTTACTCCAGAGAATGAAAAATCCCAACACACTAAACCGAGATATATATAGGACAGTGACTTTGCTTCCTGGAATGCTCTCTTGCTGAGGACCGGGTTACCGACCAAACAAAGCCAAGGCCAAGGCAATGGAGACCCTCCCTCACTCTGCCCCACACAAAACAGGGAACCCTGTTGCTCAGAGGGGAAACCCTACCTGTGAATGCTCGCACACGCGTAATAAGAGCGAGAGTGTCGGGCTCAAGACTCACATTCAGAACATACTCAACGACACTGACTGACAAATCTTGGTGAACCATACATTAGAAAAGCCACGCTGATTGATGAAGGGGGGGGGGGTTCCTTTCTGCGTATTCACATTTGGTTCTTCCCTAACAGGTCCAGAAGTGGAAGAGAAGCATCCCACCCCCTCATACTCTCTCAATCACACACTTATAACGTAGACACGCCTGCTGTTGGCTGGCTTTCTTTATCTTTTTTAAGGATACTGACTTTCGTTGGTTTGCTTTGTCTTAAAGGAAAAAATAATAATAATCTAAACTGGCTATTCAAACCAGATCAGGTAAGAGTCCCGGTGCCACCAGTTGTGATGAAGAAGGCCGGAGAGTCTCTGTGGGTTTTTTTTTTTAACCCGATAGCGGACTTGTCTGAACTTTAAAAGAAGGAAAGGGCTTGCTCTCTCAGAAGGAGTCTTTTCTTTTTCATACGCCGGTTCTGGAACCAGATCTTCACCTGCTGGTCACTCAGGTTTAACCGATCTGAAAGCTCCCTCCTTCTTTGGCGAGTAATGAATTCATTGACCATAAACTCCCCTTCCAGCTCCGCTAGCTGTAGTTTAGAATAGGGTTTTCGCTTTTTCCGGGACCTTGTGTGCATCGGGTACCAGGGAGCACCTAAGAACAGCGTGATGGAAAGGAGATTTAAACACATGGAGGGGAAGAGAGATAGAGAAAGAAAGAAACGAAAAGAAAGAGGGGAGCGGGCAACGCTTTAAAAAAAGGGAATGCTTCCCCCCTCCCTTTTTGACCCCCACACGGCTCGTTATTTAATAATATGAGATACACGTTTCTAATGCGCAATCCAGTAAAGATGCTTTAACTTCGAGAGAAAGGAGGATGGGTGGGAAGAAGACCTTTACATCTGCGCTTTAAATTCCAAGCTCCTGGGCTCCCGTGTCACCACGCATACCACATAAGTCATACATTGCAGGTTTTCGGAACTATTAGGATTTAAGGAGAGACCTTAAAAAAAACTAGTTAGGGTTCTCTCTCTCTCTCTCTCTCTCTCTCTCTCTCACACACACACACACACACACACACACACACACACCGCTGGACTTTTATAACCGGTGGCAACTTTTGCTTATTTATCTTACAGAAAAATAAGCAATCTAAGCTAGCTCTTACAGATCCTGAACAGCCAAAAAGTACCAGCACCACCAGCTAGAATGAATGCTAGAGTGTCTCTGTGGTTACCGTGTAAGACCTCAAGGCACCAGATGGGCTGGCATGCCTTAGGTATCCGGTTTGGGAGATGTCAGATCTGAAGTTTAAGGACGAGGAAGTCTCTGTCTTCAGAGTCCCAAAGCCAGATTCTGCAGAGGGAATGAAACATCTCCAGCAGCCAGGGACGCTTCACAGGAGACGAGAACCAACTGGTCCTTGTTCCTGGAAGTGTTTGCTCACCAGAGGAACAGGCACATAACGGGAAGCTTTATGAGAGAGAGTTTGTTTGGGTTGGGTTTGTTTCTTTTTTTTTTGTATTTTGGCAAATGGTGTCTCAGCATTGCGTGGAGATCTATACTTTCCTTTATAGAACCTTCCCGGTTTTGTATGGGGATGGGCTGGGATGGCGGGAAGGCGAGAATTGGGTTTTGAAAACCAGGGAGTTTCTTTCTCTTTTTTTAATGCAGAGCTTGGCACCATCCTTAGAATGGGTTTTTACCCAGGGTGGCTAATCTCACCGGGGACAGAAAACCCGTGGAAGTTTAGCCCTCCCAGCCCTGCAGTCAGACTTCTACCAAATCTTCCAAATACAATCACACACATTTCATTTCTGTTGCAAAAGCTTCACGCACCCAGTGGCAAATCGTCCTGCATGTAGCGTGCCTGTTCGGATTCGGGAGGAGGGTGGAGAGAGAGAGAGAAAGAAAGAAAGAGAGGCATGAAAATCTGTCTATCTGGGCCATCGCGATCTCTTTTATGGGATATTTACATGTTTATAGGCTTTTCTTTTAAAAGAAGCAGCACCTAATAAAGCACGAGGCATTTGAGTGCTACCCCTAGTGGCCTCGGCACAAATAGACATGCTTCAGTCCCAGCTGCTAATTTCATGGAATTTATAACAGCAAGAGTCGCGAGCAGACTTTTTCAAGCAAGAGAGAGAGCGCGCGCGCGTAAGAGAGAGAAACAGAGAGAAAGAGAGAGAGAACACAAAACAAGAATAAAATAAAGAAGAGGCATTGCATAAATTCGCTTTTCTTATTCGTATATATATATATATATTTCCTGGTCGCACGTTCTTACCCCCAGCGGAAAGATTGCTTCCTTGGTTGATAGGGGAAACCATTGTGGACGGCTCGCTGGTGGCGCCCTTATTGCCTTCATTGAGTAAGGAGGAGCTGGAGTCTGACTCCAAAGATTGACAAGAGGGGGGATCGTGGGGCACCGCCTCGGGAGCCGGATAGTCAAATTTGCCGAAACTGCCGCTCATTCCATTGGGGATCCCCGATTCGAGAGGCATCAAGGCATTGTCCCTAACCCTCTCTTCCCTTTTGAGGGGAGCGTTCTCGGAGCACGCCTCCCTATAGTAGCACTTGCTCTCTTCCACTCTAGCTAGGTCGCAGGCTCGGCTGAAGGAAGGGTTAATAGACACGGGGCTGCTGAGATAGGGCTGGGGGTATCCGTTGCAGGGTTCGGAGGATGCCCAGGGCAGAGAACAGACATTGTCCCTTCTTGGGTAGGAGAGAGACGGCAAGCCGGGCAGCTGTCCTCCGGAGGCTCGGAAATTGGGGAAATAGAAGGTGTCTCCCGTATGGATGTTCACCAACGGTCCCACAAACCCAGGATTAAGGAGATTATGTTCGCCCATTTCCGCGGGCCTGACCAAGAGCTTCTAGTTTATTGCTATCTGACATTAAACATAGTTAAACCTAAAGGTCCACCCTATTGGTCCGCAGGGGTCACGTGGGCGCCAACTTGCGTTGGAGAAAGGGTGCCACCCACCTTTAGCAATTTGAGACAAAACAAAACACTAAGTTCTGCCTTTCGGTTTTTTATATGCTTTTTAAAAAAATCATAAAACATTTTATAAAATAAAACAACGGGCTTTAAGCACTGGCCTGAGAAACCCAAAGCACTGTAAAAAATAAAAAATATTAGTTCCCCCCCCCCCTCACCTCAAAGAAATGACACCCATATCCCCCAGCTGCTTTTAGGGTCCCTTCAACAGCTGGCAAAATTAAGCAATTTTCTCATTAATTAGCTCCTTTATTAACTAAAACAGTTGAAATTTACAATATCTCTCAATAAATTACTATTAGATATTGTGTCATATAAAGTTTACAGGCTCTTTAAGGAGACGAATGAGTCTAACCGCAACAGGCTCATATTTACAGATGATCGGGCGAAAGAGTTTTTAAATCTCTTCAACATTTCCACCTTTAACAGGGCGGAGTGCGGGGGGCTTCAGCCTCTGCGCCGCCTCCCCCCCCCCAATTCTGTTTATTTATTTATTTTTAAAAAGCAATCCAACACCCTAGTTAGGGTGAATTTGTGTGTGTGTTTTTTCTGGGGGGTGGGTGGGTGTGCAAACATTGCCACGGCCAATTTTTGAGGGCTTTAAAAAAGGAATGATCACCCTTATGAAAATTAGATACATTAAAACAAAGGGAACTGGCGGGGGGGGGGGCGTCGTTTTATCCGTTCCGCTCACCTGAAATAACAGTGAGGAGGACGCGTTAGCGGACCTTCAATTAGTACCCACTCAAAGTGGGACGAATCGGTCCTTTCTAAAGCTCTGAGCTAGAGGAAGGAGGGAGGGAGGGGACCCCGAAAATAAGAGCTGGTTCTGTCTAGGAGAGAGTCTGCTGGGGGCGTCCTCTTCAGAAATCCGATATACTGTGTCAGAGAGATCTCGCTTTGAGAAAGGAACCTTAAAAGGCAATCCCGATTTAGGAATGATCAGAACTAAGCTTCGTGGAGAACAAAGGGGAGAGAGGTTATCTTACGGGAAAGGGGGGTATATATATATTTATGGGGACTGCATCCCACGCCGCCGCCACCCCCAAAAAAAGAAGATCAGAGGAATTTTCTCTGCTACCAACTTCCAAGACTACAGAATTCGACGACAAATTACCGTAAATACTCATGTATACGTAAAAACTGATTTGTCGTAAGTCTTGTCGAAGGCACAGAACCCTCGACACCCTACCCCGTATAAGCAAACCAACATGAGGAATGGAAGGCTACATACCTTTATTTTTATTTTTATTTAAACAATAGCAACCTACCCCCTATATTGATGCGCAAAGCCCCGGTGTTATTGAAATCCCTCGGAATACATTATCCGGGGCTTCCTTTACATTAATGGCTACTCCCCCTTCTCCCGACACGCTCCGTACTTTAGCTCTGCCAGCTATGTAGGAAGGGGGGAAATCACGTGTTAATCAAATAAACACTTTTCTTTCCTAGTTCTATTAAAGGGCCAGCTCCCTAATACCCCAAATTTCCCTTCCAACATGTTCCTCATACACCTATGTGTAAGTGGGCATCCTTTTCGGGCAGATACGTACCTTAATGTGAGAGCTTTGCATCCGGCTAAACACTGTTAACCCGTCCTTACTTAAGGTTAGTACATTATTATTATTATTATTTTAAAAATTCAGGTGCAGTTCCTTGGACTTCTTTGATTTTAAATGGAGATAGTGCATATCTCTTGACGGAGGAAACCGTTCTACAGCCAGCAAGCGCATGATCGCCGCAGATCGAGTATAAATTTGGACCTCTTTTAGGGAAAAATAATAATCGTTCTTTGTTTTAATCATTCTACCTTACATTCTCCAGCAGTCTTCGTGGCTTTGTTCTCTTATCGACACCGGAACATTAACTTTAGCCTCGCGGAGACATTTTAATCCTTCTTTCACTCGCTCTAACAGCGAGGGGAAGAGATAACAATAGTTGCAGAGGCACCGAGGTTTTCCATCCAAGAAGACCGTATCGTTTCTATATTATGAGATAACGCCCCACCCTCTCAAGAATAAAGAGATCGAGAGAAACCCAGATTATTTTCGTTGGCAGCAGGTCTCGAACCATCTTAAAACCCAAGAATAAAAACCTGGTGGTATCTCTCGGCTTGGCTGCAACCGTGTCCACCGCGAGACCTTTTCAACTCTTGTTGAATTCAGTGGGCTAGAAGCCGGTTGACTCTGTCAAGACCGCAGCCCATAACATCATGAAAGCAGGTTCACAGGTACACAGCGTGACACGCTGATATATTTCTGGCCGGTTTAACAATGATAAAGCTTTATTAGTATTATTTTATTTGGAAACACCGCCCCTCCTCATTGCACCCTTTGCAGCGGTTCACACTGGAATAAATGATGTCGGAGGTCCAAAAGAGGGGTGGGGGGTGAGTCTCGGTGACGGTGTTTAAAGTCTCCAGGTTTCTGTGATAATCTATTTATTGCCAGTAAGGATGCCCATTTCGGTGGGAAAATAATGATGATGATAATAATCTGACGGTTATTATTGTCTTTTCTTTTCCTTTTTTAATCCACCCGGTTTACTTGCAGCAAGAGAATGTAATTACTTTACTGCGGTCCTTAAAATAAAACATTCTAAAGACTCGACTAAGGCTTCTTCATGAATAATTTATATTACTAATTTAGAAGAGGAAGGGGGATATATTCTTTTGGAGGGAATATACATATCAGACTCTTTCTTGAGGGATTCAGGGATTCGTCCCCCCCCCCCCCCCAGGGACCAAGCTCCTTGCATTTCTACGTCCACATAGGATTTCCTTTTTTAAAAATTACTATCACATCAAATACCCTAGACCTCCCCCAACCCCCCCCCCCAGACATACAGACATTCAGCAACAGCAGCAGCTATCGAGAAAAAAAATTAATACACACAGGCCTGAAATCTACCATGAAGGCATAACGTTAGGTAGGAGAGAAATGTTTCGAAATTTCTCCCCCATCGTCTTTGGAGGCGCCTGTCTTTGATCTAAAGGCATTTTGGATATTTCTGCAGAACCAGAGGAACGCTCCTTTAACAATTCTTTGAGAATGGGGTGCTCAAAGAAAGTCGAATCCGAGCTGAGATGGCGCTTGAGCCAGTTCAAGGTCACTGTCTAGTGTATTAAATGGGCTCTACATCTTATGCAAATGACTGTCTTGAAAGAACACCAGCTCTTGCCAGTGAGAGAGAAAGGGAGACAGAGAGAGAAAAGACCCTCACTGGGTGGGGGGACAGCTTGCTCTTCCCCGTCGACTCTTTCCAAAGCTTTGTTCCAATGTTATCTTCAGCATTATAAGATCTGCAATAAAGTATATATTTCTCTCTCTCTCACACACACACTGATTATAGTCCCTATGCCCTCAACTTTTCACTTTCTTTATTTTTAGATTTCTGCTTCCAGCAGCTCTTTACCACTGCCCAAGCTTCTCCCTATTAAAACCCCCGCAAGTTCATATAGTACCACCCCATACCTGATCCCCCAAAATGTTGTTTAAAATTGCCAGGAAGACCTGGCAGTTGCTGCAAGAAAATACAATTGAACTTAACCTTCTAGCGGAAAATTCCTTTCCCCAACATAAAAACTATACCGCCTTCCATTTCCCCGCTTCCTTTTTAACACCCAGTTGACATAGTCTCAACTTCTCTTTTGTGAGTATGTTACCAAGCAAAACCCAAACTCCGCCTGCAGTCCTAATTTAATTGAATGGCTTGATCACTAAAATTAAAATTAAAAAAATAAACAACATCTCAGACCATCTACTGACATCATTCCATCCTTGAAAACGTCCTTTTTGAGACTAACAGAATATATTTATTAAGAGTGGACCTTACAAGTGGTCTCTAAAGGTTGATAAGGACCACCAATGTTTATGGAAATTATTCTGTTTTAGCTATCTGAGTGTGAAAGCTTGAATAGATCAAATTGGATAGTTCTTATGAAATGCAGACGGGGAGAAAAGATGGAAGGGAGTAACAGAATGAAATAGATACAGCAAAGGAAATGCAGAGAGAGTAAATCCTTTGAAAAGCATATATAAAATTAGATTTAAAAGCGTTTTGCATGGACTTTGAAATCAAATTAGAAGTTCTGTCTATAGTCTCTCTCTGTGCATTGAAGAGTTAAATGCTTATGATGCAGCTACATTTTCCCCAACACTGCCAGCAGAGGCTATCATTCTCCTGCTGGATTTATGTAAACAACTGCCTGCATCTTCAGTGAAGCAAAAGTATATCCCATAGAAGGCGAAGACGAAATAATTATAAGGGTTTCCTTTGTTTGGAGAGATGTTTATCTACATCTGTATATCGTCCTGCCTTGCTGTGCAATGTGCTTTTATGGAGCAGAGAAATCAATTCAATTCTAAATACATTGAAATAAATCTCCTTGCTCTCAATTGGGCTCACTTCCAAGCAGAAAACTTTGGATCTCAATATCCAAAAGTTTTCTCAAACTTTTGTTAAAGGGTGACAAAATAAAGCAATCTAAGGCAACTCTCTCTCTCTCATAGATCTATGGAGTTATGGAACGTACTTCACTGGTATGGTGTGCATATCTCAACCTCTTTTATTAATAAAACAATTCTAAATGTAATTTCCTGGACTGAGGGTACGAAGGAAGGAAGATGATGAAGAGTACAGCGATTTAGCAACTTACCTCAGCTTATAGCTTGGTGTGAGAGCAAGCTTCCCCCTCCCTCCGTACAAAACAGCAACTTTAAAAACTTTTAAAAAAACAACTTCAAGTGCAAGTGATACATGACTAGGAAATGGGGAAATGGAGGAAAGAGGGGGCGCCTTTTACTATAAAAGGCCATAGTTAAGAAGCTACTCAAAGCACTTAATACAAAGGAAAGAAAAGGCTAAACCTGGGAAGCTTCCTTTTCATGCCTTTATTGTTGGCCATTAGGCCGTCTGTCTAGACTTGAAATGACACCTTGTTTATCTGTAAACAGAAGCAAGGGACACTTTGGAGAAGATCAGCCCCTGCGTTGCTGCTAGAAGATCAAGTCCTGAGTTGTTGCAGGAAGATCAAGGCTCTAGGCTTGTTGAGTATTATGCGCGAAGCTCGTGATGTCAAGGTCAAATAGGCCGCATAGTCACGGTCAAGGCTAGCCCAGCAGTGACGTTATAGCGTTCCCAACCAACACCAACGACCATCAAACTTACTCAGCACAAGGTGGACGGTGGACGGTCCCTGTGCATTCAGGGAGAAATGGGAAGGAGAGGGGAAACAAGACCATCTTCCATGTCTGTGAAATCCAATGACAACCCCGCCTCCTAACTCCCCACCCAGGAAAGGTTGAGAATTCTGGGTGCAAATACATTAATTAGATTACAAACAGGTTCCAGGCCCACAGCACTGGTCAATTTTACTGGTTTGTCGGAGACTAGGCTTCACTTTTTACAATATCTTTTCTCCTTCCTCTTCTTCCTCCCCAATTCTGCCTCCCCAAAGATGGTGAAGGTTGTGGAGACACGAGTGCTTCTTTACGATCACAGGTGCCTGTTAAAGTTTAGAGAAGGAAGGAGAACAAGAGGAAGTAAACTTTATACAGCCGTGAGAAAAGGAATGGCGGAAACGGACCTAAGAGGGTACCATAACATGATGCAGAAATCTTTTGATTTCCTCGAACCCTGGTCTTTAAGGTATCTCTTTTATTAGGGGAAGGATAGAAGGGTGGATAGAGGGAAGGAGACAAACAGAGACAGACAAACATATATACCCATAGGAGAGTGCGCGTGTGTGCCTGAGCAGACGCTTTATTCCATGCACTTTTAGTATTTTTATAAAGTTTATTCATTTGTGTACATTGACTCTTTAGACGTCCATATTCCCTTGAAGTCAGCAGCCAATGTGCCTGGTGTTGGTGATTCTGGGACGCACTTCAACGCCCTCAGAATGAGTTGTTTCTGGCTTCATCCATTGATCACTTTCATACAACTCTTCTCCGGATTGCGACACTTAGGATGCGGTAGTAAGTGAGGTGAGTTCTGGTACAATTCTGCAGCAACACAATTCTGCAGCACCTTAAAAGACACTGATGCTCAAGCCCTTCGTAGACTCCACTTCTGGAGATACTCTCAAGGGGTCACCTAAGTTGTTATATAGGTAATAAACATGGGTATATAGAGGTGCCGAGCGAGTTTTACGAAGTGGGTCTCCCAAAGCTAAGAAAACTGGAGGCTAGTCCAAGACACAACACATTTCTATGCCGATCACAGATGTACATTTAAAATTATTGGGTGTGGGTGTTTAAGTTCAGTACATATGGGGAGAGAGCGATATAGTAGTACACGAAGATCCGATTCCCATATAGGGGATACTATTGAATGGTATGGAAGATGCCAAGAGTCCTCTTCTGGCTGTAACATCTCGAGTTATTATGAACTCCGAAAGATCAAAGAAGCCCCTTTCCAATTAGCCTGGATCGAACTGATAGAGATCCGGGTTTGAGTGAAGCAGGATGGAGAGAGTTGCCACCCCTCCAATTGCAGGGGGATGGACCCAGAGATGCTGCCCTGTGTCCTTCTCAACTTAACCCAAAGCAAAGTGCTCAACAAGATCTGAAGAGGAGCGACTGGATCTGCCAACCTGCTAGTGTGTGAAGTTGGTAGGAGTCGCACCCCGATCTTCAACATACTTAGGTGGAAGTAAGGGTGCTTTTAAATATATCCTCGAAGTTAACATTAAAGGAAGATACGTTAATCGAAACCCACAGCATGCAAAGCCTAAGGCTGCAATCCTTTGCAAGGTTCGGAGTGAGCCACATGGAAATTCACCGGGGATTTGCTTCCGAGTAAGCACACATAGAATTGGGTTGCTTATTCCTTCAGTCAATGGGTCTGAACTCCCAGTTCATCATTCAAAAGATCATTTATTTTGGAAGGTTTTAGGGGACTAATTTCCCTTTAAATAATTTGCAGAATGAAGTGGGCACCAGTTTTAAGAAGAAAACCCGAGTCTGCAGTGGTAGACACGCTTACCTAGGAGTGAGTCCCAGTGAACTCAGTGAGTCTTACTTCTGAGTAGACATGGATAAATCAACTTCAAGAACTCGGGCAGAATTTGATGGGCAACATTTAGTGCTGTTGCCCTACGTCCTCCTGTTAACTTGGAGGGGACGGCGGATAGAAGGGCCATCTAATACGTTTGTAAACCGCTTTGATGTATTTTCTTACAATCTAGCGGTATATAATCTGTATGTAATAAAGCAAACAAAAATAAATTGCTCCAGGAGCTCAGAGAAACTACAAGAGTTTCGTATTTTGCGGGGGGCGGGGAGGAGATGTTTAAATATGGTACATTTTGCTCTCTTTCCCAATTTAAATTCTTTATTTGGCTGTTGATATTGTTTTTAGACATAAAGCGCTTTCTTTCAGACATAAGAAGAGGGAACAAGCCGAAAACAATAACCAACTCACAATATGAAGCGATCAAGTCTGTAACTTGAAAGTAACGAGCAGTCCATATATGCACAACTGAAACTGGAATCGTTGGATTTAAGCAGATACACAATCCGATGTACAGGCCAGCTAAGCTAAAAAAAAAGGGACCTCAGTCGATATTAGTGGAAATTGAAGACAAAATGGCGTCGCTATCTCAGTATCTAGGCTTAAAGGGGTTGCGAAATCAACTGCTGTACCGCCTGAACGCATTGTACTGACTACATCGCAACTTCATCCCATATAAGTATATTTAGGCTTATTGGCTTGCTCTTAATTCATCAAGTTTAGGTTGGGTCTGCAATCAATTGCTTTTGGGTTTTATCAATAGTAGATTCAGTTGCTTAGGTTAAGGGGGTCCAAAAGCATATTATTTGAAAATCAATGGGTCTTGCTTGTAAAACAAAGGGGGGCGGGGGGTACGATCTACTCTAGCTAAACACAGCATAGTTAAATCCCCTGAACTGGCATATTCCTAAAGAGAATAATTTTCAATTGGAATAAAACGGAACTTTTTGATCAATGCATTTAAGATGGAGTCGTGGGCTTGTGGGAAGAGGGAGAGGTAATGGAACTTCAGTAAGCAGCAATTCAGATACCCTTCCTATTACCCCATAGCGAGACCCTGCTATAAGAACTCTTTGTCCATGTCCAGGGGTCATAACTGACTAAACTGGGCCAGACGAGACTGAATTCCATATGAGGAGAGTCATGGTATTCTATCTTAATCGGACTTGACTTGAACAGAGCGATATCTTTAGATCTCTCAAACTCAGGAGGGGTTCCTGCCCATATACATTTCCAGATTTTTTATTATCATTGTCAAACCCCAAATCCCAGCTGAGGTTAGGAAACTTGAACCGATCTATTTTTCACCTTCTACCTGGGTTTAAAAAACAACCGCCAAAGGACCCAACCCGGGTGAATATTTATAGTTTCTATATTTAAGACGGGAAGGGCGTGTCCAGTGCATTTCTCTTCGAAACCAGAAAGAGAAGGGGTTGTCTTAAGAGTATTTCTACACCACGTACCAAGAACATGAAGAAGGCGGAAGAGGGGTGAGGGCTGGGGAAGATCTCAGAAATTTAAGAGTTCACAACAGATTGGATGAGTTGATTTCAGGGCCTATTTGATTTCGGTGGAGGGGAAATGAGAATCCACCCAGTCTTCTCTTGGCCATCTTTACTGGTTGTGAGTGTGGTGGACCTCCATAAAATATGGTAGACAATCCATACGCTGTTGAATATATGCGATAATTTTTATAAGGTTCTGATCATTAGAGGGCATCGAAGAGTCTACTGTACGTAGGCGGAAGGGGTCATATGTTCTTGGGCCTAATTTACAGAAAGTTAAGCGCCTAATGCCATCATTCTGTGAATACTTCCTTGGAAATGCATTACATTGATATTGGTCAGGCTTTCCTGCTAGTAGTAAACAGAATTAGGACTTGGATGCAACAAGTCCCGTAAGATTCACATACCCCATTTAACTTACTCTGAACGGTCTTCACATAACAAAGGTTTGGGATATTAGGTACCTAATTAACCTGTCGTACGCCCCCCTTCTTTTTATTAACCGTCCTTTGCACTGCAGACAATGGATCACAACACGGCAGCGTTGGGGGAGCTTGATCCACATAGAGTTTTAAGGGAATTGAAAAGTGAGCACAGCAGTACAGTACACAGGATCGTGGGCAGGAAGGGATTCTGTAGGACACGCAACATATTCAAAAAGCATCTTAGGATATCTTTAAAAGGTACTCGAATCTACCTTCCTACCTATCTGCCTGCACTTGCTGTCAGCGACGGAACACTCTCAGGACCGGTTGTACGGGACATCGGTAACTCCATAGGCACTCAATGTACGTAAAACCAACATTGGCTTAGCCTACATCGCTTTCAAAGCGTTTGCCGCTGACAATTTTACGATGTAATTAATTGGAACAAATATTAAGGAGGGTAGGTCTTGCCTAAGGAAACAAAACTAGTAACTACTGAGAGTGGATTTAAGAGATCTTTGGATTTCCAAGGAGCTTTTTTGATCTGGTACTTCCCTCCTCACTTATTTAATATGCAAGGTTTAGCGCTAACTGAGAGCAGATGCACTTTTGGAAATCAGGACCTTTCCAGCTCGACCCTACAGGTATTTACTCAGGAATAAATCTCACCGGGTACCACGGGATTTATTCGCAAGTAAGAATATAAGAAGATTGGAGCCCTGCTCTGCTGAGCACTCTGGTTGCGATCCTATACACCCTAAACAGGGAGCAAATCTCACTGAGCTCAGTGGGACTTACTGCCGAGTAGACCGCCTGCCTCTTATTCGAAAATCAGTCCCAGAGTCTTAAATAGGACGTGCTCCGGAATGAGGACGCACAGAGCTACAACAGTTCTCAGGAGACGGTAGTTGAACTCGTTGAGGCAAAGGAGACCTTTTCAAAATACTGTAGAGCTTTCTGTGGCAGGGCAAGGTCGGGTGGTTTACTGGTCCTTCAGCAAAGTAATTTCCCATAAAGATATGAAGTCAAATGCCAGATTCGCTTGCTACAGCACCTCTCAATGAGGTGCGCTGCTCCATCTTCTGCGTGTGGCTCCCTTTCCTATCTCATGTCCCAGCTATTCAGTCCGCTATTTGAAACAACCATGGAAAGTCTTCTAAGCGCATCTCACAACGTATTCAATACCTCCTATGAAAAAATGTTAAAATATCCACGTTAGTTTCTCTCCCCCACCCCCCTCATTTCCCTGCAAATGTTCTCATCGCATCACCTTTATCTCAATAGATTTCAGTCGGCTGTACATGGGAGAAACAGGTTGGGATCCGTATGTGATCTACTTATAAGTCACTCATCTAAACGTGTGGGGTTTTCTTAACTAAAAAAAAAAGCCAAAAAACCCAACAAACCTGGGTTGAAAAACCAACCCAGTTTGCACTGCAAGCCTTCTCGACGCATGCTTCCCTCCTGGAGTAGTCCTATTGACAACAATGGAATTACTCTTGAGGAAGCAATGTGAGAATCTGGGGTGTTTTTTTTTTCTTTCTGGAAAAAGCCGGATTGGATTGTGGACCAGTCTGCGTAAATCTGAACCTTTCTTTAAAAATTGAGGGGTGGCGGTGATATCAACTCCCCACTTCTCCTAGTATCAAAAAAAATAAGGTCAGCTAGCCATATGAGTTTTCCGAGGCAGAAAAAAAGGGGAGGGGGAAGAAAGAGAGAGATTTATTTTTAAGAAATGTATTCTGCATTCAGTACATATCATTCGGACACCACATTATATACATATACAAGACATTTTTTTTCTTTTAAAAAATGGATCGCTTTAACATGGAGAAAGAACACTGACTGCTCTTTAGTGACTGATAATAGGGTGAGGGGGGACAACAACAGAGCAACGTCGCGCACTTTCCATACTGTCGATGGAGAATAAACATTCCAGGCTTTTTGGCGGAAACAAACAAACAAACAACAACAACAACTCAACCTCAGTGAGAACATATTCCAGAAAATTAAAGGTAATAATAATAATAATTAGAGACACGATCCTCCAGCATTAAGACTTGGAAATCCCATTTATACCCAAACTTGATTCCCTGCCCCCGCTATGAAAATCAAGCCGATCTGGAAGTGGCTATATTCGGCTGGATCGTGCCCTAGGAATTACACAGCCACGGTGCCACTTCAAATTCAGAAGTGACTTCAAATTGTTGGCGTCTAATATCAGGAACACAGCAACAACAAAACATTCAGGGTAGCAGCCTTATTATTATTTTTCATTCATTTTTTTAAGGTCCACGTTTAAAAACAAACAAACAAAAGAAATCTAGGATTTCTTCGCTGGATCCGCTGTTAATACCTTCTTCACAGATATATATATATCTATTTCTATATATATATATATTTATCTATTTAATTTTAATTATTATTATTTTTACATCATCAGAGACAGAAACAGCCAAAGAAATGGAAAATCTTTGTTCAGCTGCAAGGGGAGAGGCTTGGACTATGATACAGAGCTACAAAATAACATTCAGGATTCCAACGTAGCAAATCTACATATTTGTAAGTGTGTGTTCTCCCCTCCCCTCTTTCTCCACCCCCCTCCTTGCTAAATGTGCACAATGAAAACCATATCAAAATGAATGTTTAAAAAGGGCGACCGGATTCACAGTTCGAGACGGCAATGCAGGGACAAAATAAACCGAAGATGGCGGTTTAATGCCCGCCCCCTCCGCCTTGGTGTTTTTAAATAATCAGATTATTCAAAGAGTTCGAATGCGTGTTCTTATTTATACAAAT
This sequence comes from Podarcis muralis, assembly GCF_964188315.1. Taxonomy (NCBI): domain Eukaryota; kingdom Metazoa; phylum Chordata; class Lepidosauria; order Squamata; family Lacertidae; genus Podarcis; species Podarcis muralis. The sequence continues at coordinate 10,144,420 of NC_135656.1, read as the reverse complement.
TTACCAGATAAATATTTGTATTTGTTTGTTTGTTTCTCTCCCCCTTTCTTTTTAAATTTTATCTTTTTCCCCCTCCGGAGAGATTTCTTTGTCAGGTAGCGTGAAGGTGAGGTGTCTTAGATTTGCTAACGACTTTTTTCTCTTTCACCCTGCGATTCTGAAACCAGATAGTGACCTGGCGCTCGGAAAGATTAGTGGTCGCCGAAATCCTTCTTCGCTTCTCTTTGGTAATGAACTTGCTGGCGGCGTATTCCTTTTCTAATTCTTTCAGCTGGATTTTCGTGTAGGGGACTCTTTTCTTTCGACCCCTACGGTAGCTGCTCACTTCGGGCTGGAGAGGTACCACATCTGTAAAGATGAGGAGAACAGGAAAGGGGGGGAAAGCAGGAGAGAGAGAACGTGGAAGGAGAGAGAGAGAGAGAGAGAGAGAGAGAGAGAGAGAGAGAGAGAGAGAGGGTGTATGTTACATTAAACAGCATCTGGTAAACTAACTGGACAATGTCTGTGCCAGACATTATGGAGAGAACAGAGAGTGAAATAAGGAAAAGGAGTTTGTATGCGTGTGGGGAAAAGGATATAAATTAGAGGAAGAGGGGGAAATGCGAAGAGGAAAGACCGAGGGAAAGAAAGAGCGGGAGGTGCTGGGACTCGGATGGGCTGGCTGGCTGGCGGGCTGAGCAAAGTATTAATATATTAGCATAGGGCGGGGGGGGGGGGGGAGGACTGCTACTATTCCAGGCGATATTTGTCCAGGACAGATATAAAGAAGGAGCACCAAGTCACGGACCAGGCATTTCGCAAGCACAGCACCCTTAACGTTAGCTCCCAAATTAGTAAAAATTGGAGACAGAATCTAACCTTTAGCTCTTCACTCCCCTTCTAAGCATCCGGTCAATTTTAACCTGTCGTTTTAAAAGACAGATCCTCTGATAGCCTAGGCGACCTCATTAATTATGCTAGCTTGTAGGATCCGGGTAGGGGACTTGGTGAGGGGAAGCAGCCGTGTGTGTGTGTGTGTGAGTGCGCGCGTCTGTGTTGTTCTAGAGACGCTCCGCACTGATTGATCTATGCAACACAAGGACCATCTGCAAGCTTGAGGGACCTTGAACTAGCCTTTCCACATCCTTTGTCGCTTATGGTAGAGGCATTAAATAAAATAAAAGGGCCCAGCGGCTTTTTTGACGGTACCCAAGCTGTGGAGAAATGTTACCTACCTACTCCTGGTCCAGAACCGGCTGGGGAATCAATGAATTCTCATCACCCTTAATGCATTCAGTCTTCTCCTTAATAGCCCCTTATGCTAAGGCTGTCTATGCCAATTCTTCATGATTAACTGTAATCACTTGCGCACCAAGTCTTTCCCTTCCCATGGCTTCTTGATCTAAAGATGCAGGCTTAAGACTCGATACGAAGTAAGTGGTTTGCGGAATAATAATATAAACACTGAAAAAAGAGGGGATCTCTATCGAAGCAAAGCGAAAATCTCTCCAGTTACCCCGGCCGGTCTGTTCCATAACAGATATAAAATAAAAAAACAGCCTGAACTGCTTTTGAAGACACACTTCTCCGTGCGATTGCTCTTCCTTTGTTTCTAAGAAGTGTCTGTATAAGCAACGTTTACTGGGAATCCTATCAAGGCCCAAGGATAGGAAAGCAAGGCAAAATTGTGGTTCACACTCCTGCGAGCGCGCTGTCTCTCTCACACCTCTCTATGTTTAGGAATTGGTGTATGGGGGCTTAATAATATTATCAGGGCTATACAAAAATGGGATCAGAATAAATAAGGAAATGGGGCGGGTTGAGGGGGGGGGGAGAGAAGAGAAGTTCATTTACAACGTCTTCCACCTTCCTCCCGAGCAGTAGTAACGCACGGAGCAGGTCCTTCCAATCTCAACTACATTTTAGCCAGGCGGGTGAAAGCAAACGAGATGGGGATAGTCATCTCATGCTAGGAATCCCATGGACCTCTCTCCCCCACTCGCCGAATCCTCCCTTCAGCTTCCGCAAAGAAGTCTCAATGCCTTCTTTAAAAAAAAAAAAAAAAGCGCGGGGTGGGGACTTTCCCTCTGCCATCGACCCTTCCAAGCTCTGACACCAATATGTGGCTGCAACACAGTTAAGATCTAGATAGGCCTTCTCTCCCACACTCGCTACACTCTGATTCCTCTTCCCATGGAAAGGGAAAACCCATCATGCAACGCTCTGCGCAGGCATTGTTGGCAAGCCCTGTCTTATCCGATGGGGTATCCCCTCTCCAGTATTCCTAAGATAAATGTGTGTGTGTGTGTTCTCCTCCTAACCCCACCCCCTTATTTATTTATTTCCCCGGTTACTTTATCTTAATCTCTTCGCTCCAATCCATCCATTCGAATTATTAAGAGGGGCTTGCTTATTGATTACAAGGTGGGGACCCCAAGAGCAAAGGAGACGTCCGTTGGTCTTTCATCTTTCTCCCTCTCCCTCTCCCTCTCCCTCTCGCTCCCTCCCTCCCTGTTCTAAGTGGTAAGGCAATAAGATAAGCCCGGAGCACTCCCAGCTTTCAGGGTTACTCGCAGGCTGTCACTCATTCCAGATTTCTAACCAGAGGCAAAAGCAGCGCCTTATTTCTCGTTCTCTCCCCACTCGTCTTACAAGGTTCATTTGTAAGATTCATGTCACTTGACAGCTACTTCTGTAATTGCAATATGATTTACTGTACCTTTCCGAAAAGCCCAGCCTTTCTTAGTAAAGAGAAAGAGAGGGGGAGAGAGGGAGAGAGATGCTACCTCTTCCTATGTTCTGAAATTTAATTTAAAATATTCAAAGCGCGGGGGGGGGGGGAATCAAAGAAAAAGATAGAGATCCAGGTAAGGGAGCCAACGCAGAGAGGGAAGGAGGGGCACGCACGCACATACACAGACAGACACAGGAGTGCAGCTGCCAAACTGGCTGCGAAAGCACCCTGGAGCTCCAAGGTATGTATGTATCTGGATATGAGAACCGGCTGCTTTGTTTCACCTTCTTCCCCATACGTGCCCATGCAAGCGTCCCAAAGCCTATTTTACCTGGGCGGTTAAAGATTATAGCATATGCACGCGATCATGCCGGAGCAAAAAAGCGCAGAAGTCGATCTCAAGAGCACCCTACCTGGGAAAGGTGATTTCCAGAGATGGGTAGACTGTGATTGCTCCTTCGAGCAATAGACCTGCCCGTCCCAACCATTAGAAAGAGCCCAGTGTTGGTATCCTTCCATGGGAAGCAGCGCGTCGTGTCTTGGTTCTGGGTGGCCACTGATACCTGGAACCACTGATACGTCCAAATAACCAGGAACCGCCTGGTAGGAGCTGGCAAAGCTCGGGTAAAAAGCAAACTCTTTGGCCCTTGAGGATAGTTCTTCGCTGGGGAGGGAGCCGCTGGGCTCGGGGTATTTTTCAGCTGGGTGGTACGAACAAGGCTTCTGTTGTAAGTTCACGTTGTGGGAATGGGACAATCGGCATCCGTAGTAGCTGCCTCCAAAAGGATAGCCATAGCCCAAGGTGGCGTTGGAGGAGGCTGGTGGCGCGGGGCACTGCCTGGCGGCATCTGGAGCAGGTATATCCGTGTAGACAGAACCCTGGTGAGTCCCAATGGTGCTGGAATGACGACCCAATACCGGGTGACTGATTAAATCCCTGCAGTGGGTAGCTGGGCAGTTCCCACTTAGCCCTTCCATTGCTGGGATTTTATTCTGGTTATTTTCATTCGGGTTCTCCTCATACACGTACATGAAGGTATCCGCCCAGCGTGGATGCAAGATCAGTGAAGTCGTCATATCATGGTCTGCCCGAGCTTTTTAAAACTCGACTTCCCAAAGAGAGACACCTAATTTCCCCAACATATTGTTTACGCAGGAGCATGCGCAGAGGCAGCGGGATGGGTTCGGTTCATTAAGAAATCCGCCGGGCCACGTGACCTGTAAATAGCTCTCGCTGCAGTTAGCTCGGCCATGTGACCCTCCGGCAGCCCTATCACCTTGTTCCTCTTGGCTTGGGGAAGAGAGCGGCGAGCTCCCATTGGCTATCTCTCCGCGACAGAAACAGAAATCCTTAAAGGCAAAGGGAGACACCCATTGATTGTAAAGAGCGTGGGGAAATAAATAAGGGGAATGTGGGTGTTTAAAATTTGGCCGACACAAAGAGATTGGGATATGCCATGCTAGAATCTTTGTGCCTTCAGATATCCTCAGGATTAAATATCAAAGTAATGATAGGAAAAATATTCTTCAGAAAATCAATTATATATATATTTAAAATGCCCTCTCGCTGTATAGCTTGGACCAGGAGCCTGGTGTCTTAGATATCAATGAACCGCAGAGGGGAAGGGTAGCTGGGAGACTGTAAGGTGAGGAAAACCTAGAAATTGTAATATCAAGGGATATGATATAGAGCAAGGTGGCAGGTAGCAGCCAGTTTATCTGATAAAGAAAAAATAGTGACTATCTGAAGAGGCGCACCAAAAATGAGAGAAGCTCAAATTCTAGAAGACCAAATGACGGACTAGAGCAAGTGAGCTGGAGCTGTGGGGGCTGGGGGCGCTTCTTTTTTTTATTCTTAAAATCCGCTTGCTGTCTGCCTGGCTTTCTTCTCCGTCCTCCCCCCTCCCTGCATCTTCTCTTTCTGGGAATCAAGTATTGGATCTTACGGGAAGTAAGGAATCTGGACATTTATCGCCCAGGAAATTGATTTTCTCTCAGTCTGTTTCAGTCTCAAGAGTGAATGGGGAGATTAATATCTGTTTGCTAAATAAATAAATAAATAAAAAATCAGCGGATACATTTGCTCAATAGAATTGTGTGTATGTTTTTCTTCCAAAGTACAGTATCTTATTTTTCACAGAAGAAGGTATGTGAAATTTTAACCCCTTGTTTGCTTAACAAAAGATCAACGCATACCTGCTCATTATAATCGCTTTAGCTTTTATTCTAATTATTAAAAATACAATTTCCCACAGAAGGGACATAGATTATGACATCTTTAACTCCTCCTTTGTTTCTTGGAGGGGTATTTCTCTATTTCTTTTTTTGTTGATGATCAGTATTCTGCTGCTTTTGGGGCATAAAAGAGGAAGAAAGAAAACCGCCAGCCACCTCGCAAGAATATAATAGATGCCTCCAAAACGTTTCGACGTTTTATGGGGTCTGTTCCTTGTATGAGTCCAACCCAATAATGCTTAATCTTTCGTGCTCAACCAACTGGGGATGTTTTAAAGGGACTAGTTGTGATTATGATATTATGTTATTAATTTTTAATACTTGAGTAGTAAATATCGCAGCAACAATGCCTACTATTGAAAGTGTGTGTGAGATATATATATATAATGTTCTCAGTGTTGATTTGTGTGTGTGAAAGAAAATAAATGCAACTCACATCATACAACGTAAACAGGATCGGAGATGGATGGGTTATAATTAAACAGATGAAATAGAAGAATAGCGGACTACTCTGCCAGAGATTGATGGCTGCGACACACACACACACACACACACACACACACACACAACTTTCTCGGAGACTCATGTCCCCAACCTTCAGAATCCTCTCACTGGCCGTTCCTGATTAGATTCTGATAGATGCGTTTGAAATAATGTGAAATTTAACTGGAGAACATCAGGAGCAGCGGCTCCTTCCACCTCCCTCCCTACCCCCACATTACACAATATAAGTTTGACAAATCAGTGCATCCAGACATGAGGATGATAATGTACTAATGAAGCAAAAGCAAAGAATTAATAGTTCAGACTTCCGTCCTGCACACAGCTTACAGGCCAGTGCTGTGCGTGCTTTCGCGGAAAAAGAAAAGTCTTACCGAGTTCAATACTTTCAAGCAATATGTACTTTCAAAGAAGGGTCGGTAAGCTTCAGTTCAAGTGAAGTCAATGAAATCCCATTGCAGCCCAAGCCGCAGGAGTGGTCAAGATAAGCCAAAAATCTTATGGAACTCTCACCCAACTCTACCTACCCTAATTTGTTCTTTTCAGTTGAGAACGTCAATACAAACAACTCTATGTGATTATAAAGGCAGGTGAAAGTCCGCTTGCTCTAAGTTTTGTTGGAAAGACATAAGAGTACCAAATGCATGTAGTATAATGTATGCGTTAAATAAATATTAATCCACCAGTTAGAATAATCATCATCATTTGCCCATTGTTTGGGAACATGCCTATCACGTTTGGAGTATGAATTTCCCCCAAATAAATACATTAATTATTATTTTTAAATCCTCAAATGGCAATGTCTCTCTTTGCAGCAGCATTTGCTGCCTCCAAGCTCCTTAGATCTCCCCGTCATCAAACTGCCATGGTCCAAGTGGAAACTAAGACAATTCCGCCAAAACCCCCAACAAAGAACCCTGTCTAGAAAATGGCTTTCAGAAATGAAGTCTTTAGCAAACGTTTGGTTTTCTCCTGGAAACGTTCTGCCTTCTCAAATGGACTCCATGCTTTTGAAGCAACCGTTGCCCGAAGTCCTTCGGCCACAGCAACCAAATCAGTCCGAAGTCCAAGGTCAAGGCAAAAGAGACAAACTGGCTTGCAATTAGTGTCTAGACAGAAAAGAATGAACTTCACATATAGTGCCTATGTGGCTGGGAAGTCCTCAAATCCAAAGGAACGGCCATTGCTAGAAACGGGGAGTTGGGAGAGAAGGGGATCATTTTAAATAGTTGGGGGCAAAACAAGGTTAGGGAACCCTGGATGAAATCACATTTTAAAGCAGCGACAAGCAAGACGCTTCAAGTTTCTGGAGTTGGTTGCAAGAGTTGGTGTCCAGAGTGGTTCACATCCCAGTGACCGGTTCTTCAGAAGATATACCTCATTAAAATATAGTGATATATATATATATATGGGGTATATGGGCAATTGACAATATCAGCGCAGAAAGGGTGGGGGTACATGCATGGAAAGCTGGATTTCTAATGTGGGTGATGGCGGTGGGGTGAGAGAGTGGCTCCGGTAACAAAGGACCCAGTTCTGTGCTTGCAGCAGCGAGGAAGACTCTTCCTTACAGGAGGAGAGTGAGCGTTCTGAGGTTGCCTTACGGCAGAGGAGACACAATCTGGAAATGGACAGATTGATGGTAACCATAATAAGGGACACTATTGGGTTGTGCTTGGTTTTGAATTCGTGCAGAACAAATACCTCATTTCTAGGATGCTTGCTTGCTTATTTATTTATTTATTTATTTATTTATTTAGGTGTGCTTCCTGAGGAAGGAGGAGAATAGTAGTAGTAAATAAGCAAAAGATGTCCGGTATTTATTTATTGAATGAATGAATGAATGCAAGGCCATTTACAATTCCTATTTCAATGACATATAGGTTTAATTAAAATTGGGGTTTTTACAATTCCGTTTATTGTGGCACATTTGCGACAGGGAAAAGGGGAGAAACCGCAAAGACGAAAACTCGAGGAAATTTGCACATTTCATGCTCCGGGAAATTAACACTGGCTTTAAAACTTCGGTGGAAATTGCAAAATAAATAAGGCAGAGGAATGAATCCATCCAGCCTTTTGTAAGTGTGTGTGTGTGTGTGTGTGTGTGTGTGTGTGTGTGTTTTAAAGGAAGTGGGGGGTGGGGGTGGGTTTGCATTTCTTAAACAGCAGGTTTATCCCACGGCCTGGCGTCCCCTTCATTTATCTGCCTTGTCTTGAGCTGCTTTTCATTTCATAAATTGCTTAGCGGTATCTCATTTAAACGGGCTGATCTTGCTAAGATACGGAGCTGTGGATTGATAGCAGGAGTCAATTCTAGTGGGTTAATTAACTTAAAAATGCATAAGGAGGCTTCTATCTCCGGGGGAAGAACACCGAGCAGATCTGTTTACTACATTTGCCGTGATGCAGTATATTAAAAGGGCCCCAATGCAAAGAAAGAAAGAAAGAAAGAAAGAAAGAAAGAAAGAAAGAAAGAAAGAAAGAAAGAAAGAAATTTTCCTGGACTATATTAGAATCAGGTATCTGTTGTTATTGCCGATAAGGGGTACATCTCCCAACCGCCTCCCCCGTGCATGTTGTAGACATATTGACATCCTGTTTCATAATCAGAACAGTCTATGAGAACAATGCGATACAAATATAAGTGAGAACACTGAAGAATTTTCGGTATGGAAGTCGACATATACTGTGAAGTAAGTCTCACTCGGATCAATAAAGCTTACTCCCAGGTAACGATGTATAAATTGCAGTCCCACATGCTAAATAAGACCCATAGAATTAAGTGGGACTTGTTTGCTGGTCTATATGCCTGGGATCCGACTCTTTATGTGTGAAAAAAACCTGTTCAGCCGAAAACAAGTTTCATAAGAACAATAACATAAATTTCAGATTGGAAACCAGGAGGAGGAAGCAAATGCCAAATTCTTTATTAGTTTGATTGCAAAGTATATGATCTGATTTAGAAATGAGGGGTGTGTTTTTAAAATAATTAAATCAAAGCCCATCAATTGTTTGGGAACAATTGTCAATATTACACTGATTGTTCCTTTGGAACTTAGGTATTATCTAGTGTAGGAGACAGAAAGTCTATGAGAGCGGTAAGTTTATTTCCCCCAGTACATTATTGTTAGAGAACTTTTGTCACCTGGACGGATTTTTTTCATGCTGTATGATATTTCTGTCAAAAGTCCAGAAACCAACCTGACCCGATTAAGACATGAATCCAATACCTTCCATTTGTAAAGTGCTAGAACCCGGTGATGCAAATTCATATATCTTCTCACCCCTACAAAAATTAGAAATAAACACGTTTCCACTAAAATATATACTGTTTATAAACAGAGTTATAGCACAGTTCTATACACTCTGATCAGAAGTAAGTCCTACTGAAGTCGGCAAGGTTTGCTCCTTTTGCAAGTATAGGATTGCAGCATTTACAGTGCAATTCTAAGCATGACTACTCAGAAGTAAGCCCCACTAAGTTCAGTGGTACCTACTCCCAGGTAAATGGGCATAAGATTGCACCCCTAATGTATGAACTGTGTGTAAAAACTTTTTTTTAAAAGTGTAGATCTTAATTCACTACTGTGGGGACATGTAAGTATATTTTCATGCGAATTTGGGCATACAAACAGTGCGGGGTGGGATAGCACCCCGGAATATCTACACAGGGATAGTTAAAGGGGTTCACACAGCCAACAAAGTCAATAGGAAGCTGTGGAAGTTAACATTTCATAAGCACACTAGAAGACCGGCAATCCAAAAGTAGCTCTTTGGGTGCCCAGATATATTTATAACATCCTCAACATACCCATCTGGTGTAATGATTTATTTGTAGTATGTGTTGTTATTTTAAAGGAAACATTTTAAAACACACACAAACCATAGGTATCCTTTCCATCTTCCTGCCACTGGTGGCTTTTGTGGCATCTCTTTATTCTTCCTCGCATTTCAGCCCATTGGTGGTTCCACCACTGAATTTTCTTTGTCCATAAATAGTCTGTAATTTTGGCTTTTCGGACCAGTTGCTCCCCACACCGCTGCAGAATCCCCATGACAGATTCCCACAGTAATCTTTATATTAGCATTTCTAGCCCTTCCATCAACAAGGAAATCTGTTGGGTCTGCCCGTCACTCGCCACGAAAGCCCCTATAATAAATACAGGGTTGGAAGGGAATTCTCTCATTCCATCAACATGCTGGGCAAGGAACATAGATTTTGAGCCATCAAGGGAAAGCTGAATGCCCCGTACGGGGATATTTTAGCATTAACTGCATATAATTCCCCCCTGGAATGCAAATTTAGCCAAGAAATTGTAACTCTCCGTCTCACGTTATACAAGTACTGTACGTTCTTTCTTCTACACCCCACCCTCCCCCCTTTTCTTGCTTTGTGTGTGTATAAATATGTGTTTTCTTTGGTTTTTCAAAGACTCGTCTTCTGTTTTGTTCAAACATGTTCAGTACAAAGCTAAAGCTTTGCAAACTTCTCCGCTCCATTTTGGAGAAAATTAATGGTCATGGTTCCTTCACGGCAGAACTGAATGAATATAATTGTCCCAGGGTTTTTGGATTCTCTCCAAGGTGTAGCAGAAGACTCTGAAAGTTTGTAAATCCCCCCTCGCAACGGACTGACTGCACACAGGGTTGTGTGTGGAAAATGGCAGGTCAGTGTGTGTGTTCATAGGCAAAGCTATGGGAGACAATAGGCGAAGCATCCACCATCCTATTTCCCCCACTTATTTTTCCCTTATTGACCATCATGAATTCCAACAATTCACTTCTGAGCACATTTCTAAGATGTCCTCGGAGTACATCGGCTTCAAAGAGAACGTTGACATCATAGGTTCTCCAGAAAATCCAGGCGCCGTTCCTCTGCTCCTTCCTCCACGGGTTGGGGCCCAAAAAATCGTCACCGAGTGGAATTGCCTCGAGAAATGGGTTGGGATAGTCCATGTTTTTAGCCATTCCTCGGCGTGAATTTCTGCCCTCCTAGTAACATGTCACGTCCTGGAGGCCTGCAGAAGTCTAGAATTTCACAGGGGCCCAGCCTCCTGGCTCACTTGTTCATTGTTTTGCCTGGCGCTGCAACGAGAAGAGCTCTAATTATTATTACAATAAAACACGTGTTCGTGGGTGCTGAAACCAGTGCATTTATTTATCTGACGATGGTGGTGATGGTGATTATGATGATACTAATAGGACCCCTCCCTTGTCTTCCTTTGCTCCTTGTCATCCTTTCTCTATCCCACCCCCTTAGAATTTTCGCAATAGAGGCGGTTCAATCTCCCTTACCCGTCTCTTTTCCCACCCCATCCCTCAAGAAATGGCGCATATCTTTTCTTTTTAAAAAATGCATAAAACACCCTCTATTTTTCCTCGCCTTCTTTTCTGTAGGGTAGCTTATTCCTTCCTTCCTTCCTTCCTTCCTTCCTTCCTTCCTTCCTTCCTTCCTTCCTTCCTTCCTTCCTTCCTTCCTTCCTTCCTTTATTTCCTCTATCTCTTTAGGGAGGCCCTCAAACTTTTCCCCTTTCCATTCTCATTCCACTCCTTTCCTCCAGGATGAAAGTACTGAAGATGATCTTGCTTCTGAATGCTAGGGATAAACAAACAAATAAATACCTCTTTAGTCGTAGGCTCTGACACATCATAACCTAATGTGACGTTCCTTCCAGCTGGCAGCGCTATGTAGTTCTTTGCAGCGACTGAATGGAGGCAGTCACAGCATGGAATACAGGAGGTCAACTATCCCCTTCATTAGAGCGTGCCCCCCCCTTCCTCCTAAAGGAGTATTCGCATCTTTCACCCCCACACCAATACACCCCCTCTACTCACACACGCATACTCTGTCTCCTTCTCTCCCTATAAGCATCGGTCTTAAGGACAAAAGGCTATGGGAAAATGGGGGACTTGTTCCAGAAAGAGTCTGTGTGTGTGTGTGTGTGTGTGTGTGTGTGTGTGTGTTCGCGCGCCCTTTATATATTCTTAGTTCCGATGACTTCTCCGTGATGATTTTACACTCTTTTTAATAGAGCACTTTACCCGTTAGGAAATGATTCAGAGGCAGACAAATAAAAATATCTCCTCCAGCTTAGTGCCCTGTCTGGTCGGAAGTCCAAGTTCATTTCCAAGTTAAAAGAGGCGGCAGCCTTTCATTCTAAAGTCACAATGAGAAGGAGGGCCCCCCGTTTGGCCTTGTTGTTTGTGTCAACAAACGGGACACCTCCGAAGGTATTTATCGCTTTGCATCGTTTGGTCGACAATGTTCTTCAGAGGCAGCTGAAGGAAGCAAAGGAGATTTTATGTCTCTTCCTCTCTCTGGGAGTTCTCACACTTCGTTTTTTAATTTAAAATAATAATGATATGATTTCCTAAATGAGAGTATTCGGAAGTCTAACAATAGAATTATCCATATCCACACCCTGAGTCACCCTGATGCCAGAATAGTTGTTGACTATGGAAAACTTCTAAGGAAAAGAATATTGCGATGCAACCAGCAGGCCTCTGTGGGAAAAATCAGTGTCTTTGATTACATAAAGTTGTATTCAACAGCACTGAGGCAGGAAGGGTGTCCCATCAGGTATGTAACAATTCTTACTTTGTTTTCTTCCTTCCTCTGCCTTCCTCTTTTTAATTGCATTTATAATCTCTTTCTCCGGCTAATCTATGGGGAAACCATGGAAGCCTCGGGCTGTGATGTTGAGCGCACCTATTTAGCACCTACCTAAACAGGAGAAGGTTGACTTGGCAATAAAGTTGGTTAGCTCCAAATAAAGAACTGGAATGCTAAACTGCAACCCTATACACCCTTATTTGGGATTAAGCCCCGCTGAATTTAGCGAGACTTACTTCTGAGCAGCCATACATAAGATTACACTTATGCAATGGGTTTTTATATTTTATCGTTGTTGTTTTTGAGATGAGCACCAAATTTCGGCAGAAAAAATTATTTCCACATAATGCCGAAATCTGGTGTTGGCAATGTAACTGCTGGAAGAGTTACTGGACGTCGTTTTGACGTCCAATGAAATCTACAAGTGAATGTTGCAACTTTTTTTAAAGCCCTCAGTGATCTCCCAAATATCTTCTGGGGAATGCCTGGACACCTGAGGTTTGCATATGCTAGACGCAAAAAGTAGAACTTTTCTAGTCTCTAAAGTAAACAGGAAATGGTTTCTTGAAACTTCCCGATGCAATCCACCCCCGATTTTTCAGATGCCCTCAGATTACTCAAGTTGGCAATAAATTCCTGTAAACAACAACAACCGGACGTCCATTCGCTATATGGCCACTTGGAGCCTCCATCTCTGGAAAACCATTGCCATGATTTTTCCTGCCGCTCCAGTAGCCTTTTCGTTGTCTTCGCGAAAGTCTAATCCTGATGATAGACTTTCGACTGGATAGCAACAATGCCCTGTACATAAGGGGCTATCTTAAATATTAAAGATAATAAACGCTCCTCACTTGTTGTATGATACCTTCGTGGACCCAGCCGGCACAACACATACACACGTGTTTTTTCTTTATATGCCTACTGTGCGTTCATCATATGTGTTTAGGGGTATATTGCTGAATAGAAGACTTTCCCCCTCAAGAACGATCATTTCTAATGGCTATATAAATTCTCCTTTTCAAAGTTAGTGTCAAAAGTCTGCCAAAGTCTGCCAGAGTCTTCCCTTGTGAGCTCTGTCTAGAGTTGTTTAGTGGGATTTGCTGCAACAGGGCATTAAAACAAATTTATATTTTACTCCCCCAACGCCTGTGCCTTTGTGCTCATGTTAAGTCATCCTCCTTGCATAACTCCATTTCATCATTGAGAACGGAAAGGGACCCTTAAACTAGAGAATTGTCAGTTCCTTCCACCCACACGTGCATGGCTGAGGGACCCGCCATCTTTCCTCCTTGGATACGAAGATAACCATGCATTTCAATTGTAAGCAATGAAAAAAGAATCTATGTTAACCGTAAGGAACAGAGAATCATCGACCTTTGATAATACGACAGCAGCAGTGTTGGCTTCTTGTTCCTAAAAAATGGAAGGGCAAAACCTCTCGTTTACTGCAGTACAGCAGAATCACAGTCTTTGAGAATTACTTGACATATTGTAATCGAAATGATATTCTGTATGTGTGTGTGCGGGAGCGAGCACATGCTTACTAAGAAGGAAGACCCACTGATGTTGAACTTGCTTAGGATCGCTCTGCATGTTTGTCCTGGGACGTACACTGGGCTGGTGGATTGAGTAGACTTTCCATAATCAGCAAGAATTCATGGAGGCGCGGGAAACTATAGGGCAGATAATATTAATTGTCTGATTAATTCACCGACCCTGAAAAGGGTGGCACACTCTGATAGCCAACACATAAACTCGAACAATGTGTGCCGAGTATACAGTTTACCCACCAGGCTGCCAAGGGGTGTCACCTCTCCACGCTGCTCTGCAGCATTTATGGTCAGCTGCTGAGCTGTGCAACAGGAATGCGCCTTGTAACGTATACCACCAGAGGTATGAATTATTTACAGTCCGCATTTCCAGCAGCAATCTCACACATGTGAGATATGAAGGCTTTGAAATGGTCTCAGTACCTGGCTCGAAAGACTCCTTGCCCTAGTGCTTATCAAATGCCACTAGGGCACCATAACCCACCAAGAAAACAGCCCAAATATTCAGATTCCTCTAGGAAAGGTAGTTGCTCCATTCATACTGTATGTACAGGATGGGGATTTTGACAGCTTTCTGACAAATATGCCGAAGGGCTACTGCCTTGTCTTCACATGATATTGAGAAGGCTCAAAAGTCGAGGGGGAACAAACAAATAACCAGGCAGAAGGATTCTTATTCTCTTCTCTTTCGTCCACACGCTCCTGTGTGTGCTTAGGCAGACAATGATTATAGCTACATAATATGCTCCCAAGTTCCTATGTTGTTGTTGTCGTTGTTGTTGTTGCTGCTGTTGTTTAGTTGTTCAGTCGTGTCCGACTCTTCCTGACCCCATGGACCAGAGCACGCCAGGCACTCCTGTCTTCCACTGCCTCCCGCAGTTTGGTCAAACTCATGCTGGTAGCTTCAAGAACACTGTCCAACCATCTCGTTCTCTGTCGTCCCCTTCTCCTTGTGCCCTCCATCTTTCCCAACATCAGGGTCTTTTCCAGGGAGTCTTCTCTTATGAGATGGCCAAAGTATTGGAGCCTCAGCTTCAGGATCTGTCCTTCTAGTGAGCACTCAGGGCTGATTTCCTTAAGAATGGATAGGTTTGATCTTCTTGCAGTCCATGGGACTCTCAAGAGTCTCCTCCAGCACCATAATTCAAAAGCATCAATTCTTCGGCGATCAGCCTTCTTTACGGTCCAGTTCTCACTTCCATACATCACTACTGGGAAAACCATAGCTTTACCTATACAAAATAGTTACATATAATTCAAGCATACCGGTTTTATTTATTAAGTTAAACTGTTGGTTGTTGTCCATCAGTGACTAAGTTCTGGAATTCTACCGTAGATGTACGATTTTTAAAAAGTAAAAGTTCTGTTTAATCTTTGAAAGTTCACCATAACTCATTCCTCTCTTCGGCCATCTTTATATATACCTTATTTTGTCTTCTTATGCAGCTTCAGCATCTCTCTGTCTGTCCATCCATCCATCCTTCCATCCATTATTCCATCCAATCAGCCTCTCTGTTTGTCCTTTCCTTCCCACCTCCATTTTCTCACTTGGTTTCCAACAAACCTTTTTGAAAAACTGAGAAACTTACATCAATACTAAGTTTATTATCACAAGATTATAAAGTGCTTTACAGTGTTTTCCAAGCATTTCTGTGCAGCGTAGTGGTCAATTGGGAGGTCACTAGCACCGTCGAAACAAGTTTTTAAAAGCAAACAATAAACTAGTTAGACAGATAAATAGATAGACAGATAGAAAACACTGCCAAAGAACTGACACACTCACGAGAGAGCGAGTTTCCCCTTTACACCACTCTCTTAAGCACCCTGAATTCAACCCAGAAGAAAAATTAAGCACTTTTAAAATCCTTTAGAAATTAATGAGATTATGTGTATACTTGTAAATCCTATTTAAGTATGTTGAACTTCCTCTGAGTTGAGTTTATTTGGAGACAAGTCCCACTGAAATCGCTAGGATTAAATCCAAGTTAGAGTCGTGGGTGTAGAGCCCGAACAGGTTTATTATGGCGTGAGCTGCGAAGTTGGCAACAGTCTATTTCATTTACTTAGGAAAAGGTCATTCCGTAATGGGTGAGTTACACTTCAACCCAGCCTACACTTGGAAACAATAATTTATTGAAGCTTCCTACTCACTAAGATTCGGACTGAAAATACAAGGCTGCGATTTTCTGCACCCTGATTTATGTGGAAGCCCCACTAAACTCAGTGTTGATTTCAGAGCAAACACAGAACTGGACTTTTTATCTCCCACTGATTCGAATGGCACTTAACAACGCTTAATTTTGTCTCCATACCATATGATGATAATGATGATGATGTTGTTGTTGTTGTTTGTTGTTGCTATATTATTATTATTACTGTTGTTGTTGTTGTTGTTTTGTTATTGGTACTATTACACTAGTATCGAAGAATGAGTACAATCCAGCCTAAGTTAAGCGTTTTCGGTCAAATGGTTATGAATCAGTCAACCACCTCCTTACTTCTCTTCTGCTGAAATCTAAATTTCGCTAAATTGGGACTCAACTTTGGTACTCATCGCATCCTGCTCCAATTCCACTGTGACGTGATAATGTTTAATAGCCGACGCAGCTCGGAGCCAAAGAAATAGGAAGGCCACCAGCAACCGTTCCTTTGATTACACGGAATATTTCATGTGATGCCACACTAGAACGTGTACACACCCCTGCGAATCTATTTTAATTGTTGATTTCCCCGTTAAGCATCTGAACAACAACGGCGAGGAGCTCCTTGTATTCTTTTAGTTTGTTCATTAATTAATGTGGCAAGTTTAAGGTCCTGACATCCATTTTGTTTTGCCTCTGCGCAGTTGATGCCAATAGATTTACTTTGTGTTTATACCCAAAAGGCAAAGTCTATCCGATCTAGTGTTTAATTGGGTTGTGTTTCGTAGTAAACAAATAAATTAAAATGTACTTAACCTTACCCATCTGTACTCTGTGCTTTCCCACCTCATCCCCCGCCCCCTTTCACTTAGGTTGTTAGTCTACTTTACTCACTAAATTGTTCCCATCGGAGTAGCGAGCAAAGATATTAGAGAGTGTCATTAAACGAATCTCCTTTTATAGAAAACATGCATTCAGTCTATGGAACTCTATTAAGGTAATAATAATACTAATAATACTAATAAAAGACGCCCAATGAAATAGTGGGCCTTCAGGAACAATCATCCTAAGAAGAACAATATATGCAACTCTATAATGCGTTAATATACTTCAAATATGGTAACTAATTAGAATTCAAAGACTTATGAATAGGCTCGCAACTATTAACAAGTTTCCAGCCTGATTGCCTCTCCCTTAGAAGCACAAAAATAGTCAGACACCGCAGGATGCCTCTTGGGAAATATTCCATATACACATTTTTGTTATGTTGACCCACAAGAAAAAGTTCACATTTAGGGCAATTCCTTTGTTAAGCCAACTAAAATGTCACAAAATACTGTGCACGTTTCCGAGTTCTCCAGAGCTCTTCGTTAAGGCTAGATGGTAAACAAAGGAAGGAAAGGGGAGGGATTGGCAAACGCTGCCTGGATGGGGTTCACATTTAGTCACAGTACTAAGATGAAATGTGGGAGGAAGGAGCAGACACCCCCTGTGTAGAATTTAGAACCTACGTAGTCATGGATCTCAGTTCTAGCCACGTATACTGTAAGGTAGGTCCCATAGACCACAACCCCACGCAAGTCTACTCAGAAGTAAGCCCCACTGAATTCCATGGGACTTACCGCCATAGACGTGTGTGCACTGTATAGAATTGCAATCTTAATTTCGAGTGTGTTTACCCGGCGCATATAGATCTGTCTGTGGGGTTCACTCCATTTATCCTCCCTGAAAGCCAGTGTTGGCTGGGATCAATTTTTGATAAGGTGTTTTTCAGCAGGAAGTCAACGTGGCTGCTTCCGAAGAAACAGCACCATTCACTGAAATTGGGGGTTGTGAAGGAACGTTCGTCAGTGGTCGGAGCCTTCTGACAAACCACTGATTTAATTAAAATAGTTTAAACTTAGAGTGGGATATAAAAGAACGTGTGGTTCAAAGTTTCCAAAGTTTTCAAGAGAGGACCACGATGATCCCATTTCAGGTTTTATCTATTTTCAGGATTTTTGTTAGAGCTGAATCAAGATAAAACAAGAGAGAGAGATATTCATTCTTCCCCACCCCCCTGCCGCCCAGATTGTTAGATGGATAAATTTCCCATTGTTTCGTAAGACCCAGACATAGATCTTGTCGCGTTCTGAAAGGAATAACGAGATATTGGTGTTTGTTTGTGCTTCCATACATAGATAAATCAATTTTTATTATTTTATGTAAAGAGTGGAAATGTATGCACAAATATGATCTCTTACAGGCTTGTCTTGCAGTTCTGCTGCAGAGCGAACACCTAGATTCGCAGCTTAAAGTCACTCCTTACGCAACTTGAATTTATTGATATTTCTCCCCCCCTAATGTTCTGCACGTGGTACAAAATAAGCGTTTGTTATAAGCCGCTTTGTGCACAGCTTACTGCAGAAAGCGGCATATAAATAGAATAAATCAAGTCAATCAAACTTGCTTAAATGGAAATACTGGAATTAGAAATGTTCCAGTCGAGTCAATATGTATCCTAAACAAAGGCATTCATTTCTTCAGTTGACCTGTGGAGACAGAGGGCTGTGTCTCCTGCAACAAAACCGCATCTGGAACACAGCTCCTTAGAGTAGACCTTTTTAGCACACCGGAGAGCTTCTAATGGGGGAAACCAGAGGCGGGAAGGCATTGACAAACTTGCTCTCTTTAAATTGAACTTTTGCACTTGCTTTCAAGAACATTATCGGGGTGGGTTACAAGCCCCCTTGGAGACTCGCTTTCCATGCTAAATAATTAATTAACGCGCAGCTGCATCGCGGCCGGGGCGCTCCCGGCTCTTCATACGGCCTGCAAAACTTGCTCCCAAGAAATCATTATACAACTGGGCTGCTGTTGCTTCTCTTTGGCTGCCGTCCTAGGGTCGTGTGCGAGTCATCCGACTCTTCTTTTCCTCCCTCTCACTGCAAGACTTTCACGTCTCAGACAGCCGAAATTTAACAAGCATCGCTTGGGAAGAAATGGAAAGCCGATTACATCTTCCACCCCCAATTAAAAAAAAAAAGAAAGCAAGAAAATAAAAGATGTGGGAAACGTTTAATAGGATGTATAAAGAAATTAATTGCAATTCTATGAGCACTTACTTCCGAGTAAGCTCCAATGAACTCAGCGGGAAGGACATGCACGTGAATGTATAATATGGTCGCCATGGGCAGCAAAATGAACACGCGTGTTGTTTTGCTTGCACAAACGCGATTTTTAAAGAGAGGATGCATGTGTGTTACAGCATTTTATCCGACTGGCGATTTTTTCTTCTTCTTAAATCTGGACCCAGCCAACATGTACACTCGCAGGCCTCAACGAAGAGACATCCAAGGCTTTTTTTGGAACCATCCCAAACGAAACAGTAACTTAAGCTAGAATGCTGGCGATCTGTTCCCTGGACTCAGTGCTGGACTTCTACCCTTTCTCTCTAAAAGATACCGTGGAAATTTGGGATTCCACTCACTTCTCACTGTATGAGGGAAGATCCACAGGCCATTCATCCCCGGAGCATATTCGCTTCATAAGATTTAAAGACATATCCAAGAACGTGTGTTTAGGACTGAAAGCATCGCTCAGCCGAAAGTGAAATATTTCCGCCAATACCAACCACGTCAAATCTACACCTTGAAAAATGTCTACTCCTCCTCCTCCTTCTATTTTATCCTGCTTTAACAACAACAAAGAGACCTGCTGGCACCTGAAGGTCTAAGGAACTCATTGTGGAGTAAACTTTCTTCGTGGGCCCGAGCCTACTTTATCCGAATCGTCCTCTACTCTAGCGATGCTTTTGTCGGGAGATATTCGCTGGTGCGTTTAACGCAGCTATTCATTTAGGAGACAAGAAGGCTAAAAGATAAAGCTAAATTAAGCGTCAATTGAGTCATTAAACCTCAATCTCCAAATGTAATCAAGATGCTATCATGATTCTAGCCTAACTGATGCTCAGAAGCATTTTAAACACATCCCAGGGAAAGTTAAGCATTTTTTTTTAAAAGTCTTATTGATTTCAAAGGGAAGACTCGAACCGGCGTTTATCTCTTTTTCCCACGGGAATAAATGGGGTGTAGAAAAGCTTAACTTCGGGGGAACCGTGCGCTTTGTTTGAATAGAATGGCTACCTCGGTTCTCCTGAATTATATATATATATATTCAAGTAGCCGAGATCTTTTCCAGCAAGATACATGTCCCACTTACATATGAGTTTACTTTAAAAAATATGCATGGCATTTACTTAGAGGTACTTTCCATGGAAAGCAAGGATGCTTACATCCAAGGAACTGTTCTTCTCCCATCCCCCCCCCCAAAAAAACGTGTTTAGGATTAGGGTGCAAAAATTCAGTACGTTCTTCTGGAGTTCCTGGAAAGTGAGGCGCGGAAGAGGCGGGAGAGTTTGCGGTCAGATTCAAGCAACTCAGTTCTTGTTCCCTCAGATGTATAAAACTGGAATGAACAATACCTTCCATATCCAGAGTAGGACACGTAGGCAGTCCTGGGAGGACAGTCAACTATGATCTATGGGCATCAAAGATCAACCCGAGCGCCATCCAGCCCGAAGTTAAGGCATTGTCACGTCCATTGATTTCAGTGGGGGAGAAGGTGCGCACGCCTGTTTTATAAAGCACATACTCAACCCTCCGCTTAAAATCAGTGACACTCAAAAAGTGCCTAACATTGGCTGAATCGTGCTCCTTTTTGTTAAAAAGTAGTATGTTCTAAAATTAAAATTTGTCAAACAAGGTTAAATAAAAATGACACCAACAGCTCAGCTGGTCTAGAACTGTAGCCATCTTTATTTTCCATCGTTTTGTAGCCAACATTTCTGGAAGAGTGGAAAAAAGAATTCCATTAAGTAAACAAGGGAGCTGTTAATTCCGAATGTATAGGGGAGAGTGCCTGGAGTAATACTTCTCACCATTCTTTCTGATGGAAATGTCGCATCCTTGCCATCGAATTCCATTTGAAACTGAAGGATGTAAACATTTGGGACCGTATGTGCGTGGCGCTGGAAATATATATATTTCCTAGAGAGGGTTGGGTGGGAGAAAGGGATTTTGTGTTTTGTTTTGTTTTTCAGCATTTTAACAATTTTATTGTGTCATGAGCTTTTGTGAACTTACTGTTCACTGTATATGATGTGGGAAGCCTTATCCAGAGTTGCGATAATATATATGTGCACACATATGGTTGAAAAGGGGATTGTAAGCAAGTACAGGGTGGGTGATAATTAGGTAAATAATTAACATACCTAAAACTCAGGATACAGTTGAGGAAATGGACTCTGGTCCACGTATGCTGATGCCATAGTATATATATTTAAGGTGCCACAAGACTATCTGTTATTTTCCCTGCAAGAGACTAGCACTGCTGGAAAAATCTTCCAACAGTAGTTGTAAACTGCCCTGAGCTTTGGAGAGGCAACATGGTTATGATTTAAATTAACAAATAGTGTTGAGGGGAGCAACATTTTGATTGTGTCTATTTTTGGCTTAAAAGGTAAAGGGACCCCTGACCACTAGGTCCAGTCGCGGACGACTCTGGGGTTGCGGCGCTCAAGCCCTTTCCGCCCCCTTGCAGCGGAGAGGGTGTTGCGGGCAGGATCCTCCCACATTCGCGGGGGCTTCCCTTGCCCCCGCGATATTTGGGGGGGAATCCCCGGGCGTGACTGCACCCAGCCCGCCAATGGGCGGGCGGGGGAGGCGTGGCCCGGACTATTTAGGGCCAGGCACGCCCGGGGACCGCCCTCTTTTCCCCCTCGCCCAGCTGAAGAGCGGTTTTCCCACCCCACCCACCCTTAGATTAGGTAGGCTTGGCGTTGCTATGGACTTCGGTTGGTCGCCGCAAGGGGCCTGGTAGGAATTTTTCCAAGTTGGCGCAATTTCCGGCCTTTTGGTTTTTTCGCCTACCTCGTAGCAATCGTCACAACTTTCTCGGTATTGGCGGTTAGGCATTGGCATGGGGCAATGTTAGACAAATGGAGGGGGGGAAGGAAGCGCCATCACCTTCCCCCAATGTGAAGGGGTAGTCTGGTAGAGGGCTCCGGGGGGCGTGGCCTTGTCCGAAGCCTTGTGAGGTAGGGCCCCTGGCACGCCCCCGAGCGGTGACGCCCGTTGGGATCCTAGTTGGCGTACTTCAACAGGACTCCCGCGGTTGTGTTCAACCCTTCCCGGTCACCATGCCGGGTAGTCGATAGGAGCCAATGCCTAAGGCCAATACCTTCAATTTCCGTAATCAATAAAGTTGTGGCCTTTTATGCCCATTAACCTTATATCATTGTGTCCGTGTCTTTATTTCATTGGGGGAGGTAACTTGCCACGCAATCTCGCTTTATTGGCCGAGGGAGCTGGTGTACAGCTTCCGGGTCATGTGGCCAGCATGACGAAGCCGCTTCTGGTGAACCAGAGCAGCGCACGGAAACGCCATTTACCTTCCCACTGGAGTGGTACCTATTTATCTCCTTGCACTTTGACATGCTTTCGAACTGCTAGGTGGGCAGGAGCTGGGACCGAGCAACGGGAGCTCACCCCGTCACGGGGATTCGAACCGCCGACCTTCTGATTGGCAAGTCCTAGGCTCTGTGGTTTAACCCACAGCACCACCCGCGTCCCTTATTTTTGGCTTACTCAGCAAAAATTAAAACAGAGGAAAACTTCAGCCAGACCATGAAGTTCTCCTTGGAATCAAGCAGTAGTTCCACCAGGAATAGGAAAATGCCTTTGACCAAGTTTAACCACTGACCTACCTAGCTTATAATTGTCTACACTTCCTGGCAGTGACTCTCCAAGGTTTCAGGCAGGGAAGCTTTCCCATTTCTATCTGGAGATGCAGGGTATTGAACCCTGGGCCTCCTGTGTGCAAAGCAGATGCTCTAACACTGAGCTCTGAACCAGGGACTGTCCAATATACTTTGCTGTCTGAGGCAGATGAGATGACACCTCTCTCATTCCATGTACAAAAGGTGGCCGGACTGGAAGCTGAATCTTATAATGGAACAGCACCCTCCACTAAAATTTATCAAAATTTATCAATTTTCTCAAAAATTTTCTTCTCCTGGAAAAAAGGCCTCCATGATTTTCCTGCCTGGAACCTCCCCCACACATTTGCACACATACACAGAATAGGAGCCTCAATGGTGACCTTCTGGAGGCTTCACTCAGGGCAAAAAAACCAGGTAGCCTACAAGCTATGGCACTACCTCAGGGCACTTGAAAATTTCTTTAGGTTTTCAAGGTGGGTAGGGTTTTTGAACATAGGTGCATGCCTTTTTCATTTCAGTAAATATTTTCCCTGCACTCTTCAGCCTCCTTGGCCATGCTTCCTGATGTGAAAAAGCCCCATGGGATGACTTTCCTCATGATGTCTTCCTCTGGGTCTTTATTGAAGCATCTTTAAAGTTTTTTGTATGGAAGAACCCTCAGGTATGTGAAGCCACACCAACCCCTGTGGTCTGAAATAATACAGAGTAAACATAGGAATACTATCTTCTTGAGAACTGGGCCGTCATAAGCAACATTTTGCTAGTAAAATGCAATCAGAAAGGGTGAGAGGAGGAAAACAGCCCACAATGTTGTGTTTGTTCATAAGACACAACACGGAATAGGTAGATTCTGTTCTGTACACAAGTATATGCATTGTAGGCTAGCGACAGCAGTGACTAGGACAAAAGTGGAAACAGGCTCTGAGACACTGCCTTTCTTTGGCATAAGATGCACACATTAATGTATTCATATTCCAGTTCATCCTGTCCATTGCTGAACGCAAGCAGTGTAAGACTGTATCAGATACTTCTCGGTTATCATTCCCATCTTCCAAGGAGCTTAAGTAGGTGGACATAGCTTCTGTCCTCACGGCAACCCTGTGAGTATGTTAGGAAGAGAGGAAGTGACTAGGCCAACAAGATTCATGGATTTTCAGTCAGGGTTTCTCCAGCCCTAGTTCATCAGTGAAAACACAGCACCACAGTGATTGGCAATGACATGTGTACAATCAATCAATCAATCAATCAATCAATCAATCAATCATATACTTGTTTCCTTAATTTCCACAAGTAGATTATTTTTTAAAAAAATCTGACATCTTCTATGGTCTTTAATGTTGCCATGAAAGATGGAGAGAGTGGAGAGAGCAGGGAAGAAATGCAGGAAGAGGGAGGGAGGGAGGAAGGGAGGGAGGGAGGGAGAAGAAGGAGGAGGAGGAAATTCAGTGAACAGAGGTTAGGAGGCAGGCAGGCAGATAGATGGACCAATGAAGGAAGAGAGGAGGAGTAGGAGGAGGGAAGGTGGACAGGAGCAGAACATACCCCAATGGTTGTGGAGGAAGTCACTGGCAGAGCATGAAAGTGGGAAAAAACTAACTTTTTGAGTTTCTGGTCCATGGTCTCTCCTGGCTTTGGAGGTGCTGATACATCTTGCCAAAGCCACAAGGTGCAGCGGTGGACATTGATACATCTTCTTGCCAAGGGTGCGAGGGAGGAGGGGGTGCAGATACAGTTCCTTGCCCAGGGCACAAGGGAGCCTAGGTATGCCTCTGGCTGTGAGTGCACTGACAGGATTACTCCTCCAGAGTGCCAATCCTGCACTGACCTTCCTGCTGCCCTGCCCCTTTCCCTCCAGGTAAGTGGCAATAAGACAGCATCATGGCTCCACACAATCTATTCATCCTCCTTGCTGACAAATAAGAGGCATTATTACAGTTCAAAGAGCAACTGTGGAGCAGGGACAGAGAGGAGTCCGGCCTGGGGAGAATATGTGCCATGGAGAGAGTCCTGGGAGCCAGATAGAAAGGCTGGAGGTTCATGATTTGCTCCTGGGCCTGAGAATCCCCATCACAACATATTGGTAGACTGGGACTAAGCCACATCGGTCTCTGGAAGACAGAAACTTATTTCCTCAGCTTCTCATTCAGTAGCATTTGGCAATCGCCTCCCACACTGTTTTGGTACAGGCGTTCATGGCTCACAACAAGATCTGTTGTGGCCTACATATCCTACTATTGGTCAGCTATGTATATCAACTGCAGGCTCAAGAGAAGCACATTTGTTCAACATTTATACATCCTCCAAGAGGTAATTCCAAAGGAAATGAAAGAGGGAATGTCCAAAACATGTTTATAAAACAAAATGCCTTTACAAATTCTTCCTTTGTGATATTTTTTTATATGAGGCTGAACCAAGAGCACTAGATTTGGACATAGACATAGGTTGCTACAATATTAAGATAATCCTAAATGAGAGCTGAAGATTCAGTAGGTGGTTGGTTTCACCTTGTTTAGGGTTGTGAATTATTTTGTAAAAATATATGTAGATTAGAATAACTTTTAGTCTCTGTAAAATAAATTACCTCCTTGTTTCATTTTGTATTATGTCCCTCGGATCCTCTGGGATTACCTGGGAAATGCCTGGGAATGGGGCAAAGGAGGTACAATATCAGTGGTTATAGACAGAAGGAGATACTGGGAAGGGGTAAGGCAGGCCATTTGAAGAGAAAGGGGAGCTCAGCATTTAAGATCTGTTTCACCTTCTGGTCCTCTCTTTAACAGCAGTATTCTAAGCAGTAATGCTTAGAAGTAATGCCAACCTACTTTCATGTTTTAAGGAAGTTTTAAGGCTGCTGCTTAGTGCCTGGTCAGTTCATAACAAACATCGCTCACCTGATCATTTTATTTCTTATCAATAATATGGGAAGTGCCATTTGGATTTTTCTTCCTCAGAAACTGCTGCATCCTCTCTTTCCTTTCCCTTGTCTGCGTGCGCGGAGCGGCGGTGACTCTTTGTCTCTCTCGGCTTCATCTTGGATTGGCGACTGAGTGTGGAACTATGCAACTCTGAATTCATGCTCAGAATCTGCACAACCTTGAGGTGTCCGGGCAAGAAACAGTAGCTCACCTTAAGGCCCACATCGAGTCCTTGGAGGGCATTGTGCCTGAGGATCAGGTGATCCTCCTTGGCGGAACCCTCCTGGAAGATGATGCGGGCATTGGGCAGTGTGGCATCAGTGACCTCACAATGCTGGAGGTTGCTGCACGCATGCTGGGTGGTAAGGTCCATGGCTCCCTGGCTTGTGCTGGCAAAGTGAGAGGCCAGACCCCAAAGGTTGCTAAGCAAAAGAAGGAGGAGGAGGAGGAGACTGGCTGTGCCAAGAGGTGCATGCAATACAACCGCTTCTTTCTCAACATTGTGCCAGGCTTTGGCAAGAAGAAGGGCCCCAATGCCAACTCCTAAGCAGCACCCAGTTACCTAATAAATCTAATCTTAGCTTGGGGGAAAAGAAAAAAGAAAAAGAAAAAAGAAACTGCTGCATCCAGGCTTGAAGGAGATAGTTTCACATAGTTCAACTCCATTTCCTTCTTACAAGATAATGCCACACTTGGCTTACGTTGTAACAAAATCTGTTTATTCAGCTAAGGATACAGCTTCTGTGCTGGTGGCTTTCACCTCAGGGCCTTTTGCATGGTTCCCTTGCCCTGGTTGCTACTCCAAGAGTCTGAGTCCTCACAGGATGTCTGGGAACTGCCATCGGCTCAGAGGCGAGAAATAGAAGGGCAGTTGTGTTAAAGGGAGCCTCCGAAATCTTGCGAAGCAGTTCCTCTTCCGGGGAGGAGGAAAGCCCCACCTCCAGTGGGGAAGAGGTGCAAGGACCAGAGGATGCTGGTGGGAGCCTTAACACCGTTCCTGGGCAAGCCGGACAGGAAGGAAACACGCCCTTGCCATCGCCCATCCTGCGCAGTAGCCTAAGGCGCAAAGAGGGAAGGAGAAGGTTGGGGGTAACGAAACTCTTATGTTTGGGGAGGTCCAAAAAAAGACCACTCCTGGATTCTGCTAGCGATTGAGCCAGACGTGAGCCTTGGGGCTCTTCACTGTAAATAGTTTGCACCAAAATAAAGCCTGTAAAACGCAGGGTTGGAGTCCTGCCTGGTTACTCTCGAGCAACCGCAACAGCCATCTGACACAGGCCCTGCACAATCTTGTGCCAGATTTCCCCCACTTGCTTCTGCCTTCTGAGCTCCTCCACTCCCTTTCCAGCTGGGGATGCCTCCCCCAGTGGCGTAGCGTGGGGGGTGCAGGGGGGGCCGGCCGCAACGGGCGCAACATCTGGGGTTAGGGCAAATCCACGGGTTAGGGGGCGCAAATCCACAGGTTAGGGGGCGCAAATCCACGGGTTAGGGGGCGCAAATTACTTGCCGTGCCCCGGGTGCTGACAACCCACGCTACGCCGCTGGCCTCCCCTCCTGCCTGCTGCAATTTCTGTCTTACTCCCAGCTGTCTTAAGCAAATCTCCATCAAGAATCCAAGTCTTTGGCCTGAAACCCTGTCCTTTCATTTTCCAACACCTTTTCCTCCTTCATATTGTGCCACCATGCTTTTCCTCTTTCTTCTCTCTAGCAGCTGGATAGCTCAGTTGGTTAGAGCAGGGGTCAGCAACCTTTTTCAGGCATGTGCCTGTCCACCGTCCCTCAGACCTTGTGGGGGGCCGAACAATATTTTGAAAAAAATATATGAATGAATTCCCATGCCCCACAAATAACCCAGAGATGCATTTTAAATAAAAGGACACATTCTACTCATGTAAAAACACACGGATTCCCGTACCATCAGAGGGCTGGATTGAGAAGGTGATTGGGCTGCATCTGGCCAATGGGGCTTAGGTTGCCTACCCCTGGGTTAGAGCATGGTGCTGATAATGCCAAGGTTGGAGGTTCAATCACAGCTGCATATTCCTGCACTGCAGGGAGTTGGACTAGATGAACCTAGGGGTCCCTCCCATCTATATGATTCTATGTTCTATGACCACCCTCTGATCAACCCTCATCTTCTTAAATCCTGGACTCAGAGGCTTAGTATTTCCCCTTTTGTTAACCAGTTATCCTCTTAGTTAGCTTCCTGGGGCCATACACTCCAAGACCAACTACCCTTTATCTTTCCCCCTCTCTCACTTTCCTTTTCAGTGGTCTGGTGGCTTTGATAGGAAGCTGCCTTTTACTGAGTCAAACCATTTGGACCACCCAGCTCAGTATGGTCCATACTTGGCTGGCAGTGACTCTCCACAGTTCCAGGCTGGTGACATTCCCAGACCTACCTAGAGACACTGGGGACTGGATCATGGACCTTCTGCACGCAAGGCAGCTGCTCTGCCACTGAGCTCCAGCCTTCTGGTTCTCCACAGGTGCTGAAAAGTTTTGGGCTATCCCTGTGACCAATACACCCCACTAACCTCCCAGTGAGAATGCTGCAACTCCCATTATCCCCACTACCAGCACCACACACTGCTTATACTGAGAGATACTTCACATGTAACAAGAAACAATAACACAGAATCTCCAAGCAACCCTAATTTAAGCTTGATTTGAGAAAGCTTTTTTCTATCTAAGGGATGTATTCCTGCATGGGCAACCTCCTGGGAGGCCAGTGGTAGGAAGAACCAGAGCCAAAAAGTGGGCGGAGTGTGGGAATGTTCAGGGGGCAGAAGAGGATATATTGTCTAATAATATTCTTAGCAACTCGCGCTAGCAAGTTCTATAATTTAGCAGAGTAACATTCCCTTTTTAAACTTACAGAGTGGATAACTTGTTGCCAGGCTTGCTTAAGCCTCTAAAATAAGTTTCCTGGTAATTTCCCTTTATTCCCTCCTAAAAAGAATAGACACGACACAGTCTTGTAAAAATAGTTTACTCACACATTCTGTTCACAGATGCATCCCAGAAAGCAGACTTAAGTCACAAAATCTATACACTTGGAATCTATCCCATAAGGAGATAGTTCCTTTGTCCCCTCTTGGCTGGAGGCCAAGAGAACATCTCAGGCTAAGGAGATGTTGCTTCTTCGAGGAACGGAGTCAGAGAGAGAGAGATGGTTGTCTGCCCTGTGCTATTTTGTTACCTGCACAAGTTCTCCTTTTACTTAATGGCCTTGGACCAGAAAAAGAGAACCCTGAAATACTTGTGTTTCTTTTTCTTCATAACCTGTGGAGTGGTTAATTAAGAATAATTTAGTCCTTTTGAGGAAAGGACATTTCCACAAGGGACACGGTTGCATAAACACAATGTATATTTTATTGGACTTCCATCAGTTTTGATTATGTTTGATGAATGGCTTTTGACAAATGTCAAATTTATACTCACTTATAAAAACTGAAAATCTGAGGGAAATGTTGTGAATGTCTGAAAATAGATACACATTTTACCATTTGTCCAACATACACCACTGAATACTGACAGTCCACTGAGTTTTTGGACATTTACAAAACATAACCAGTCCCAGACAGCAGCATGCATTTTGAACAAACTGTTTTTGAGTTAATTGCAGTTTTAAAAATGCAGTTTAAACTGCTTTTTCAAAGACAGCCTCATATACAGTCCATGAAAGTAGTGCAATGTGGAGAGTCCTATATCTCCACGTACCAGGATGCCTCTGTTCAGAGGGAACTGTGCATCAGCTGATGAAAGGTGTTCTGAGGCTGTTTGGGCCTCCGGTGTCAAAGACAGATCAAGGAGCACACCCAAACTGCAAACATTCTTCTTAGTGGGTGTCCAGTTCTGTCTAGAACAGGTTGAATGCCACGACTCCCATGTAATATGTTAATGATTGCTGCAAAAGGATAAGAATATGGCTGCAAGGCTGCTGGACTGTCTCAAAGACCTCAGCTTTGTAAATGAGCAGACGATTTCTTCTGTGCGGTTTGGTGCCTCAATAATTGTAGTAGATTAGTATTTTTTGTTGTCTTGTAATGTGCAACTTTACTTCTATCACTATTTGTAGTAAATAAAAATTTATTAAAAATATATCTATCATCTATCTATCTATCATCTACAGTGGTACCTCTGGTTACATAAGCTTCAAGTTACATATGCTTCAGGTTACAGACTCCGCTAACCCAGACATAGTACCCTGGGTTAAGAACTTTGCTTCAGGATGAGAACAGAAATTGTGCTCCGGCGGTGGCTGTTCAGGTTAAGAACACTTTCAGGTTAAGAATGGACCTCCAGAATGAATTAAGTACTTAACCTGAGGTACCACTCTATCATCTATCTATCATCTATCTATCATCTATCTATCATCTATCTATCTATCTATCTATCTATCTATCTATCTATCTATCTATCTAGGTTATGCTAAGGTAGGGGTGGGTAACCTGTAGCCCTCTGAGGTGTTGTTGGGCAGTGAAGCCAGAAATTACACGTTTTCCTAAAGGTAAAGGTACCCCTGCCCGTACGGGCCAGTCTTGACAGACTCTAGGGTTGTGCGCCCATCTCACTCAAGAGGCTGGGGGCCAGCGCTGTCTGGAGACACTTCCGGGTCACGTGGCCAGCGTGACATCGCTGCTCTGGCGAGCCAGAGCCACACACGGAAACGCCGTTTACCTTCCCGCTATAAAGCGGTCCCTATTTATCTACTTGCACCCGGGGGTGCTTTCGAACTGCTAGGTTGGCAGGCGCTGGGACCGAGCAGCGGGAGCGCACCCCGCCGCGGGGATTCGAACCGCCGACCTTTCGATCGGCAAGCCCTAGGCACTGAGGCTTTTACCCACAGCGCCACCCGCGTCCCACACGTTTTCCTAGTTACACATAAAAGACAGCTGTGATCTCTAAAGTCAAAAGAGTATTTTAATTTCCCCTTTTCACTGAAAATTCCTGCTTTCTGTATCACATTTTCTTAAAGCTAGTGTTTGTTTGCTTTTGTTTGTATGTATGTATGTATGTATGTATGTATGTATATGTATATATATATCAAACAAACTTATCTATAGTGAAGGTTCATGTCACTGTGAAGGATGACAGCAAAAGGGACCATAAAGAGCATTAAATGGAGCAGACACAGTCCACAGCCTTCTAGTTGGCCCTGATTTAAAACATGCACATGATGTATCCCCACATATTAATATCATGTCTCATATTGCTGTCCTGGGCCAATGACTTTTAGTTTCTTGTCCATTTTTAACACAGAAATGTGGCAGGGCTGGAGCTACCAGAGATGTAGGACCATTACCAGAAAGACCTGTTTGCTTGGCTGAATTTCCCCGTCCAGAGCTGAGAATTGGCTTGCATCCAAGGGTGCCCTTTCGTTACCATCAAGCTTTCTCTGCTCATGGAAGGGTTGTGTGAGGAAGGTGATCCCAAATTCATCTCATTCATAATACCTTTTTGATAGCCCATTAGAGTTCACCCTCCATCTTGTACCTTGTTGTATTGTTCTGCGCTGCACTGCAATAGGCCTTCTATTAGCACTTTCTTTCAGACTCCATGTGTGCATTTTCTCCTCTGGCTTACTGTTCTTTGGCTCCAAGACAATTGTCTATATGTCTTATGTCTGCAGGAACCAAAGCAACCACAACTGACATCCTCTGAGTGAGTTCACACCTGAGGTCATGTAGTATAGCAGTCACAATTGTGTCCTAGAAAGCCCATTGTTATAATGCAACCTCATTCATGACCTCTCTAGATGGCCTTAGGCAAGGTATCATTTCTCAACCTCAAACCCTTACAACATCAAAAGCAATACTGACCTACCGGTACTTTACAGGGTTGCTGTAAGGATTACTATAATATTGCATGTGGAACATTAAAAATATTCTGAATGACTGGGGAAATGAGGAAGGTGTCCCAGGCAAGTTCAGATAAATGAATCCAATGACTACCATGCTAGGTGATTTTACCTTCATTATGAAGACCATCACCCTGCTTTCAGAGCCAGATCTTAGAGGAGAATGGTAACTCACATGAAGAACTGCTGTTTATTACCTTCAGCATCCACCCTCCAAATCACTGTGATTGGAGTGGCCTCAGGACACAATTCACTGTGATTTCTAAGTAGACCTATCTATCTATCTATCTATCTATCTATCTATGTATCTATCTATCTATCTATCTATCTATCTATCATCTATCTATCTATCATCTATCTATCTATCTATCTATCTATCTATCTATCTATCTATCTATCTATCATCTATCATCTATCTATCTATCATCTATCTAAATATAAGATCCCCTCCCCACAACTCTTCAGCCCTTCCCTCTCCTCTGCACCTCTTCTCCTTTCTAGCTCTGGGAGTTCCCCCAGCCAGTTTGATTTTATTTCTCAGAAAAAGAAAGGCAAAAGAAAGGAAAAGGAAAGGTGATCTATCTATATCTATCTATCTATCTATCTATCTATCTATCTATCTATCTATCTATCTATCATCTATCTATCTATCATCTACCTACCTATCTCAAGGCTGTCAGACACCTTGTTAATGGTTTACATTTTGGATCACTATATTAAACCAGTTCGCTGCCTGCAGCATCTCTCAAGGATCGTTCTTCTCAATTTACATGACACAAAGCAGCTGATTGATCCAACTAACTGTGTTGCTTCCTAGGTACATTTATTTTAGCCAGAACTTTTGTAGAAGACTTCAGATAGTGACTGTTACATTAAGGTTGCAATCCTATATACACACTTCCCCTTGGGAGTACTTGTTCAACTCAACTAGACTTACCTATTAGTAGACAAACATAGGACTGAGACGTAGGCTATTAGATATTTGTGCACCACTATCCTTCTCTTTCTAAAATATCCATATACTTTTTCAGTCCTGGTGCAACATTTCCCAAATGTTGAGGGACTAAACTGAGCAAGAAGCTGGTGGAGAACTTTTTTTTTTAAACATCAGAAGAGACTCTTGTTAAACCCAGGTGATATTTCAGCTCATGAAGACAAGGAAGAAGGCCAGTGGAGAATTTTAACATTACGCTAGAGACAGGAGTAGCCAAGGACTTCACAAATTTATATTTTTGTATTGGATCTATAAAGCCAAGACAGCAGGGAATTCCAGAATGCATTGTAGGCTGGTGTCTGCTTCCAGTCTTCATAGATCCACATGGATTGGAGAGATGTGTGTGTTAGATTATATATATATTTTAAAAAATAACCTCATGTCTACAAAAATATTAATGTGCACCTGAGAGACGTGGAGGAATCATTTGGCAAGCACCTGTCCAGCAAACTCTTCCCCACTCCTGTTTTTACACCTTCTAAATTTCTGATCAAGAATGTCTTCTGGCCTTGAATTCCACTTTTGTTATGAGGCATGAAATAGTAAACCAATATACATATACTGTTTAGTACACATATTGATGTGTGCGCGCGAATCACACATATTTATGCAAGGACTGATATGATGTTGGGCAGTTTAGGTGACAAAATCATTTTCTGCAACTAGCAGTCTAGGAACAATTGGAGTATAAATAGGCTTTATACGAATCCAAAATCTACCATATTTGTCTGGTATGACATGATGTAATCTTTCCATGCAGTGTCCCTCAAACTGATGGATGTTTTCCAGGTGGGGAAAAGGCAATATATGTTCCAACATTGCTGACGTAAGGCTCAGTCTAGGAATGCTATGAAACAGGTGGAAACATCCATCTATTTTAGTAATTTAGGCACTTGTGCTTAAAGCTGAATTGGCATTATCAAATAGAACTGAGCTCTTCATGTGGCTCAAACTTATATTTAGTAATAATAACTGGAGCAGTCAACTTTAGTTGATTAATCAGTGCAATGCACCAAAAGCATGCTCCAGCACTCCTACACTGGGATGTGATTAGATGTTAGGAGAGGATATATTTATTAGCTATTATCCTTCCTTCCTCATGTTTGTAAGTTCAGCAGAGTGCCATATCTTTGCAGAATTAAATGGGACGCTTAGATTGGCTAGTTTTAGCATTTTAGTTTAAGTAAACCTGGATGCCTTAAGGCAGACTGGATTTCCTTGGTATTTCACCCTTAATAATCACACAAACTGTCTTGTAAAATATAACAATACATTTTCCTCACTCAGAATACTTGTTGAAGAGTAACAGAGCAGCTTTGTTCAGGGAAGCTTAAAATGGTAATTCAGTTACAAAGACATACTTAAGTCTGACTTAAGTGGAGTCTGAACATGGAGCTCAGACTTAGCAGATGCTTTTACATTGCCGGCATGGTGATGAGAGCAAGAGAGGAAGAGAACGTGTCCAGGCAGGTAGGAGAATATATATGGTAGCTACGCCCTACTCCTGTCAGGGCAGTGTGAGAGTGTCTCTCACAGAGTCTTCTCTAGGAAACTTACAGGAAACTCTGTGAGATTTAGTTCCTATCATGTGCCCATCTAGCATAATATGAATTGTTGGCTTTGACTGAATTTAAAATCTCTGTTCTCATATCCTGAACAGCAACTCAAGGTGGCAGGTATAGTTGAAGATCCCAAAACACAATAAATAAAAACCAGGAAATGTGATTAAAAACATAGGAAATAAGTTTTGGCCTTTCTCAGCAAGTAAAATTCCTTATTTTGCATTGATACTTCCATGTCTTGATACTTTCCTCTTGACCATACACTTTAAAAAGTCATTTTCAATATAGTAAAAAACAAACAAACCACCTTTGCTTCTGTTGAAAAGCTTTTCATTTTGAATCCAGTGTAATATCAAATCTACTTCTACCCAGCAACCATTGACTGCTGCTTCCCCTACATCGATCATCTCATGTCTTATTGGAAGATTGACTTTTCCTTGGAAAATGTTCTCCTTCCCCTCCTGTGCTGACTTTATGTCAACATGAAATACCATCTAATTCCTTTCTTCTTTGGTATCCTGTTAAACATTTTCTGGCCTGCCTAGTTTTTGCTTGATAGGCTGTCCTCTGGTCATCCACATCTCCTTGAATATTGTGTATCTACACAATAGCAAATTGCTTCAGAAAGTGATGAACATTCTTCCAAGCCATTTTGTTGTTGTTGCTTACTTTTGGTTCTATTGTGTGACCAATGCCAGATCCCCCAGCCTGGTACCCTCCAGATATTTTAGACTACAACTCCCAACAGCCCAAGCCAACACAAAAGCTGGATGGGGCTGCTGGGACATGTAGTACAAAACATCTGGATGGCACTAGGTTGGCAAGGGCTGTATTAAGCACAACTGAAGAGTTCTGAAGTCCATATTAGGGTAATGAATTTATTAAGCCAGACTGAATAGTAATAGTAGTAGTAGTAGTAGTAGTAGTAGTAATAATAATAATAATAATAATAATAATAATAATAATAATAATATATAATATTGCATTTATATCCCACCTTTTTTCTCCAAGGAACTCAAGGTACTGCACATGGTTCTTCCTGCCCTAATTCCCACAACAATCCTGTGAGATAGGTTAGGCCAGGCATGGCCAAACTTGGCCCTCCAGCTGTTTTGGGACTACAACTCCCATCATCCCTAGCTAACAGGACCAGTGGTCAGGGGTGATGGGAATTGTAGTCCCAAAACAGCTGGAGGGCCAAGTTTGGCCATGCCTGCTGGGTTAGGCTGACAGGCAATGATTGGCACAGGGTCACCCAGTAAGCTTCATGGCCAAGTGAATATCACAACATCAAATTTTAGTTGATTATTTTACCTTTGGCAGAAGAATAGTATAATGGATTAGAATGCTAAGATGGTAGGGGCTAGATTAAAAGATGATCCACTGGACTTCCAGGAAGAAGATACAAGAAGTGAAGAATATAAATTGCATTTCCCCCAACAATAATTTCAATCTTAGACAATTGAGCATGTTAGGCTTTGAACATTTATGGCTGATGAAGGCCATGAATGAACAAACAACGTACAGGGTCAAATCAGTGGTTTTCGTATAACAACCGTCGCATGCACCTTCACTATTCTCCATAGTAGAGATAGGAAACTTGTGGCCCTCTAGATGTTGTTAGAAATAAGTTAAGAGATCCTGTGTAAGTAGAACAGATTAGGAACGGCATGAGGAAAGGGGTGAGGTGAAGAAAAGATATCTCAAAAACCAGTTCTGCATTTTAATTAGTAAGGCAGGATTCCCCGGGAGCTTCCATTTAATCTAAACTCCATTTAATTCAAATGTAAAAATAATTGACAAAAATAAAGGCCTTCTATCCAACGTGAACTGAAACAGATGAGCAATACTGTAAAAACCAGCAGGTCTTTTAGGGAGTTTTCTGGACAAGCTTCTGAGAAGGTCTAACTACCCGAGATAAATATTAGCTGGGATATTCGCTACCACCGATGGTGAATGTGCGATGCCATGTTGAGTGGCCAACGGTCTGTGCGGGCTAATAAAGGCTGGAGATCCGGTCAATTAAAGGGATGGTGAGAGTGAGAGCCCTGTGTGTACAGGCAACCACGCATTAGGTCACTGATGGTGCCTGCAATGCATTATAGACCTGAACTCAGATTTGGTAGAGAGGCTATTTTGATCTGCACGGGAAGACTCGTGGGGTGGGGGTGGGGGGAGCCTCAGAGCAGCCCACAATGGAGACATTTCTTTGGGGAAAGTGTAGAAAGAGGAAGACGAACGGTTGGACTCCCTTCCATGGTGGTTTACGAAGTCTGAGCAGGAGGTATGCAGCCATTTTTTGTTGTTCCAGCAGCCGCGCAAACGACGGAAAGAATTCAAGAAGGGTTTTTGCTCTGCAGTTCGTCCTGCCCCTTCACCCGCCCCGAGAGGCTGCGGCTTACAACCATGTCGGTAAACTGATCAGCCAAATAGTATTTTGGTGGGGATTCTTTATTAGACTGTTGCTTTGAGTTGCTTGGCGTATTGACTCGCGCTTTCCACCACTTGGCCACCGACCACAGTTTTGTTTTGGAATGTGCTTTCCTTTCACACCTCTTTGCACACACTTCTCTGCGATATTTGCGATATTTCTCTCTTGCAACCCACCCACCCTTTTTATTAAAAATAGAGAGGTCCTTTCTTTCCAGATGGTCCGGATGCAATGTTTCAGACGCTTTGGCGTGGGCTTTAGTTTGAAGATTTAAAGAAAAATATAGATTGGATCAGGGGGTCATTCATTGGCAAACTAAAGAAGCGTAGTCGAAAGTAATCGGCTTCAATGATATTCAGAGCAGACCCACTGAAATGAATGGACACGATTAACTTGATTTCAATGGGTTTACTTTGAACAGGACTCAGTTGAACCCAATCCATCATGGCCAAGCAGGCGCAGCACATATGCGTACGCGAATACACACAGAGAGTGTTGAGGCACAGTCACACAGGGAGAAAAAGGAGCAGAACTTGAACTTGATGATCGGGAGAACATAACTCCTTTCATTAAATCTCCCGATTGCTCGTTTACTCAGTATGTTAAAACAAAACTGGGTTACAGCTAGGCGGACTGACATTCAGAAGAGATATCCTCCTCTCACTGCCTTAATACCTGTTAGTCCATTGCGGCCCTAGTAGTCAAGCTGCCCATATCTATGCACGTTTTCTCAGAAGTAAATCAGGCCGAAGACAGTGCCACTTACTTCCAAGTAAGGAACCGAGCCTTAGCTCTCTTTCTTCAGGAAATGTGCTGATAGTCATTCGGCAAATATGCCTAATGAAAGGTAAGCTGGGCTCTGCGAAAGGACAGTTTTGCGCAGTTCCATCCCTCTCAAACCTATTTACCCGGAGACAAGTCTCACTGATTTCCAAATTCCTAACGTTCAGGAACGCATGAAACAAATCAGGATGTGCTCATTAGAATTTGTTGACCAAAACTGAAGACATCATCTCTAAAATTTAAGGCCGTGGTCTTCTTACGAGTCCTATCTAAAATCTTTCCAAAAGTTAGCTTGGTTTTGAGCCTTTTGATTTGTGAGAGATTTAATCCCTGTGTGTGTGTGTGTGTGTGTGTGTGTGTGTGTGTGTGTGTACACACCACTGCGGCTAGTTTAGTAGAATGGCAAAGATAGTCACTATATGTTAATAAAAATAATATTTCTGTTTCGTTGCGGTCATTGTTTGCGCACCATCCTACTGTGTCTATGAGTTCTTTACAATCTATCTTGAGAATTAAAAACGTGGACAGTACTAGCTCGGGACACTTTAGACGTAGCTGGACTCCCACTCACTCCTCAAAAAACCCCCTCCAAACTCTCAACTATCCCAGGATCATGAGTCAGTCAAAATTAAATGCTTCAGATTTCTCTAGACCTCAGTGGGTCAAAGTAGTGTGTTTAGGATGGCATCCAAATTCCTCCTATTGCAATCAATAGATCTTAAAAGTTCTTAATGGTGGCTGGACCCACGCTATCTATCTATCACCGTACCTGTCTATTTACCCTCCTACCTAACCTTCCTAGCCCAACTATCGAATTATTAGCTGTGGATTGCGTTTTAAGAAATGTTGTAGTTTTCTTCAAATGTCTGAAAGTTGACTATGTTGGAAACCAGAATTAAAGGGCTTGTTTTCCATTATTTTCCAAAGACGGTTGTTCTTAAAAGGCAACTTGGAATATGCAGAAAAACCGTTGTTAGCCAGGCTGGGTCATTTGAAAAATATAATCTCCCACCTGTTTTAATTTTCCCATTTTTCAGATTTGGGGGGCTTTTCTATCGTGTTTTAGAGCAAAAACGAGAGAGGGAAGTGGTGGAAAGACGACCGAGGAAACATCGAGGCAACTCTGTTGCAGTATATATTTTAGATTCTAGTTCTGGAGAAAGAGGATAGCATTTTAACTCTGAGAAGTCAATAAATCAATTTAAAAGAAAGTTGTGTTCCATACATTGTGTCTTCACGTTTGTAAATACACCCAGAATTGCAGTTCAGTATAATTTTTGCTCCCCCCTCCCGCGCCAAAAAATAAAACACACGAACTTGTCTTAGGAAAGAAAGCAGCAAATGACTGGACGTTTTGCGATCAACATGGTATTTGCGAGTGTATATACGGTAGTTTAAGAACAGATTTAGAGTTTTCATTCTAGAAATGGAGGGTTTTGTATAATTCAGTTCAACCTAGCAATCCTCCCATACAATAAAACACCGGATTATCGACATCTCTGATATTTCCAAGGGCTTAAAAATATCAACTGATTAATTATGCCTAAACTTTAGTTTTGGTTTCTGCAAGTTCATTTCTAGAATACAGAGACCATTTGAATAATTTACATTTTGTTTTTAATATATAAAACGCAAATAAGAAAGTCCCGTAATTATAAATTCTTGAGGAGGGAGGGAATGAAGACACTAGTTTTAAAGCCCAGCATTTATAGTGTGTTTGTGTTTAAAAAATCTGTTTGTTATTTTCATTTCGCATTAAAAACGACAATGCATTTATTCTTTTTTGTCCAATCTCCAATATAAATAATAATAATAATAATAATAATAATAATAATAATAATAATAATAATTTATTTATACCCCGCCCATCTGGCTGGGTTTCCCCAGCTACTCTGGGCGACTGCCAACAGGATATTAAAAACACGACAAAACATCAAACATTAAAAACTTCCCTAAAAACAATGTAAAAACTTTCCCACATTGTAATGTTAGCTGCAGATTTGTAGGGAAATCGTTTAATAGTTTGGGGGGAGGGCGGCGGCGGCAGTTATGTCAACTAGTCTGTTCTCTGACTTGTTTTTTGTCAAGTGATTAATTTATTTAAATTTTATATGACTCGCTTATTAACTGGGCAGCAAAGGAAAACAAAATGTTTGAAGCAAGCAAGATCGAATTCGTGCACAAGTTGGCTGAGTGTATGTGGGTGGGAACTAAGCGATTTTTTAAAAATAAAAAATATTGTATTCAATTTTATAGGCTTTAAAATAGGACTTTTAAAGTTCCAGCGTTCCAGCATTCAAGTTCTGCAGTGGAGAGTTTAGAATCATCATAGCGTCAGTACCGGGAGGATAACAGAATTCCTTTACGGTCAAAGTTGGGCAATTCTTTACTCCGTGAAGTGACGGGATGATGTAATAAGGGTGAGGATTGCCGCCTCAAGTCAAACTCTCAAAGGAAGCAATACATGTGGTCTCCATATTACAGGTACCTCTCTGTCTTTCTCTGGTAGTCAGCTTACTTTGGGAAAATTCAACATACCACATATGATGTACTTTAAAAGGGGGAAAACTCATATTGATTTCTGTGGACACCAAGGTGGAGTTTATTACTAGAGCTGTCAAGTACAACATTTTCCTGTTGCCTAGAATGGACGCACAGGGGAATGTGGCTCCAGACAGGAAGGACTTCCTGTCATACCTGTTCTGGAGCTTTCTCTGTCTGTGTGTGACCAGGTTGATGGGCATGACCCTAGCTGACCAGATAAAAGAGCTGGTCCTGCAACCATCTCTCTTTTGGGCTCTTACTCTCTTACTCTTGAATTCTCCTGGCTCTTAAGCAGCTCATGGCTCAGCCTTCACGTAGGATGGAGCCCACAAGCAGAGTCTGAGATGTTGCTCAGTCTTCTTTTGACTGTAACCACAAAATAATGGCTGCCTTCAGATTACTGCTGTGAACTGAATGTGAGTAAAACTTTATTCTTACTTTTAAAGAAGACCGTGTTGTGTTACTATTATTTTAAGAGGGAAATAAAGGGGAAACTTACCTGGAACAATCCAGACTGGATTGCTTAATTACAGGATTCTAACGAATCATCATCAACTTGCTTCCAATAAGTTGCAAAGGGAATGTGCTCTGCTGTTTACTCACTAGCATGCGTGGGGAAATATCAAAACACTACTGTATTTTTCCGTCTATAAGACCCCCCCCCATGTATAAGATGCCCCCTATTTTTGGGGACTCAGATTTAAGAAAATGGGGGGGAGATATATCCTTGTATAATACGCCCCCCTAATTTTTGACATTTTTTTAAAGGGAAAAAACCTAGTCTTATACATGGAAAAATATGGTATATTCTTTCCTACCTTTCTTAACATTCCCCCAATTTCAGCATGCTTATTTCCTCCTTTTAAATCAATGGTGCATTAACAGAGCAATCCTACACATGTCAACTCAGAAATAAACCCCACTGAGTTCAATGGGGCTTGCCGCCAAGTAAGTGGAGATAGGATCACAGTGTTAATGTGATAATCTTGGACTGTTTTCACAATTGCTTGCCTTGCAGAGTGGCGTGTGAGAGCTTGGCTTTCAATGAACAGGTATATGCCTACTCATCTAGTTTTCCCTTGGCATGTGTGTTGTGAAGCATGATTTTCAGCTGTTGTAAGCATGCTGAGTGATAAGGCAGCAACTGCAATGAGTGAAGGAATGATTCCACTGAAACTGAGGAAGGGTATGGTTTAGCTCTAACTAAGGCTGGGAATTCTATGTGAACATGGACAGATAAAATAAAAACAAAACCTGCTCCATTAGCCCAACCAGTTTCTTTGTTTGTAGGATGGATGTGTGATATCCGAAGACAGGCCATTCTCCATAGTAGCTCCATAGAAATAATTGGACTTAATTTCAGTGGACCTTCTCCGAATGTGATCTGGTTGAGTATTACTCTATGTCTGTAAGTGAACTGTGGGTTGTATTCACCCTGGTGCATTTCATCCTAAAACCACTTTCCTACAATAAGAACATTGGGATTCCATTATTTATCAGTTATCATATAGACTTCCTAACCCCTTTCTTATTCCTTCACAAATCCACCAATCTAGCCAATAAATAAGCACAGTAACATGTTATTTCATGATATCTTTGATATGTGGTGTGTAGGATTTTTATTAAAAAGCGGTATACAAATGTATGGAATGAATGAATGAATGAATGAATGAATGAATGAATCCATCCATTCATCCATTGGCTTAACTTTCCTCCATGCAACACACATACACCGCTTTACAAATATTCTGACTCCCTTCTACCTCTAAATGAAATGTTGCTAAACCACCCAAACATCCCGTCTGCCTGGTTTGGTTTGCCATTGCCGCAGAAGAGGCCTGAATGCTTTGCTTGGTGAGTGGGAAGCACTTGAATGGGGTGTGTGAGGAGGGGCACACAGTTCAGACAGGAAAGGCACTGGCAGGGTTAAAAAACAGCTGCTCTCCCCTCCTTTAAGCCCCTATATAGGTGATTTTGTTCATCAGGACCACCTGTGGAATTTCTGGCGTCATCAGCGGTGCTGTCAAGGGAAGGACTTTGGGGCAGAGGTCCAGAATCAGTACCATCGTGTCCCCAGGCGCACAAGGACTGCTTCACCACATTTTGGATTACTGAAGAAATGACATGGTGCACATTGCCATCTTAAAAAGTAAGACTATCAAGGCCAGAGTCTACATTTATGTAACTGCACGTAATCTGTTCTTTTTAAATTTTCCAATTCAGTCTGGGACATAACCTTTGAAGTATCTGGGTCTTGAAATCTTGCAACCAATCTCCTCTCCAGAAAACGTGCAATGGTGCTTGGAGTGTGTCCAATATTGTTTTAGGGAAGAGGGAGGAAATTCCAGGGAAATCCGGTGGGTGTGTAGACCTACTGCATTGAACATTATATCCATCACTTAACCCTATGGAGTTGTTGCATTAGGGCGGCAACTCCAACTCCTTTTGGTGGAAGCACAGTGGGATGTTCCGGAACCCATACCCATTGCAGTGGATGGTCTGGAAGGCTATATCCAGCACTTTTTCTTCTCTAAAATAGGTTTAGGGATACCCTCATTTTGACTCAAGAAAATCACCATTTTATAGTTCAAATCGGGGGAAATAAATACAGTAAATGGACAAAAGTTTAAAGAACATATATTACCTCATATTATCACACATCCACATTCCACACTGCTTCACACATTAGATGCTTGCTTCCATCTGAGACTCAGAAAATGCCAGGAAAGGAAATGAAGCCCGGAGGTGGTATCAACGAAACTGACCAATCAACATGCTACATTCCAACTCCTACTTCACACATTAAACGCTGGCTTCCATCTGAGACTCAGGAAACACCATGACAGGAAATGAGGCCGCCATCAGTGGTAGCAACGGAACTAATGATTCACTGTGCTAGAAATTTTTATTTTTTTTAGTTTCTTCTCCCGTTAGATTCACAAAATGTGTAGGGGTATGCATACCTCTGCATCTGCCCAGAACAAAGCACTGGCTATAACTAATGGTGTAAATAGAACAAACTTCTTGTTGGTAGAGTTGACCTTCAAGCCTCATGCCTTCACTTCTAATTCACTCTTGTTTGAACATTACTCTACCCCACCTGCGGCAGATGGGAGATAAGGTGTTAGGAGTGGGGAATGTGGGACCTTCCAGATGTTCCAATTCCCACCATCCTTGACCACTGACCTAGCTGGTGGGAGCTGTAGTCCAGCAGGTTTCCCACCACAGACACAGGAATGCTTATGGTTCATCATGGGTGTCAGAAAAGAAGAAGCAGTTCCTGCGCTCTTCTAATTTTCAGGGACTCTGGAAACCAAGCAGTGTTCAAACATGCCTTAAAGGCATTATAAGAACAACGTAATTTGACATCTTTAAGAGGAGATGACTGGCGGCGACATTTATTTATTTAATTAATTAAAAGGTGTATCCCAGTGTGGCGATCACACAGGGTCCCCGGATGTTTTACCATCTATTGATCCCTGTGCCATCACTTGATTTCTCGCTGCCACCACCCAGGCCCTACCTGGTACAATACTGAGTT
The DNA here is from genome assembly GCF_964188315.1 of Podarcis muralis. Taxonomy (NCBI): domain Eukaryota; kingdom Metazoa; phylum Chordata; class Lepidosauria; order Squamata; family Lacertidae; genus Podarcis; species Podarcis muralis. The sequence goes on along the minus strand of NC_135656.1, from coordinate 10,101,274 downwards.
CAGTCAGGGTTAAATTGGAACATAAACTTTTGTTTATTTACTGCAGTTTAACAAGCGTGTGGTTTCATAAACGGTATTGGTCAATTACAATCATAGGGTGCCTATCCAGACCTATAACTTCTGCTACCTGCTCTCGCTCACTAAACCACCTCTCAGATATTTACTTGTCTTCCTAGCTCCTAACTGTTCCCGACTCAGCTTATTTCGATACACTAACTCAACCTACCCACAGACTCTATCCCAATTCACTCCCACTCCAACCAACCACCCAACTCCCAACAAACTCCCCTTTCGCTCCTCCCAGAGCTAGTCTGACTCCACCCCCTGGGTTCTGATTGGGTAACTTGTTTAACTAATTCACCTCCAGCACTCTCATATGTTAACGTCACACCCAGTACCAATCACCTGACTGGCCCACATTCCCTGGGGGGTGGGGGATTATTGCAATGCTTCACCTTAATGCCATCATTATCCTTCCCCCTCCCCAGTCATATTGTTATATTGTCCCATGTGCTCATTCCTTTCCTGCAAATAAGGAAGAATTGAATCAATTATTTCCCACTGACCCTCGAACTTGTCCAGGGAAGCCCCCTCTGATCCTTTAAATAGCAGAACGGCTAACTGAATTTGCAGTGGTTCAGGTCCATTCACACATTCTTTGCTCCCCTCACTCAGTTTCACATTTACTACAAGACTTTCCCTGTCCTTAGTTGCAGCATAAACTCATTCGAACTTCAGGAAGCTACTCAAAAGCTGCAGGCTTGGAAGTAGGGTAGGGCACTTTCACTGTTCACAATCATGGGTTTTCACTTGTGTTCAGCGCCAAGGAAAAGTGAGATGAGAAAAGGTAATGGGTGATGCTATCTCACCATTTTCAAGGCTGAGCTTTGCTGTTGAAACCAAATTACAGCCCTCTGTGAAAAACACCTTTGCAACTCTCTGCAATGTCATCATGACTTCCACTTGGTTTTGAATACGCAATAATCATCCATATTCCATACACAGGGAATGCCATAACAATAATAATAATAATAATAATAATAATAATAATAATAATAATAATAATAATAATAAATTATTTATACCCCACCCATCTGGCTGGGTTTCCCCAGCCACTCTGGGCAGCTTTCAACAAAACATTAAAACACAATAATTCATCAGATATTAAAAGCTTCCCTAAACAGGATTGCCTTCAGATGTCTTCTAAAAGTCAGATAGTTGTTAATTTCTTTGACATCTGATGGGAGGGTGTTCCACAGGGTGGGCGCCACTACCGAGAAGGCCCTCTACCTGGTTCCCTGTAACTTTGCTTCTTGCAGTGAAGGAACTGCCAGAAGGCCCTCGGAGCTGGACCTCAGTGTCCGGGCAGAATGATGGGAGTGGAGACGCTCCTTGAGGTATACAGGACCAAGCCCAGTTAGGGCTTTAAAGGTTAGCACCAACACTTTGAATTGTGCTCAGAAACGTACTGGGAGCCAATGTAGGTCTCGGTGGCTGCTTCCAGTCACCAGTCTAGCTGCCCCCTGAAGGACTACTCTTTATGTAGGGGACGCGGGTGGCGCTGCGGTCTAAAAGACTGAACCTAGGGCTTGCCGATCAGAAGGTCAGTGGTTCGAATCCTCGCTAGGGGGTGAGCTATCATTGTTTGGTCCTAACTCCTGCCAACATAGCAGTTTGAAAGCTTGTCAAAGTGCAAGTAGATAAATAGGTACCACTCTGGCGGGAAGTTAAATGGTGTTTCTGTGTGCTGCTCTGGTTCGCCAGAAGCGGCTTAGTCATGCTGGCCACATGACCCAGAAGCTGTCTGTGGACAAACGCCAGATTCCTTGGCCTGTAGAACAAGATGAGCACCGCAACCCCAGAGTCATCTGCGACTGGACCTAATGGTCAGGGGTACCTTTACCTTACTCTTTATGCTGCAGTTTTTACTGAATTGCTTACAAGAGTTAATCTTATCTGAATAAATGTCATATTTGGCTGTTTTTCTCTTGCTATGTTTGGTAGCTTTCCACGAGACATTTACAGAAGCCGCAGTGTTAAAAACAGGTTTTTATGTATAGTTACTACTATTATTTCCAACCTCAAGATGAAATAGAGCATTCAGATCATGGCTTGTTTGGGTTCTCTTTCCCTCCTCCCCACTTGTCCACAAGAAAGTCTTAGTTCATACAGGACTGGGAGTTGGAATATTAATCTTGGAAGTTCTACCATGCCTAATTGGCACAGTTACCTGCACGTAAAAGCATTTAACATATACAATATATGTGTCTGCATTTCAATGCAGAAGCTTGTTGGGACTGACCGCCAGATAAGTGTGTATAGGAATGCAGCAAGAGTGGCTACTAGGGCAGTTTTTAGCTGGGGTTCCCTGGACTGGAATGATGCCCCTCAAATAAATGTACCTCATAGTTATTGTGCGGCATGGTGGTATTTAGTACATTTCAGTCAAATACTGATGCCTGCCTACAGTGATACTATCAGGGGTAGGACTCTGGGGCAGAAAACTAAGACCAAACCCAGCAGAATGAGCAGGTAAGCTCTGCATTGCATCAGGGCTATCTAACTACCTTTTGAAGCAAGCAAAGCAATGGAGGTACCCAGGGCCATAGCTAGGCCTCCCCCCCCCCCGCCATGGGCACAGGTGATGGGGGGCATGCAAATTCGGCTAAAATATGTCCATAAATATATTGATTATTGCCTCATAAGAACTGGTTTTAAATAGAGGGTGAATTGAATGGGGGGGGGGATTGGAGGAGAGGTGGAAATAAGAGCTAATTTGTCCGTGGCTAGGGGCACAATTTGGACGGTTCTGCCAGGGGCACGAGGTCACCCAGCTACGGCTCTAGAGGTACCCCTGTAAGATAATTAAGTCCACACCAGAAAATTACCTTGCTCCTCTGTCAGCCTACACTAGAAACTTGTATCAGTCTTAAAATACTTAAGCCACCAAGAGCTCCATAAAAGAATATTGGGGATTTGTACCTGTTAGGATGTGAATAGATGCTAGGAGATGATATATTTATTAGATATTACCCTTCCTTCCTCACGTTTGTGAGTTTAGCAGAGTGCATCCCTTTGCAGCTTAAAAGGGAAGTTAAGCTAGAACTAAAATAGAATTATGTAATCCTGGATGCTTTAAGGAGGCCTGGATTTTCCTGGTATTACCCTCTTTTCTCCCCCTTAACACAATAATCACAAAATCAGTCTTGCAAAAGATAAAAACAACATTTACTCACTCAGAATAATGGATACAGGAGCTTGCTTGGTTCAGGCAGGCTTAAAATGGTAGTTCTGTTACAAAGACATAGTTAAAGGTAAAGGATCCCCTGACCATTAGGTCCAGTCGTGGCCGACTCTGGGGTTGTGGCGCTCATCTTGCTTTATTGGCCAAGGGAGCTGGTGTACAGCTTCCGGGTCATGTGGCCAGCATGACTAAGCCGCTTCTGGCGAACCAGAGCAGCACACAGAAACGCCGTTTACCTTCCCGCTGGAGGTAAAGTAGACCTATTTATCTACTTGCACTTGATGTGCTTTCGAACTGCTAGGTTGGCAGGAGCAGGGACCGAGTAACGGGAGCTCACCCCGTCGCAGGGATTCAAACTGCTGACCTTCTGATCGGCAAGTCCTAGGCTCTGAGGTTTAACCCACAGTGGTCTAGCTTTAAAAGGGAGTCGGAGCTTGGAGATCAGACAAGCAGATGTTCTCACATTGCTGGCAGAGCAGAAGGAGAGGGAAATGTGGGGTGTGTCCAGGTAGGTTGGAGAATATATATAGTGTCTCTCACGGAGTGCTCTCCATCAAGATTACAGGAAAACACTGTGAGCTTCAGCTCCTATCCTGTGCCTATCTAGCAAAACATGAATTGTCAGTTTGACTGCACTTTAAATGTCCCACAGTACAGTGGTACCTCAGGTTAAGTACTTAATTCGTTCCGAAGGTCCGTTCTTAACCTGAAACTGTTCTTAACCTGAAGCACCACTTTAGCTAATGGGGCCTCCTGCTGCCGCCGCGCCGCCAGAGCATGATTTCTGTTCTTATCCTGAAGCAAAGTTCTTAACCTGAAGCACTATTTCTGGGTTAGCGGAGTCTGTAACCTGAAGCGTATGTAACCCGAGGTACCACTATACTTTGGTGAGGTTGTTGGGAGTTCTCTGCTGCAGACCACCCTCCTACAATTCCTAGAATTCATTGGGTGAGGGAATGTGAAGCAAAGACTATAAGTATGGACACACTCCAAAATAGGAGAAACTTCCCACTTCTCTTTTCTCAAAACTAGAAAGCTCCCAAGTCTTTCAACACAGAGATGACTCTTCAGTACCTAGATGAGAAGTTCAGCTGCCCTGTACCACTCAGGTAGCCTTCTCCTGCGCTTAGGCCCATACTCTGAGAAGTCCAACGAATTGTTTTCGTCACAATGCACCCGTTATTACAAGGCATGTAAAATATACAAGCGGTACTCCAGAATCATCAAAATAAGTACAGCACGCAGCAGGTGCCTCAGTTTGTGGGACCTTGTTGAAGAAGGAGGCTGAAGAAGGAGTTTCTCTTTGAAACTGGGATCAACGGGCTCCAGCCCTGTTTGCTACAGATGCTCCGACGCTTCCAATAATTCTTGCTTCGGAGATAATGAAAACATATCATTAATTGTAATACGTATTGTACTTATTTTGATGATTCTGGAGTACCGCTTGTATGTACCACATGCCTTGTAATAGCGGGTACATTGAGACGAATACAATTCGTTGTACTTTGCTTGCCATATACTGTGTCTTTGTATGCTGGCCCGAACCCCTGGTTTTTCTATTTGTGTACGTTTTCATACAGCGGGTTCCTTATTTTTGTGCAAACTCTGAGAAGCGCAGGCCGGCCTGTTCTTCGGGAAAGGCGCGGAGTCAACTTGCGCTTCACGGTTTGGGGCTTTAGGAATCTCACGCTCATAGTTAATACTTTTATATTTCCTAGTTATTTAACTTCTCCCTAGACGCCTTTCTCTCCCGCCGCCCGCCACTTCCCCAACAGAAGCTCGGTTCTTCTTCTTCTATTTTATTTTATTCCTTAGTTTGGGCTCTAATTAATTTTTTAAGTATCTTTTTATTCCTCCTCCTGCTGGGAAATGGTTCTAGTTTAGCCCTATATACTTTTCTCCCCCTCCGCTTTTTTTTTCCCTTTTCGCCCTATCTGGAGCGGCGGTTCAATAAATAACTTTAATGAGGATGGTTTAATTGCTTTTGGATGCGGACTGCAGACGAAACGTTTGGCTGAATTATTTCTTCGGGAGGAGAGTCTGAGTTTACTTTCCTTATCCAGGCTGCCAAAACTGTCTTCATAAATACTCTCAATCTTCTCTCTCTCTCTCTCTCTGTTTAAGTGACTCTGGCGTGTGTGCTTGGAAGGGGTGGGGAGATCATTGGAAAGATGCTTATCATTTTTTTCTTTATTTACCATTCCCCATTCTGTTCTGGAAGACGCCTCTAACCTGAGAAATGTATTCCATTTGAAAGTTTCTTTGCTGAGCCCGAGACTCCTTAATCAAGAATCCCCCCACCCACCCCCGTAATGTTAATCCTCCCACCCTTTCGTCCTTTTCACTCCCATTTCCCGCCTAATTTTAAGTTCCGCGTAAATCCAGCAAAATAAACATGTCAGCTGCGGAGACTAACAAGTCAGGCCGCCGTGAGTAACTGCCCTGCCGATCTGACAAATACGGTAGATTATGAGCCGGAGTGCGCCATCCATTTGAGAGAGACAGAGGGACTGAGTAGGGCTCCCTGTTGGCTTGGGAGAGAGAGGGTAGCTTTAAAATTGATGGCTCTGTGCGGCCCGTTATTATTAATAATAAAACGTCTCCAGCCTGGTGAGTAATCTTGAAAAGGGCTTTTTGACTGGCGGGCTCTGAAATGAGTTACAGCTTTCCCACGGGACGCGGGCCGAATCTGGGAATTGGAGAATTCGTAGGACAGGAAGGAAGGAAGGAAGGAAGGAAGGAAGGAAGGAAGGAAGGAAGGAAGGAAGGAAGGAAGATTCTATATGTACTAAAAGCGAGCTGCCTTATCCAGTGGAGGATGGTCCATTAGGGCATGTGGGGCGCTGCCCCACCAACTTCCGTCGTCCCTCAGTCAGCCCACACCTGCCTATTTTCTCTTTTGCTGTCAGCTTCCGCTTCCTCAGTCTCTGTGAAACTCAAGAGCAGGCATAGGCAAACACGCCCCCCCCCAGATCTTTTGGGACTACAACTCCCATCATCCCTACCTAACAGGATCAGTGGTCAGGGATGATGGGAGTTGTAGTCCCAAAACATCTGGAGGGCCCAGTTTGCCTATGCCTGCTCAAGAGGGAGGAAGATGCCAAACTAGAATTAGTTGGCTGTGCTTGTCATGGGCTCTGTGGCGCCATCTAATGATAGGCTCCCTGTCTTCCTCCCTACCGGTTCTAATGGACACCAGCCACCACTGCTGTTATCCTAGCATCATCTTTGCAGAAGAAGGAGGTGTCTGCAGGCTTAGGAGGACCCAGGGAGAACTGGCAATGCTTAGTGGGTTGGGAACGCTGACTGGCTATGGAAGGAGGTTAATGGAATGGGGTGTCCCGGGAAAGGGCATGGTTGGGTGGAGCCCAGAGCAGGAGTGCTCCACACAGCAACATTATGTTGCATGACTATGGAGGCCCAAATTAAGGTCTGTTGAATATCAGGGAAAGTGGGACATGGGATTGGGTAGAGAGGAAGAAAGATGCATTAATGGACAAACATGGACCAAGGTAGCCTTTCAAACATTGGTGGTTTAATTGAACAGGACTAGAATATCCTGCTTTACTTAAACTAGCTAAGGGAAGTTCAGGGTCTTCACCATTGGGAGACAATGAAAGGTTGGCATACTACCACACCATGATTTACAGGATTGCAACTAACCTTCAGTAGAAATTATTATGTAAGGCCTTTAGAGAGAGTCATTAGGTGAATGCAGCACAATTCAATAAAATCTACTCAGAATTAAGTCCCACTGAATTCAATGGGGCTTAACGCCAGTTAAGTGAGCATAGGATTTGTGGGAGGATGTGCAGGTAAATCACAAATGCATGATTGCTAGATAGTCATATCCTCTAAACTTCTGTGGCAGAAGGGGAACAACACAAAATATTTACTTCTTCCTGTCACTAAACTCTCCTTTTCTTACCTCCAGTGGGGCAGGATGTCTGTTAGCTCTCCTCCAAAGAGCACACTCAATTTTGAACTGGACTATGGACTTCTGCAAACTACGGATTATTGGCTGCCTGGTTTTCATCACTGTAACTGTTGAATCCTGGCAAACCGTTTGAGGTGAGTAAACCTTATATTTTCTAGTTAATAGTCAGAGAGTGATTTCTTTGCTAAAAGAGAAACATAAATGGGAGAAGATAATAATCTAAGTCGGCCTAAAACATCCTTGGGTATCATAATTGTTATAAAAGGTTATGCAACCTTGACCTAATAGCTTATAGAGAGATAAGCTGTGATTTTAACTCTGCTGAAATAGATATTTGCATTTTTATGAAAGTGAGAAAGGGTAAAGATAATTAATAAATAAGATATCATCTCCTACTCATCTAAGTCCATCCAACAGGATTGACCTTGGATTCCCATGACACATGCTACTGTTTTTAAACAGCAGATGGGAAGAAAAAAACCCCAGAAAAGGAGAAACAAGGCACAACTGTCCCTTTCTCTATCTGCATTTTGGTCCCAGATTAGGATGCGTTGTTTTTTTCAGGCCTATGGAAAGGAATAATGTGAGACCTAGACAGACGTTGGGTTGTTTGATCTTCTGATTATCTGATGCTTTGGGTTGGTTGTGGTTATATTTGTTTTATCTTTTGTTGGTTTTATGGTCCTTGTATTGATTTGCGCAATTTAATAGATGGTTGTGCACCACCCTGGGAATGTTGGGGGTCGAAGGACGGAATACAAGTGTCATTTATTCATTTATTCATTCAATTTATACCCTACCCATCCTCCCAAGCAGCCCAGGGCAGTGATAGACAGACAGACAGACAGACAGACAGGCGGATAGATAGATCCTTCACTTTGCCGGCTACGTCAACTCAGATGGAGGTCAAAGTACTGTAGTTCACTTCAGTATGCTGAAGGCATTGCTTAAAAAAACAACAAACTACAACAGTGTAGTCATTAACAGTTTAAGGACCATAGGTGTCTTTTATTATTTTTTTTAAGTATTGTTCAGACTGTGTCCAGGATATGCAAACCCACTGAAGGGATACATAGAAGACTGCTGAAGTCAAACAGGTTAATCCCCATAGAGTTATGGAAGGGAGATAATTCAGGAGTAGCCAACATTGTGCTCAGGAGTAGCAAGCATTGGCTTAAAAGGTAAAGGTAAAGGTACCCCTGCCCGTACGGGCCAGTCTTGCCAGACTCTAGGGTTGTGCGCTCATCTCACTCTATAGGCCGGGAGCCAGCGCTGTCCGCAGACACTTCCGGGTCACGTGGCCAGCGTGACAAGCTGCATCTGGCGAGCCAGCGCAGCACACGGAACGTGGTTTACCTTCCCGCTAGAAAGCGGTCCCTATTTATCTACTTGCACCCAGGGGTGCTTTCGAACTGCTAGGTTGGCAGGCGCTGGGACCGAACGACGGGAGCGCACCCCGCCGCGGGGATTCGAACCGCCGACCATGCGATCGGCAAGACCTAGGCACTGAGGTTTTACCCACAGCGCCACCCGCGTCCCAGCATTGGCTTACCTGGGTTAATGAAAGGAACAAACGTGATCAAAAGGTTTAGCTTGGAGCCAGGCAAAATCATTCCTTTATAACCAGGGCTTTGCCTGATTAAACATTGTGTGGCTTTTTAAAGGTGTTTGTGAGAGGTGGGGGTATTGGGTTGTGTCTTTTTCTGTCTGTCTGTTTTTATTATTATATGTATTTTGTGTTTTCATGCTGTAAACTGCCCTGTAAAACACCCCCCCATCTTCGGTTGAAAGGCAGTATATAAATTTAATAAAAAATAAAATAAGGGTTTGGGACATTTGCAGTGCAATCATGTCTACTCTGAAGTCCTAATTAATTCAATGGGGATTTCTCCTGGGTAAATGGGGTTAGGTTTGCAGCATGAGACTTCAGTTCTAAACTTGCTTACTAGGAGTCAAGCCCTATTTAATACAGTGGTACCTCGGGTTAAGTACTTAATTCGTTCCGGAGGTCCGTTCTTAACCTGAAACTGTTCTTAACCTGAAGCACCACTTTAGCTAATGGGGGCTCCTGCCGCTGCCGCCGCACCGCCGCTGCACGATTTCTGTTCTCATCCTGAAGCAAAGTTCTTAACCCGAGGTAATATTTCTGGGTTAGCAGAGTATGTAACCTGAAGCGTATGTAACCCGAGGTACCACTGTACAGTGAGATTACCTTGAAGTCAATATTGTTACAAAAGTCGGGTGTTTCCCGCTCTCTCTGCCAAACAGTGGCCGGAGGCCATGGGGTTCCACTCCCTCCCTCAGGGTTTGTGCTCCATCGGAGAATTGAAGATGCTGCGGGGACTGCCGTAGCTTTAAGAAATTTGGTGTATTCACATATTTACACCTTCTGTGTGCAAGGAGGCAGTCCAGATCTTACAGCACGGTCATCTCAAGAGGGGTTTGTCTCCCGCAGCAGTCCAGTCCAAGGCATCTCTCCATTCTCATGTTCCTAAACACCAAGCCTCTTTTATTCCGTTGCATTCTAGTGGTCAGGTCTTTTGATGTTTTGAAGTACCAAAAGCTAATTTCCTCAGGAGTTTTCTGAGTTGATCAACACTGGTAGGATTAAAGACTGGTACGCAATTAGGACATTTACATAGTTCAATCAACTCTTCACATGCTAATTGCTGATGCTCAGAAGTAGGTACACGCCTTCCAGTACACATGGATCTTGATCACATTCTCTAAGCCTGACACAGTCTTTACACATCAACATCTCACACCCCTTGCATAGCCTCCTTTCTAATACACATTGAGACGGTCTTATATCCCAGTTATACAAGTTCTAATTAAATCCTCATATTTACTAAACCTAAACATTTAGCCACAGAGCTATCACAATATGAATAGGATAGCACTGTTACAAGAGTCCCGATTGTCCGGGAATATAAAACCGAGGGACTGACCGGAACTGCCTATAGAAAAAGGAGGGAGAAACTCCTAGGTAGTTGTCAATGGAAGAGGGATGAGACGCCCTCCAATTGCCCTCCTACTCCCAGCATCAAATCTCAATGGGTTTGTTCTTTCCCAGTCCAGGGAATCTGTTGGGACACACAGACTTCTCCAAATAGCAGAAGGAGGCGGCGGTTTCATCGTAAAATGAGAGCCGGCTTCTGAGCCAATCGACCACTGAGTCACCCTGAGGCTTGGCTCCGGGTTGACTCTACTTGGCGAAGGAGCTCAGTTTCTTTCACTAGAACAAACAGCTCGTTCTCCCGTGCCAGCTCCCTCCGCCTGACAGCTCAGCTCTCCCTGGAGGAGACCAGGGCGCTAGTTCAGATGTCAGTCGGACCAACATTCTGCAAACTCCCAGATGAAGGAGAGAGGCATTTGTTTTGCTTATATTCTTTTCAGTCCTTAGGAACCCAAGAAGCTGCCTTATACCGAATCAGACCACAGGTCTCTCTGGCTCAGTGTTGCCTATACACTGATCCGTGGTGACTCTTCAGGATTTCGAGCAGGGCTTTCCAGCCCAGCCCTACCCGGAGATAACCAGGCTCGAACCTGTAGGCAAGGCAGTTGCTCTGCCACTCAGCTACAGCTCTTCCCCAAGAACCTCAGGGAACTATGGCAATGCGAAGAGAACAAATATTTTGAAGCAATGGAATTTGTGCCTTTAACATCATCTAGTGCACAGGTCAATCTCCTTGTTTAAAGCAATAGTCACTGCTACCAGTGATTTCGTACGCCAATCAATCAATCAATCAATCAATCACCAATCAACCCACCAACCAACCAACCAACCAACCAACCAACCAACCAACCAACCACATGCGTTCTGATTACTCTTCAGATTCCTTTCCCTTCTTTAAATCACAACCCTATTCTTTGGGCAACTCGTTCTTTCTATCAAGAGAAAGACAACAGAAGGCGGCAATTGTGAGGAAAGGGACTACAAATAATGTGATGATAGTCTATTATGCAGTCACATTTAGCTCTATCGTTTATGAGTACAAGTAAATTTCTGGGCTCTCTTCAAAAGGATTCCATAGAGTGAGCCAATCTACCCGAAAGATAAAATAAAATAACTAAGGAGCACTTGAGCGTTTGAATTTTTATTTTCTATATTTGTTTTGGTGGGGAGACGACGTGGAGGATACGAGATAGGTTTATAAAATTACGGACCGAGAGAAGCGAAGGAAATCTCTCGAGCCCCCCCCCCCAACACTCCCACTTTTATTAAAAGTGTGTGCGTTGTTGCTAGACTTCGAGCAACGCAATGAAATTAGTTGGAAGAAAAATCTGAACTACCCAAAACAATTGTTTCTGTGGTTGATGGCCATCATTTTTAAATGGCCCTTTAAAAAACCAGTTTAAGACAAACCCATGAAGAGTAGAACTGTCAGATGGCATGGCTGTACACAATGATGGATACGTGTTCAGAGCGAGTACGTACATTCCAAACAACAGGTGAAGGCGATCGTATTCAAATCCTGCTTGTAGACTTCCAGGAAGCAGCTGGTTGGCACGGGGCAACATAGAAAACTGCCTTATACAGTTTTCTGAATTTTTTTTGTGTATCTGAAGAAGTGTGCATGCACACGAAAGCTTTTTGTGTATCTGAAGTTGTGTATCGAAAGTTTTTTGTGTATCTGAAGAAGTGTGCATGCACACGAAAGCTCATACCAAGAACTAACTTAGTTGGTCTTTAAGGTGCTACTGGAAGGAATTTTTTTTGTTTTGACTATGGCAGACCAACACGGCTACCCATCTGTAACTGCCTTATACAGTAATGAGTCAGAAACTGGGGACCATTTGCATGCAGGGCAGATGTTTTACCACCGAGCTATGGGACTTCCCTGTAGGAAGAGGATGCTCAGCGAGATAAACAGACCTCTGGTCTGTTCTAGCAAAGCGGGGGTGGGGTGGCGGAGACTTATTTGGGCTCCAAAGGTGTAGCGGTGGTGGTGGGCGGGTCAAGGGGATCGAAGATCTGCTACTATTTCTGCAACTGGGTATCTGTCTCCAGCGTCCTATAGCCGCTCAAACAACATGAAAGGGGAGCTTTCTTCCCACTCTTTGTGCTTAATGGAGCCAATCAGAGAGAAAGGAAACGAGTCAGCTGCTGAGGGTTATTCTGGGCAAGGTGTGAGCAATGAGAAGTTGTTCCATATGCTCCAAAGCTAAGCATTTAAGGAACACTGAAAACACAAGGTGCTTACATGTCAAGAATACAAGTTCTGTACAATTGAACTTCAAGAGAAACATCATCTAAGTCCTCTGAAAAATGTTATTGGACTACTCCAAATCATTTACCCATGTTTGTGCACAGAAAAGAATAGATCAGGCTGAAAGGCAACTCATGGAGATCTGCATTGGCCATCGCAACGCGCCCCCAATTATCACCATCTTATCGCTGTAAGATTATTGTATAATCTTAGAAGGGGGTGCGGCTGTGAGATTGTGTGGCTGTGACTATCATGAAATGATCCTTCACTTCTGAATTTGCCACTATGCCCCTGCAAACAGTAAAGTTTGCTGTATCTGAGGTGCCTCTGGTTGCAGTGGTGTCTTAGGCAATTTGAGATTCTGGACTTCATAGCCTTCCCCACCCACCCTTCTTGAGATGGAAATGTGTAGTTCTTCACTTCTTTCAAAGTGTGGTTAGCCAGCCCTGCTGCGTTGGAGGGTCCTGCTCGTTCTGCTGAGTGGGACTCTGAATTTCTACCCTCAAGTGGTGTCCTGATGGAACCATGGCTCTACGGCGCATGGATAGTTGGGAATGAATTTGACATGGATCGAAAATGCCAAGAGGAGTATCTCTCTCACCCCGCGGCCTTGTACAGTATAAGGCTGCAACCCTAACCCCATTTACCTGGGAGTAATCCCTATTTAATTCAATGGGACTTACTTCTAAGTAGACACCATTTGGCTTGCAGCCACAGACACAAACGTTCCTCTTCTGGTGACACATAGGTCTTTTGATCACTGCAGATGGTGACAGCAGTCACGAAATTAAAAGACGCCTGCATCTTGGGTGAAAAGCAATGGCAAACCTAGACAGCATCTTAAAAAGCAGAGACATCACCTTGCCAACAAAGGTCCGTATATTGAAACTATGGTTTTCCCAGTAGTGATGTATGGAAGTGAGAGCTGGACCATAAAGAAGGCTGATCGCTGAAGAATTGATGCTTTTGAATTATGGTGCTGGAGGAGACTCTTGAGAGTCCCATAGACTGCAAGAAGATCAAACCTATCCATTCTGAAGGAAATCAGCCCTGAGTGCTCACTGGGAGGACAGATCCTCATGAGAAGAGAAGCCACCTCATGAGAAGAGAAGACTCCCTGGAAAAGACCCTGATGTTGGAAAAGATTGAGGGCACAAGGAGAAGGGGACGACAGAGGACGAGATGGTTGGACAGTGTTCTCGAAGCTACCAGCATGAGTTTGACCAAGCTGTGGGGGACGGTGGAGGACAGGAGTGCCTGGCGTGCTCTGGTCCATGGAGTCACGAAGTCGAACACGACTAAACAACAACAACAGGTCTTTTGACACTGTGTGACACCCCGCCTTCCCTCAATACACACTTGCAACAGCGATACAACGCAATCTTGTTTCCAGGACGAGTTTTGCTTTCCTTCATCCAAATCGCATTGAAAACAAACTGGAAACAAAAGGGGCCTTCAAGGAAACTTAATGCCCCAAGGGAAGATACTAGGATGGGAAGGTAGCCCACTTGGCAAAGCCGTAGGCAGCTGAAGGAGCAGGGGCCCTGCGCCAGGATTTTGCTTTGTTGCCACTGGATGCATTTGTGGGAAGCCACGAGTGAAAGTATTTTATGGGATAAGACCGCTCGTTACATTCCCGTTGGGATATTGAGGCGGGAAGAGGATTGGATCGTGTAGCTCCTTTTACCAATATTTGCATTATTATTTATTGGATGTATTCCCTGCACCTTCCCGCAAGGAGCCCAGGGCGGCAGTGTACATACCAAAGGTGCCATCTCCCTGGGGCCCTGGGTGCCTGAGCAGTGTGAGCACCCATAAAATTCCCCATGAAGGGGCCGGGCACTCGCAAATTTCGATGTCAGGGCCATGCACGCTGCATGGCACCCGCGGCCCCGGCCACCCACGGTCGCGGGGGCCAAGCTGGAACTCCTGGTACCACCCACTTCTAGGTATATAGCAGGGGTCAGCAAACTTTTTCAGCAGGGGGCCGGTCCACTGTCCCTCAGACCTTGTGGGGGGCCGGACTATATTTTGGGGAAAAAATAATGAACGAATTCCTATGCCCCACAAATAACCCAGAGATGCATTTTAAATAAAAGCACACATTCTACTCATGCAAAAACACAAGGCAGACCACACAAATAACCCAGAGATGCATTTTAAATAAAAGGACACAATCTACTCATGTAAAAACACGCTGATTCCCGGACCGTCCGCGGGACGGATTGAGAAGGCGATTGGGCGGGATTCGGCCCCAGGCCTTAGTTTCCCTACCCATGGTATATAGGACTGGGACCGTGGAAGGAAAACCACCGTCTATTTGTACAGTACAGTGGTACCTCGGGTTAAGTACTTAATTCGTTCCGGAGGTCCGTACTTAACCTGAAACTGTTCTTAACCTGAAGCACCACTTTAGCTAATGGGGCCTCCCGCTGCCGCTGCACGATTTCTGTTCTCATCCGGAAGTAAAGTTCTTAACCTGAAGCACTATTTCTGGGTTAGCGGAGTCTGTAACCTGAAGCGTATGCAACCCGAGGTACCACTGTATCTTACTGCCTGGCTAAATGCCCGCCCCCGCCCGCTGAAATATCTTTTGCATTGATAGGTACTAGCAAGTCGAGAAGCTACAGGGGTAAGTAAAGAGGGACAGAGTCCCTCTTTGAAGGCTCGTCTTTTTCATTAGCCACGTGCTTCAGGCTTTCCCGTTGAAGTCAATGGGAAAGTTGGGCTGGACTCGACTCCCTACGCTAGCAGGGGACAGGGAGGGTTTTACGACCCGCCAGCCTGTAGGTTATAAATAACGCGCCGTGCACGCGGTTCGAAAGAGCCCATTTCAATAAAATCCAGCGCGGTGACAAACGGTCAAGGATTAAAATGAATAATATATGCCGGGCTGTATAAAAATTACAGTCTTACAAAACCAGCCTATAAATTTAAATTTCCGCTCTAGACTAGCGTGTGTGTTTGTTTGAGCAGTTCCAAATTGTTCCTTGACAAGACCAGTCGTGGCTTAGGAGCAGGCAGTTATCGCTAAGAGAAACATGCATTTGTCCTGGGGGATGTTGCTAGGATGTCCTCATACACGCACACCTTTACGTGTGAAGTGGAGTCTGGGTCATCAAGGCTTTTGCCACCACAACTTTACCAGTTTTTTAAGGTGCCGCAAGATGTGATAGCGCGGTCGCATATCACGTTTACTTAAAAGTAAATCCCATTGAGTTCAATGAGACCCACACTCAGAGAAGTGCGGGGTCGTGTGTAATACAACTCCATGTGCCTGGGAGTCAGCCCCGTTAAATTCAGTAGGACTTACTTCTGAGTAGACACGTGTAGGACCCCCGATGCTCGTGTACATTTACTTAGCGTGGAGGGATGGGGAGAAGAAGCGCCACTCGTTAAATAAATGTCTGGCTACTGTCGGGTCCACTTCCGAAAAGAAAAGGAACTCTGCCAGAAAACGCCGTGGGCTGGAGAGACGGAAATGTTGGCAACGGTATTCTGTTCACCTCCTCCCCCAACCAAATACAATTTTGTCCTTGCTTTTGACCGGTGGGAATGTTTTGCATGAAACATCCACTAGAAGACAGGTGGCTCCTGTGACGTCACAGTGCTAGTCAGGCAAGACGATGACGCCATGTCTCGTCTGATCTTACCACTTACCGGAAAAGGATGAAGGAGAAGAGAGGGCTAGGCTGCAGGATGCTCGCTCGGTCCTCCATTGATGCAGAGAACCTGGACTCGTGGATGCTATGACCAAACTTTTCCTGAAAGGTTAGCTCTCCGTTGCTTTGACTATCCTTCATTTTTGGGGGTGTATGTGTGTGTAAAGCACATTAGGAAGCTCTAAATACCTCAGCCTTTTCCTCTCCTCTCCTCCTCTTTGTTTTCTCCTCCACTCCTGACCAGATTTAGACTGTAAACTCCTCAGGGCAGGGCTCCCTCATATGCTGATGTTAATTTGTGTAATTGCATGCCTATGCTAATGAAGACTATCTTTGAACGAGGGATCATCAGAGGGATTAAAAACTGGTCCAAGAGTGATTTTCTCTTTTGTTTACTTGGAAACTAATCCGGGCTAGAGGCTGTTGATTATGTAGCTCAGGGGGTATAGTCGTTCCAGTTAAATTACCGTAACATGGAATAGAGGAGGGCCCTGATTCCGTGTACTGTATAAAGGTGTCCTAAGAATCACTGGAATACCAGTTGTTGGGAATCACAAATGGGGAGAGTACTATCGCCCTCACGGCCTGCTTGTGGGCTTCCTATTGTGGGCCTGCTTGTTGGCCACTGACAGAGTACTGGACTCAATGGGCTTGATCTAGCACGTCTCCTCTTAGACAGATAAGAATAACCTGGAAGCAAATATCAGATTTGAGGAGCGTGCGGCTACCTGTTTGCGTTTACATACCGAAATGCAGTCGCGTTATTTTTTTGCTCGATATGTCGCAGGGCTCAGGTTAGGCCCTCTCGGAGTCAAGAGCGTCTTCAATCTTAGTGATTTCTTAGGCGTCAAAACCGATTAGTTGTTCTTGCAAAGACTGATTGCTGCACTTGTGAATGGTTTCTTCATGGTATCTGGGCAAGGGCTCATCCTCCCATTCTCGACGTGTTTAGCCGTCTACATCACGTCTCAACCCCCCCCCCCCAGTGTTCTCATACACCTCTCTCTAGCAAATTTCCGGAAGGCTCCGTGAGCCTCAGCTCCCTGATGCAAAACACGAACTGTTGGTTTGACTGCATTTTAAATACCCCACAGTAGTTAGGCTTCCCAAGAAACCATAGGCAGCTTATTTTATTTTATTTATTACATTTATATACACCTTTATCTTCTAAGGATCTCAAGGTGGTGTTCACACGTGTATGTACACAACTCTATTACGTTAAGCCAGATTATTTATTGGGGACAGGTTTACCAGCTGGTGCAGGCAGACAAACACATATAACTTCAGGAATATATTCCAGATAAATGGGAATTATGTGAACTGACATCATCGTTAAAAAGCGTTGCCATTTGTTCTGTTTGTTGGGCTCTATCTGTGATGGCCCATTCACACGCATGCAAGTTGTCCTTTCCTGTTGCACGTGTGAAGGAGCTTCAGGTTTCACCTCTCTCTCCAGAATGTGTCTCCCCCAATATCCGAGCTGTAGCTGTGCTCTCCGAGTCAAACATTTTTGACGCCACGCTTTGAGGTGGATTACATGTGCACATTTATCACTTGATATTTCATAACTCAGTAGTTCAACTGAATACAGTGGTACCTCAGGTTACATACGCTTCAGGTTACATACGCTTCAGGTTACAGACTCCGCTAAGCCAGAAATAGTGCTTCAGGTTAAGAACTTTGCTTCAGGATGAGAACAGAAATTGTGCTCCGGCGGCGCGGCAGCAGTGGGAGGCCCCATTAGCTAAAGTGGTGCTTCAGGTTAAGAACAGTTTCAGGTTAAGAACGGACCTCCGGAACGAATTAAGTACTTAACCCGAGGTACCACTGTATGTGAATTGCTTCCTCTTAAAAAACGTTGTGTTCGAGGTAATGTGAGAAGATGGAAAACCAACCTCGGTGCTTCCTTAAGGCGTTTGGAGGAAAGAAGGGATATAAATGTAATAATACATTTTTTTTTTAAAAAAAAAAGTTCTTCTGAGAATGGTAATGACGACTGTCCCAGACATGTTGCCTGCTGTTTATGGCGAGCCTCTTCTTTCAACAGCCAATGATGGCATTAAACAAGCCTGACAGGCTTGCATTCTTTCAAACTCGGTCATGTTTTTAAAAAACGACCATATAAACAATGCCTGCCATTGTTCTTAATATTTTATCTCGCACCATTGTTATATACGGCGCTTCAGAGAGTCATATAAGCAAAAGGCCAGATCTCTGCCCCGGGGGAGATTACAGTTTAAACCGCAAGAGGCTAGGAAGAATATCCGGGAAAGCAATTACACTCACTTGGGCATGTGGACTAAAGGAGTGAAGGCAAAACTTGGAGAATGTAAAATATGCATACCAACGGGAATTTAGAAATATCTGCAGCAGGCATTCCAAATATGACTATATTCAGCTTAATTATGTTACAGTGGTACCTCGGGTTACATACGCTTCAGGTTACAGACTCCGCTAACCCAGAAATAGTGCTTCAGGTTAAGAACTTTACTTCCGGATGAGAACAGAAATCGTGCAGCGGCAGCGGGAGGCCCCATTAGCTAAAGTGGTGCTTCAGGTTAAGAACAGTTTCAGGTTAAGAACAGACCTCCAGAACGAATTAAGTTCTTAACCCGAGGTACCACTGTATTCCCTGTGATTGATTAGTTTCAAATAATTGTGCAATGTAGTTTTAATTAATTCTGCAACTGGTTGTTCCTTCTGTCCTCTCTTGGCACAAGGAAAGCAAAACAAAAATAACCTCTGTGCTGCCCGAGTTACAGGAGGATGGGTCCATTCCTGCCAGATTAAACAAAAGGTGGGCTTCATTCCAGCGACGCGTGTTTCTTAATTCACCCTCCTACGGTCCACGTTCTGTTGCGGAGTCAGTAGAGGAACCTGAGTGAGGAGGGCAGGAGTTGCAAAAACAACCCCTCCTCTACTTGACATGGGAGCTAACATGAAACAAAGACGCGCTGGAAATGAATTATTATCATGCTTTTTCAAATTAACCACGTTGTTTCCTCATTGGAGTGGCTTTTTGTTGTTGTTGCTTGTTTTCGTTTTCCCTTTAAAAGTTCAATCTGGCATCAGGATGTCATCAATCTGCCTTATTATCGCCAGTCAATGAAATACACATTGGCTTTTATGATGTTGCTTCTGAAGCAAACCGAGATACACAAAAGCGGCGGGATTCAAGTAGCAACCAATAAAAAGTTACTGGTGCCGGGAAGCGTCAGACGGGTTGGAAGTGGGGAAGGGGCGCGGGGGGAGAGACAGGGCCGGCGAAGATCTGCGGTCACTGTCTACCATCTGCGGTTCGGGTGAGAAGGAGGACGATGACGTCAGCGCCCTCTCAGCATCCTATTAATGCCTCGTTTTAAAAGGCCGGAATGCCGCCTCTGAGTCGGAAGGGGAGGTTGCCCCCCCCCCCCCACCGCCAGTCACGCCCCTCCCTGATAAACGACAGAGATAATGAAACCCAGGACATAGGGTTTACATGAGTCAGAGGAACTGATCCGTCGAGTTTAGTGCTGTCTGCACGGACTGGCAGCGGCTTTCCAGGGTTTCAGGCGGGGGGCATTCCCAGCCCCATCCGGAGAAGCCAGGGCTTGAACCTGGGACCTTCTGCATGCTTTGGTGTTGAGCTGCAGCCTCCACCCCCATCGTTCTACCCGGACACTGAGGTCCAGCACAGAGGGCCTTCTGGCGGTTCCCTCACTGCGAGAAGCCAAGTTACAGGGAACCAGGCAGAGGGCCTTCTCGGTAGTGGCACCCGCCCTGTGGAACGCCCTCCCACCAGATGTCAAAGAGAACAACAACTACCAGGCTTTTAGAAGACATCTGAAGGCAGCCCTGTTTAGGGAAGCTTTTAATGTTTGATGCATTAGAGTATTTTAATATTTTTTTTGGGAAGCTGCCCAGAGTGGCTAGGGAAGCCCCGTCAGATGGGCGGGGTATAAATAATAAATTATTATTATTATTATTATTATTATTATTATTATTATTATTATTATTATTATTATTTCACCATCAGCTTCATTGAGTGGACAGTTTAGAAACAACTAAGCCAGCACTAAGATTCTTGGGAGTGTTATCCCTCTTGCAAGTTTTAGGATGCTCTTAGGATGCTGTCTTATACACCTACAAAGCTCCCCCCACCCCCAGACAGGTGTGGTACCACAAATTCTACCAGACATCTGCATTATGAGCAGTTAAAAAAACCCCTAATAATCCTCAGCACTTGGCAGGGTAATTCCAAAGACCAAACTACCCTGGGATGAGAGAGCTCGTTGTGTTATAAAAGGTAAAAGGACCCCTGACCATTAGGTCCAGTCGTGGACGACTCTGGGGTTGCGGCGCTCATCTCGCTCTATAGGCCGAGGGAGCCGGCGTTTGTCCACAGACAGCTTCCAGGTCATGTGGCCAGCATGACTTAGCCGCTTCTGGCAAACCAGACCAGAGCATGGAAACGTTGTTTACCTTCCCGCCGGAGTGGTACCTATTTATCTACTTGCACTTTACGTGCTTTCGAACTGCTAGATTGGCAGGAGCAGGAACCAAGCAACGGGAGCTCACCCCGTCATGGGGATTCAAACCGCTGACCTTCTGAATGGCAAGCCCTAGGCTCAGTGGTTTAGACCACAGCAGTGTGTGTGGGGGGGGGACCTCAGACTTGGAACCCAAATGTGGCTCTCCAAGCCTCTCTCCCCCCAGGCCATATGCCTTTCACTGGCCTCCTTAAGGGCTTTTGCCTGGCTGCTATGTGTCCTTAAGCTGTGTCACTGCCTCTTGCCTGCCTGGATGAAGAGATCTCTCTAGAAAGAAACTCTGGCTTCTGTGTGGCTCACTGTAGTAGAAAGATAAGAGCCACACCTGTCACTCTTCCCACTTTTGCCTGTATGGGTTTAAACATTTTCATGTGTTCATACCGGAACACATCAAACATGGAGCCACCTGAGTACCTCACTTGCAGTGACCACGAAAGCAATGCAAATACTTCTTGTTCATGGGGCCTTGTTCACACATGCATGATTGACCTGAAATACATCTTGAGAGACCTTTCTCTGCTTTGGATGAAAGCAGCACTGGGCAAAGAGCTAATCAGAAACACAAAACTTGATACAGTGGTACCTCGGGTTAAGTACTTAATTTGTTCCGGAGGTCTGTTCTTAACCTGAAGCACCACTTTAGCTAATGGGTCCTCCTGCTGCTGCTGCACCGCCGGAGCACGATTTCTGTTCTTATCCTGAAGCAAATTTCTTAACCTGAAGCACTATTTCTGGGTTAGCGGAGTCTGTAACCTGAAGTGTATGTAACCTGAAGCGCATGTAACCCGAGGTAACACTGTAGTTCAATCGTCATGATCACAGCCATTGCCTCACGTCACAACAAATGGAATTTGGAGAGATATCATGATCCGCCCCCCCCCCCCGGCAATGAAGCCAAACTATACACATTGAAAGCTGCATGCTTACCCAGGAGTAAGCTCCATGGAACGCAGTGGGACTTTCACCTGAGCAAGCATGCGCAGGCTTGCACAGTCGGTAAGCTAGAATCCAACCTTGTGCAGACCAGTAAAGAAGCCTATAAAGAAGCCTATACAGAGGTACCTCGGGTTACATACACTTCAGGTTACATACGCTTCAGGTTACAGACTCCACTAACCCAGAAATAGTACCTCGGGTTAAGAACTTTGGTTCAGGATGAGAACAGAAATCGTGCTCTGGCAGTGCGGCGGCAGCGGGAGGCCCCATCAGCTAAAGTGGTGCTTCAGGTTAAGAACAGTTTCAGGTTAAGAACGGACCTCCGGAACGAATTAAGTACTTAACCCGAGGTACCACTGTATGTGAGAGAGAAATAGGGAGAGAAATAGTTGAAGGAGGGACAGCAGGGAAAAATATATGCCGATGTGAAATGTGCAGGCTTCTGTATGAGAGATCACAAGACGAGTAGTACTGTAATAACAATTATGACTTTATTTTATTTGTAAAATTATTTATATGCTGCCTTTTGGGTCCCAGCCCAATATCATAAAAGCTCAATAAATACAGTGATCTAAAGCAATCAAAATTAACAAAGGCATCATCATTAACAAATATTTAAAAGGCCAGTGAAAACATTTACAAAGACTAGTAAAAGACTTACTGCACTCTTCAGTACGCCAAGTGCCTCACAATTCTTAGCCATTTGGTTAGAGGCATACATATGTGTGGTAGGTGCATTATGTAAGACTGTGTTCGTGGCAGACAACCTTACTCGGCTATGAGTGAATGCCGAAGAAGAAGAAGAAGAAGAAGAAGAAGAAGAAGAAGAAGAAGAAGGCGGCTGTGGAACAAGGAAGCCAAAATGAGCTTGTTATCTAAATATGGGGCTCCATTGTTTTTCTGTCTTCACTGGGTGAATTCTGGCACAGAATCTTCAAACAAATGTTCTGGAAGAGGCCCACTGAAACATGTGCAACTCGTTAGGAGCAAACAGTTTGAAGATGATAGCCAGAATTGATAAGCAGAAGTATCGTATAGAAATTGAGAGTAGATAGAGAGAAGACCCTCCAAGACCCTCTAGATCAGTGGTTCTCAACCTGTGAGTCCCCAGATGTTGTTGGACTACAACTCCCATCATCCCTGAGCTCTGGCCTTGCTAGTTAGGGGTGATGGGAGTTGTAGTTCAACAACATCTGGGGACCCACAGGTTGAGAAAGGCTGCTCTAGATGCTCATTTAACCTGTGCTGACCTTCCTTAGGCCAAAATACTACGCTTAGAGTTACTGACCTCATTTCCTTCTCCCGCCTTCTCCATGCCGTTCTCTTGAGGGGAAACATCAATTTTCGGATCTCTCTCCATCCAGGGGTGACAATTTGAATAAAATATGGGGGGGAAGGTAAGCCCCATGCTGCATAATCATTCAGAAGACATGGCACATGCACATTTTTTGAATGGCAATGCCTATGAACTTGGGGGCCCTCTGGCCTCCTGAAATATTTTATTTTGTGGGCCAAAAGGACCTTGGTTGCTAGGAGTTGGCTCCTATGTCTCCCGCCATGCTGCAAGAGCAAGCAGGGCCTGTTAGCTAGAACTAGGGACCTTTCTTATCAAATATGAATTGTATGTATGTATGTATGTATGTATGTATGTGTGTATGTATGTATGTATTGGAGAACAGCCTTTACCAAAGTTGTCATGGACTCTGAAGATGCTCAAACTCAGGATGAAAGGAAGAAACATGCTAAGGGGAAGGCACATTTGGCAAACCCTCCCCATGATCAACTCCAACCCAGAAACCTATGTCTCCACTGTGGAAGGACGCGTGGATCCAGAATTGGCCTACGCAGTCACTTATGGACTCACTGTTAAGAGCGTGTTCATGGAAGACAATCTTACTCGGCTGCGAGTGAGTGCCAAAGAAGAAGAAAAAGATTTCTTGCAATTAATGTAGCTTATTTTCCAAACTCAGAGTCTCAGTGTGATTATACCCAGGGCAAAGTGTGCTCCTCCAGCAGGAATTTCAGTATTCAGTTCAGCATCAGCCAGCATTTTAACTCCAAAGTCCAATATCTTATACGCCCTCACACAAGTACATGCTGAAATTTTTAATCCTTAACATCATTTTGCATTCATCCAGTAACCTATACATTCCTTTCAACTGCTGCCAAGAAGCATAAAGGGTGTTCTGCCCCTACAGGGGTCAGTTATTTAGTGACAGCAAATCTCTCTATTAGTATTAGGTAGAAGGAATAACAATGTTTCCCCTTTAAGGAAATACAGTGCTTTCCCCTCTTTTTAGACCCCAAGGCAGGTTGGGAAATGTAGGCACAGCAATAGTCTACTTTCTATTGGCTCTGCCAGAGAGCGGGGGAATACCTCTGGCAGTGGCCAGATCAGGAAGAAACCTCCCTTCCTCCTTTGTAATCTTGTAGCAGTCTAGTTATGGCAAACCCAAGAAGGGCGAACTGATTTCGTCCTTACTGTTCAATCTGGAGATTTCTCTCTTTTTCTGGATAGTATTAACAAAACTCCACAAAGCTCTCATACATAGATTTACTGAAGATAATATAATCAAGGCACATGTAGAAATATTACTCCCATTCCAATAGGCTGTTGTATGGTTCTGAATAAAGATGGTTAGAAACTCTTTCTGAAGTTCTCTGTGGAGCTCTGTAAAGATGAAGTGAGCCGATAGTGTGAAGTGGAATGTCCAGGGTTCAAATCCTAACTCAGCAATCGACTCAGATAAAGGGTCCTTAAGCAAGCCATTGTTCTTCTCATAAGAGCCAGCTCCTAGGGACCAAGGTCCAAGGTCCCTTCTCCCGCCCCAATAATTTTTTTGAGAGGGCCAGCCCCCCCAAGTTAATGGACATTGCCATTCAAATGGTGTGTGCACACTGCGTCTTGTGAACGATTATGCTGGGTGGGGCTTATCTTTTATTCAAGTTGGCATCCCTGGTTTGTTTAGTCTTGTTTGTGGGCTACACCCCATACACATGTACCTGGGAGTAAGCTCTACTGAACTCAACACAACTTATGAGGAAACATGTATGAGATTGTGCTGTCAGAGGTATTACAAACCTACCTTACAATTATTCTAATGCTTGTTGAAATCAGAAGTGAAGTGATTCAAACTTTTAAAACATATTTTGTAGATGTAGAGTTTTCCTGTTATCAAAAAAGACTCTAACTGGCTTTGAAGGATGAAATATATATTTTATCCACTGAAACGAATCAAAAAGGGGGCAGGGGCAGTGGAGGTTAGGATACACCAGGGTGCACTAGCTGGAGTTACATCTCTTCTCAACAGTAAATAAAAATTAACAACACTACCCTTTAAAAAATATAAATGGAATGTCTTCAATGCAGTTTTCTAAAGGAAGTTAGCGCTCGCTCTCTCTCTCTCTCTCGCAAAGAATATTCCTAGCAGAGAAATGTTAGTGTGTGTGATAACTTGTCCCCAGATCCAGAAAGTGCTGGTGTGAATTCTAACACTACATAAAAACTTGGCATTTCCCAGAACTCCCCATAAAACATATGTAAAAGAATTGCTACCCGCAATTCATCTGCAGCGTTACAGTTTTTGCAGGCTCTAGGGATGACTCAGCAAATCTTCCTCCATTATCTCAGTAACTGGAGCTTCAGCCGAAAACTCCAGTCTCCAGACACCGGTGTCAGCGACACCTGACGCAGCAAAATCATAAACAGCCGAGTCATAAGTGATGGTCCGAGGAGTCTGAACTGAGGGCGAAATCCTGATCCATTAAATTTAGTGGGATCGCCATTAGCTTTAATGCGAGCAGGACTTCAGCCAAAGTGAATTAAAGTCAGTCAAAGGATAATGTTTTCGTTGATGCAGCACAATATTTGTGGTGTTGATCTCGTTTCCTTCCCCCACCCGCAGTACTGGAATTACGACGAATTCATATCATCTACCGAAAGATAATAAATATTGAGCGCCGTCCTCCCCCTACCCACCAAGCCTCAACATTCACCGGTTCCAAATGTGTGACCCAGATGTAACCATTTCCATTTACACCTGGAATGTTGAAGTAGACTAATTCATTAAAAACAAACTAAAGCAGAATTAAACAGCTATAATAGCGTTAACTCACAATAAATCTCTCCCAAGAAATAATCGAGATCCAATCCCGCTGGGAATCTTGTACCTAACAAAGTATGCAAAATATGTGTCTAACTTGGTCCCCTCGTTGGAAATAGAGACCCCCCCAAAAAATAGTTTATTAGGTCAAGGAGTGGGGGCAACTTAGTGGGAGCCCCAACTTGTGGGCTTCCCAGAAGCACATAGCAGGCCACTGTGGAAAAAAGTTCTATCAAGTTCAATAGAGTTCCTTGCCAAATAAGTGTGTACTGTATAGGGTTGTGGCCTTAGAATACATCCTTATACATACCTACCCAGGTGAATCCGTATAGAGATGTAGCCTCAACCTGATCCACCAGGGTTATTTTTCTTATTACCTTTATATTGACCCTGTAAGGTTATAGACTCTTGAGAGTCCCATGGACTGCAAGAAGATCAAACCTGAAGGAAATCAGCTCTGAGTGCTCACTGGAAGGGCAGATCCTGAAGCTGAGGCTCCAATACTTTGGCCACCTCATGAGAAGAGAAGACTCCCTGGAAAAGACCCTGATGTTGGGAAAGATGGAGGGCACAAGGAGAAGGGGACGACAGAGGACGAGATGGTTGGACAGTGTTCTCGAAGCTACCAGCATGAGTTTGACCAAACTGCGGGAGGCAGTGGAAGACAGGAGTGCCTCGGTGCTCTGGTCCACGGTGTCACGAAGAGTCGGACACGACTAAACGACTAAACAACAACAACGTTATAGAAGGTAATGTAGAAAATGGACCCAGATCTTCAGGTGGTAAGACAGAAGGTTGATCCAGATCTGGATGATCCACTCCCAATTGTTTAAGGATAGCAATAACAAACAGGCTCTTTCTACCCCCTTTCTCCCCTAAATTAAGTTGCTGAAACAAATACAGGAGTGCGGTGCGAAAGGATTGTGAGCTCAGCGCTTGGACCAATTCCTAGGCTGAGTTTAAAAAGGCATCTTGTCCCTTAATTATGTTTCTCTTTCCCTCCCCCCCCCCCCATTTCACACCTGGCTTGGGTTGGTGGATCTCGAGGTCCTGGTTAAAAAACGAAACAGAACCATTAATACTAAAGCTTTGTCCGCACCTACCACGCAGGGCTGTTGCACGGTTAACTCTACGGTTTACTTCACGGTCCGTGAAATGCTCTGAGCCCTAGAACTCGCTATATAAAATTATTGAAGGATAACTAAACAGCACCGAATGTACTTTTAGACGTCGGCGCAGAATACGTCCTTGTGCCTTTCTGGTTTTTGCAGTCCCGCTGCTTTCCAAAAAGCAGCCTCCGCAGAAGGAGGGAAGAATCATTTGTCCGATTCAACCGCTCTGAGGCGAAGCTTTACTCGGGGCTGAGGGCACTGGCTGGAATAAGGTGAACTAGCTCTTTATCCGTCAGGTACAGAGAGCTCCACGCGCTGTGTTGAAAGGCTCCCTTTGGAAACAGTACGCTTTGGGCTCAAGGACAATCTGGATTTGACGCAATGATGGATTGCAACGACGGTCGCTTCCAAGTTTCAATGTTCAGCAGGGTTGCAAAAATTATAATCAAAATAAAAAAATTAGAGGTAATCCCCCACCCCCGTCAGGAACCTTTACAAGGGAGAACCGCCACCCCGCCCCAACAATCATGGATTGGCTTTTAATTACTACGGGGCAGGCTGAGTTTAGAAAGCGTTTGGGGCTGTGGCAAGGACGATCGCTTTTGGCCTTTGTTGCTACAGCCAAAAGAAAGGATTTATGGTGATGATTCATTTATTCTATACAGCACCTTCAAAGTACTTGGCGTTATGTAAGAAAAAGAAAAAAATAGCCGTGCGCAGTCCCGAAGAGTTATCAACCTAAACCATGAAAGTAGGGCAGGTAGGGAAGAGAAGATTACTTTCTTCAGGAGAGACTGGTTAGGAGGAGATCCTTTCTAAACATGCAGACATATTCTATTATATGGCTATCCTTTCATGTGGGTGGCTGCTTTGAGCAGGGCCAGATTTAGGTTTGATGAGGCCCTAAGCTCCTGAAGGTAATGGAGCCCTTTATATGTCCACATATAAATTGTCCTTTGTCAACATCAAATTGTCAATGTTTTTTGTGTTGAACATATGCTATATGGTAATTTATGGACCTAGTAGGTATCTAAAGCCATTTGCACATAAAAAATATGGATTTTATTAAAGTAATTGTTGAACTGAAATACAATTAAGAAGTATATTAATAGTGAAGGGATGCAGGTGGCACTGTGGTCTAAACCACTGAGCCTCTTGGGCTGCTGATCGGAAGGTTGGCAGTTCAAATCCCCTTGACAGGGTGAGCTCCTGTTGCTTGGTCCCTGCTCCTGCCCACATAGCAGTTCGGAAGCACATCGAAGTGCAAGTAGATAAATAGGTACTGCTCCAGTGGGAAGGTAAATGGCGTTTCTGTGCACTGCTCTGGTTTCACCAGAAGCTGCTTAGTCATGCTGGCCACATGACCCGGAAAAACTGTCTGCGGACTAACGTCGGCTCCCTTGGCCAGTAAAGCAAGATGAGTGCTGCAACCCCAGAGTTCATGAATGGACTTAACTGCCAGGGGTTCTTTACCTTTTTTATATTAATAGTGATTTTTTTGGGGGGGGCCCAAGAGAGTGGGGCCCTAAGCTATAGCTTGTTTAGCTTATACGTAAATCCAGCACTGGCTTTGAGCTTCCTGGAGCTGTTAATAGTTAATAATTTATTTTATTTACTATAGCATACTAGTGGTTCTCTTGTAGCAAACAGTCTGGGAAGTACTGGTTTTGTGGGCTTAAGCCAAAAACCTTACAGGAAAAAGTCATGTTTGCTATATTCCCCCTTCCTCCGTGGTGACCTACATTCCAAACTGCCATACATGGCTGCAACCAGGGGTTTAGGGATCCTTTTTGTGGGGAATGGAGGTCTTGCCCTGCGATTGCAAAACTCCAGGCAGGGTGGGATCTGTCACACAGCTGGCAGGTGGGCATACATCCTGGCAGAACACAAGTGGGCAGGTTGCTGTAGCATAAAGCAGGCATAGGCAAATTCAGCCCTCCAGATATTTTGGGACTACAACTCCCATCATTCCTAGCTAACAGGACCAGTGGTCAGGGATGATGGGAGTTGTAGTCCCAAAAAACATCTGGAGGGCTGTGTTTGCCTATGCCTGGCATACAGCAAGGTTTGCTAATCTTTGCCCCTCCAGATCTTACTGGACTCCAACTCACAACATTGCTGACAATAGACCATAATGGCTAGAGCTGATAGGAGTTTATCAACATCTGGCAGTAAGCCCCGCCCCCTTTCCAGGTATAAAGCAAGGCAGGTGACAGTGACCTCAGAGAAGATGCCACAAAATATAGTATTTATTGTTTAGTCGTTTAGTTGTGTCCGACTCTTTATGACCCCATGGACCAGAGCATGCCAGGCACTCCTGTCTTCCACTGCCTCCCGCAGTTTGGTCAAACTCATGCTGGTACCTTCGAGAACACCGTCCAACCATCTCGTCCTCTGTCATCCCCTTCTCCTTGTGCCTTCCATCTTTCCCAACATCAGGGTCTTTTCCAGGGAGTCTTCTCTTCTCATGATGTGACCAAAGAACTGGAGCCTCAGCTTCAGGATCTGTCCTTCCAGTGAGCACTCAGGGCTGATTTCCTTCAGAATAGATAGGTTTCATCTTCTTGCAGTCCATGGGACTCTCAAGAGTCTCATAGTCAAGGTCATTGAACCCAGGATGACTTTCTCTTCAGAGTGATCTATGCTGTGATTTCAGAGTGATCGGCTTTGCTTTCATCTGCACAGAATGGCAGAAGGGTATATGTTGCAGTGCTGTGTATGCTTAATGTACTTGACAATGCATTGCTCTTCTGGATTAATTAGTGGTACATGTTTGCACATATACAGTATATGGCTTGGAACAACTCAGCAGAACTTTGTAAGCGTATAAAATGATTTCAACAAAGCAGGGGTGGTTTGCTTTTGCACCACTGGAACTGAATGCATTTCTAGCCATGGGCTAGAAGTATGTACTTACCACACAATATGCCCATGTTTCTCACTGGGAGAGGTGTATACAAAATTGAAATTTTCTCCCATACTTAGTGGGGTACTGCAAAGGCCAGACAAATTGCTGGTGGGAGCCAGCGTGTTATGGTGGTTGGATTATTGAGACCGGGACTTGGAGGACCAGGGTTTAAATCACCACTCAGACGTAGAGCTATCTGGGTGACCTGGGGTCAGCCACTATCTCTCAACCCAACCTATTTCACACGGTTGTTGTGAGGATAAAAAGGAGAGGGGGGAAACCATGTATGCCCCTTTGAGCTCCTTGAAGGAAATGTGGGGTATAAATGTAGTAATCAGAGCAGCAGTAGTAAATAACAACAACAGCAACTACAAATGACTTGTGGATTGCCAACAGGCTTTGCCTGACATAAAAATAAAACTCCGCAATTATCCCAGAGAATTCAAATCTCAAAACAAAAATATTAGAAAAAATATGCAGATTCACACATTGCAAAATGTACTTTAAAAACAAAAGCAACTTTCCTTCCTCTTTGTGCTCTCTCTCTTTAAAACTGATGAGTCCCTCCTCTGTTGGACATAGAAAATAATAATAATAATAATAATAATAATAATAATAATAATAATAATAATAATAATAATATATTATTTATACCCTGCCCATCTGGCTGGGCTTCCCCAGCCACTCTGGGCGGCTTCCAACAAAATATTAAAATACAGTAATGCATCAAACATTAAAAGCTTCCCTAAACAGGGCTGCCTTCAGATGTCTTCTAAAAGTCTGGTAGTTGTTTATTTACTTGACACCTGATGGGAGGGCATTCCACAGGGCGGGCGCCACTACCCAGAAGGCCCTCTGCCTGGTTCCCTGTAACTTGGCTTCTCGCAGTGAGGGAACCACCAGAAGGCCTTCGGCGCTGGACCTCAGTGTCCTGGTAGAATGATGAGAGTGGAGGTGCTCCTTCAGATATACTGAAGAAATTATTTGACTGTGAGGGTAAAACAACAATCCTGTGCTCCCTTGGAAAGTATTTGACTTGTACCCAGTGCTGTGCCAGCAGGGTTCAGCTATATCACAATGCAACTTCCATATCTTCTTCTCTCCCCATAACCCCCAAAATCGGCTCCTGAAAGCCCTACTACCCTTCAGAGCCAATTTTGAGGGTGTAGGAGTGGGACTGAAGGGGAAATGAAAGGAGCAGGAGGTCCCAGCTTGTGTACACAAGCCCCTTGCCATGCAGCCCTTTTTATCCAAGGAATTTTTTTAGCTATCAGCTTTTATTTCCCATTTTTCTTTATTCCTTTTTCTTTTTCTGGTGGAGGGAAGCACTGCATCTCCCCATAAGATGAAAGACCACATTGAAATGCAAAGCATGATGATGATTGCTATACTTTACTTTTTATATGCTAGGTGTTGCAACATTAGAGACAGCGTTTGAGAACCATAAATGCCCATGACTGCATCAAAAGAAAGTTACAAGGAGAAACCAATAATTATTGTTGAGAGAGAGAGAGAGAGGGAAAAAAAACCCAACAGCTCAATCAGAGGAAGCGGAAAGCCAGCCAGTTCACTTTCCTCCTGTCATTTCTTCCCGGTATGTTCTTCTCTCCACCCCAACAACAACAACCCTCCACCTTCTTTTCTAATAAATTACCAGCCATACTGTTAAACACTTTACTGGCAGCCTTTAAGAGCATTCTGTCCCCTCAATCCCTAATGCTGTGCTATCTGGCAAAGGTGTTTTAAACAGTGGACACTAACTGTATTGATTTTTTTTGTGAACTTGGAGATGAATGATAAACCTGGGTAGCTGCAGTGATTTATGGCATTTGCTATATCAGGAATGCACTTTCATATTATGCTGTTGTGGTATATACAGTCTTGGTGAACGGAAGTTATTTTTCAGGCTAATGATGATGGTGGTGATGGTGCTTCATAAGCAAGGGTAGACAAAACAATAAATAAAAGACCTACAAGTAAAACTGTGGTACTTTGACTGCAGTCAAACCCATACTTTTATCAGGAGACTCTGATACAGTGGTACCTCGGGTTAAGTACTTAATTCGTTCCGGAGGTCCATTCTTAACCTGAAACTGTTCTTAACCTGAAGCACCACTTTAGCTAATGGGGCCTCCTGCTGCTGCCATGCCACAGGAGCCCGATTTCTGTTCTTATCCTGAAGCAAAGTTCTTAACCTGAAGCACTATTTCTGGGTTAGCGGAGTGTGTAACCTGAAGCGTATGTAACCTGAAGCATATGTAACCCGAGGTACCACTGTATTTGCTCCAATAGCTTAGAACACAAGGATCTGTCTGTGTATATATATATATATGTAAAGTTCTGTCCTATTAAGCAACGAGTAGAGTCCAGAATCTGATGGGTACTTAAATGACAAAGTGATGCAGGTAGGAAGGAACGTGTTTGATTCTTAATTACACAGAATTATGGTCTAATTCCAGTGCTGAGTGAACACAATGGAGTTTGCTTTGTGCTTGAAATGTAAGAGCAGTCCTGGCCTGAATGCTCCGACTGCCAATTAGTTTCTGGGCCCAATTCAAAGTGCTGGTTTTGACCTCTAAAGCTTTAAACAGCTCAGGACCACAATACCTTAAGGATTGCCTCTGCCTGTATGAAACCAACCCAAACCCCACAATCATCTTCTGAGGCCTGGAGGTCTGGAGAACAGCAACATGGGAATGGGAATGGGAATGTGGAATGCTCTCCACAGGGAGGCTCACCTGGTGCTTGGCTGCAGGAGTTGCTGGAACGAGGCACAAAAGACACCATCCAACCTCCTTAGGGTCTTCACTCCTTAGAGGCTTCACCACCTTCTTGACCATAGATCCCACTACTGGTCTTGTCCGCTCAATCCTCCTGAGCCTGTCTTTGCATGCAGAGGAAGACCTTAACTCACCAAGGGTTTGAGACCCATCCACTACTATCACCTGGTTTATCCGGCCAGTCAAAGCCATTCCAGGGGTGAAACCACATAAACTGGCTGTCCCCCTCTTTCTCTGCCTATGTACATATACAGGTAGCCAACAGTGCAGCTAGGTCTGGACCTCAAGCAAAAGTCCAGACTGCCCAGAGAGTGGCAGTCAATAGGGGCAGCATCATACATCTTCTTCTTTGGCGATCACTCGTAGCCGAGTAAGATTGTCTTCCATGAACATGGTCTTAACAGTGAGTCCGTAAGTGACTGTGGAGGCCAATTCTGGATCCACACGTCTTTCCACAGTGGAGACATAGGTTTCTGGGTGGGAGTTGATCATGGGGAGGGTTTGCCAAATGTGCCTTCCTCTTAGCATGTTTCTTCCTTTCATCCTGAGTTCAAGCATCTTCAAAGTCCACGACACCTTTGGTAAAGGATGTTCTCTAATTGAAGTGCTGGTAGGCCAGTGTTTCTCTGTTTTTGGTGTTTATACTACATTTTTAAATCTTTGCCTTCAGAGGGTTTTTAAACCTCTTTTGTTGACCACCAGCATCACACTTTCCATTTTAAAGTTCAGAATAGTTGCTTTGGAAGATGATAATCAGGCATCCAAACAACATGACCAGTCCAACAAATTTGATGTTGAAGAATCATTGCTTCGACACTGGTGATCTTTGCTTCTTCCAATACACTGGCATTAGTTCACCTGTCTTCCCAAATTATATGTAAATTTTTTTGGAGACACCATTGATGGAATCTTTCAAGGAGCTGGCGATGGAATTTAGAAGTGGTCCATACAAGCATATAGTAAGGTTGGTAGCACAATAGCTTTGTAAACAAGCATTTTGGTTTCCCTGTGAATGTCCTCAAACACTCTGTGCTTCAATCAAGAGAAAGCAACGTTTGCAGAGCTCAGGAGGTGCTGGATTTCGGCATAATGTCGGCCCTCATGTAAAGATAACTGCCCAGGTAGGAGAAGTGATTGACACTTTCCAATGTTACATTATTGAGTTGGATTTGTGGTGCTGCACCTTGGTTTTTTGGACATTGAGCGATAGGCCAAGCTTTTCATAAACTTCTGCAAAGATATTTCGGATGGTTTGGAGGTCATCCTCTGAGTGTGCACACACTACGTTGTCATCAGCATACTGAAGCTCTGTGACGGAGGTTATGGTACCATTACTCTTTGCTTTCAGCCTACTCAGATTAGAGAGCTTTCCATGTGTTCGATATATGATTTCTACCCTGGTGGAGAGTTTCCCTTTGACAATGTCTAGGATCATGGCCATGGAAATAATAAATAGAGTTGAGGCGATAACACAACCCTGTTTAACACCTGATCCCACTGTGAGTGGTTCACTTTGAGAACCATTGTTATCTGCGATTGTTGCTGCCATATTATCATGGAGGAGTTGAAGGAGGTTCACAAATTTATCTGGGCAGCTGATTTTCAGAAGCACAGTCCACAGGGCATTATGAAGGTCAGGTCAATAAATGCCATATACAGGGGTTGGTTTTCCTCTCTGCATTTTTCACAAGGTTCATAGGAACGTGCAAGCCCACTCACCATGACAAGGTGATGATCCAGCGAGTGAGAACGTCATACATACTAGCTCCTGGGCTGGTGTGCATATGCATTGGGGCTGATGGCCTGATGCCAAGTGGCACAACTGTTTAAAAACTTTTTTGTTTTTTAATTATAGTCAGGAGTGGTTGGCCAGGCATGTGCACCTAGTATTATTTTATTTATTTCTAAACGTATTTCTATACAGTTATGTAATAAAAAAAACCAGGGGCACGTAAAGCATTAAAACATAAGAACACAATTAAAAACAATGCAGAAAATCATTAAAGAGTATGGCTAATTATTTTCTGTTCCACCCTTCTGCCCAAAGCAGCCCAGAGTGGCTCAAAGGGCTACAAGTGCTCATTTTATTATAATTATTTTACTTAAAAATACGGTATATTATCCTTTGTCTACAACAAACTGCTGCTCCCCCCCCTCGCCCCCACGTCAACATGTTTAGCCTCATGGATGCAGAAGCAAACCCCATTTTTAAATCCCTGTAGTCTAGAGATGTTGCTATGTGTTAAGTGATTTTAACATAAGAAAGTGCACATGCTCAGACGAATTCCTTCCTTTCTTCTTCTTCTTGAAATCAGCGATGCTGAAATGTTGGTGCAAGAACAAACGAAAGCAAATCAGGAATGCAGAAGCAGCTGTGAAATGGAATGGCGGTGGCGGGGGGGGGGGGGAGATGAGAATAGACCCTACTGGGCTACATGGATGGGGGGTGGAAATAATCTGATGAAAACTCAGTGGTGTAGCGTGGGTTGTCAGCACCCGGGGCAAGGCAAGTAATTTGCGCCCCCTAACCCGTGGATTTGCGCCCCCTAACCCGTGGATTTGCGCCCCCTAACCCTAACCCCCAGATGTTGTGCCCGGTGTGGCCGGCCCCCCCTGCACCCCCCACGCTACGCCACTGTGAAAACTTCCTGTGTTTTGTAATAGACAAGTGGAACCTGTAATGCAGTGTTCCAGTGTGGAGTGCTCCTGTTCAGGGTTCCAGACAGACAATCCCACCATGACATCGTGCCTGAGATTCCTGCCATCCCCACCATGTAACAGTCAGCCAGAATTCTGTGCTCACTGAGCATGCTCAGACCTCATTGAGCTGTTCTGGGGCTCTTCCTTTTAGGGTTCCCTCTTCCCCCCTTTGGGTACCTCTGCAAACCATGCTGTTTTCTTCAGTCTGCTGATGGATGGCACTGGTGTTACTTCCCTAGAAAAAGAGGTGCCAGAACTTGCCATGGATGCCTCCCTTGTTCTCTTATAATGACAATGGCACACACCTGAGAGGTGCCAGAACTGAGTTCTGTTGAATTGCGGCTGAAAAAAAGTCCTGGGTGGTACTGTTCGGGCTACATAGGAATTCATAAACATGGCCAAACCGAATATTCCAATGGCACCAATGGGAACTCCCTGCCATTGCGAACAGCAGGCACAGCAGGTGGGGTGTGATTCTTTTTGGGACAGTGGTTGGGGCAAAGGCTTAAAGCCCCTCTTATGTGCCTCATGCCATTCTTCCAACCCACTCTCCCCATTTAAGAAAGAAATCATTCTTTTTTAAAAAAATTAATTAATGATTTTCTTGTTTTACAGAAGCATGTGTAATGCCTCTCGTATTTTTTCCATGTAACATTTTTACAAATCAGTTTCATTTGTTGAGACATTGGGGGTGGAGGGGTGGAGGGGGGAAGATGGGTGGGGGTGGGGTCAGGTGGTAATGTTTCTATTTTGCTTAATGTATGTAGGGTTTCGTGTCAGCGTTGCTCGTGCAGGTTCTCTGCTGTTCATTTGTGTTCCTTTGGTGGTGAGAGAGGTTGGGGTTGGCCTAGGGTGTGGTTATTCATTTGTAGTTGGCTGTGGTGGTCTTTGTTTTCATGTGTGAGTGGGTGTTTTGGATCAGGTTAGCCATATTGATTTGTATGCTGTTGGTGGATTATTGTCATTGTCTTGTTGGGCTGTGTATGTGATAAAGGGGAGCCATACCGGGGTAAAGTCTCAGTTTATTGGTTAATTTTTCTAGTAGGGCTGTTTCCCATACTATTTGGTACCATTGGTCCATGCTTACTTCTGACAGGTCTCTCTAGTGTCTGGTTATGGTGTTTCTGGCTGCTGAAAGTAGGTGGGTTATGAGTTCTTTGTGGTGTATGTGGGCATTGTTGTCTTGGAAGATGTTTAGTATGGCCAATTCTGGGGTGGTGTCTAATACTTGCTTAGTTATTTTACATATTTCTTGTATGGCTGTTGAACAGAATAGTTGGATTTTGGGGCACTCCCACCACATGTGGAGGTATGTGCCTGTGGAGGTGCACCCTCTCCAGCATTTTGGTGAGGTTCCTGGGCGTATTAGCACTAGTTTTCTTGGTGTTAGGTACCACCTGTAGGTGAGTTTCAGAGTGAGTCCTTTTCTTTTCGTTGATACGGATTTAAAGGGGGGTTTAGACCACATTCTGGTCCATTGAGTGGGGTTAATCTCATAGGCTATGTCATTCTCCCATTGTTTTTTGATTGCATCTATACAACATAAGAACATAGGAAGCTGCCTTCTTCTGAGTCAGACCATTGCTCCATCCAGCTTAGTAGTGCCCACACTGGCTGCAAGCAGCTGTCCAGGACTTCAGACATGGTTCTCTCCCAGCTCTGCTGGAAGAGGCCAGGGATCAAACCTGATGCTTCTTCTGCATGCCCAGCCACCCACAGCCCTTCTCGAAGCTGCAGTGTGTGACCAATTCCACATCTAAGTTTGGCCCTCAGAGTGATTAGTACAGAGGATGAGCATGTGGTGGTGAGCCCCATCTACCTTCACGCTGGAGCTGTGATTTCATAGGTTTGTCTGTCCCTTCCCCCTCTTCCCTCTCAAGTGGCTGCAGATCTGTGAGAGAAAATTGCACACTGCCTCCAGGAATACGATGATGTGGTAGAATGTTTGTTATATGGGTCTCACCCAAGTTTGCACGTCAGTGGCCCAAGAGATTATCCCAGGCATGAAGAGCTCTCATTATTTCTTAATATTCAGTGTCTTGATTACAGGTTGGATAATTACAGCTGCACGGCTTGCAGTTGGAGCTTGGTGGCTCAGAGAGTTTCTGAAGCTGCAGTGTATGTACAGTTTCTGAAAGCAGAACAGGAATGGTGTGTGTGCGTGTCTGCGCGCTTGGTGATTCACGAAGGCCTTTCTTGCAAAGAACATAAATCATGGGAAGGATTCGTAAATCAATCCTTTCCCGAGCCCCATAGCCCACAAATGCAAAGGAGCTGATGATTGAAAAGACTGTGCTCTGTAGACAACATGTGAGCCAGGAAGCCTTTTTCTTAAAAAGAAAAAGAAAAAAGGATTAAATTTAAGAGAAGACTTGATGATCTAAAAGCACCTCACTAATCAAATGCAAACAGGGTACAAGGACAGATGTTAAAAGGAGACAGGCAAAGAGCTTCATAAACTCCTCACAGCTACCATGAAAAACATTCCCATAATGTACTAAAGCATTCCATTTTGGTCATATTTAATGCCTTCTAAGAGAAATCATGAACCTAGGCAGTGCTATTTTTCTAGAAAAAGAGATGAACACCTCCCTTGATCTCTTATAATGGCAATGGCACATACCTGAGAGGTGCCGGAGCTGAGTTCTGGTAAGATCCAGATGAAAAACAACAACAATGAACATAGGCTTGGAAAACCCAGCTCTTTCTAGTGTGCTAGGCACCAGGATGGGAAACCACAAGCTCTGGGGACAAACAAGGACCCCCCAGGCATCTCTGTCTGGCCTATGAGAATATGGCCTCAGGCCATATTCTCTCTCCCCAAGTGACATCCATTACCAATCTTGCTTTGCACGCTCCTTGAATGGTTCTACCTGACTGGAATGTGTCCTTGAACATAACTCTTTATGTTCACCTGGATGGAGAACAGAGAAAGCTGTGTGGAGAGATTAGCCAGCTGTGCATAGGTAAAATTTGTATTCCATACCCTCCAAGTGTCCCAATTTTCCAGGGACAGTCCTGGAATTACAGAAGCCATCCTTGTTTCTGATTTGATCCTGGAATGTCCCGGATTCCCTTTTTCTTCTCTCCTACGTCTTGGAGAACAATTAAAAGTGGTGTGTGTGTGTGTGTGTAGGTGCAAATACTGAATCCTGTTTATACTGAAAATAAAATACTTGCACCAAATGAAGGAAATAGTGAAGCTGGAATATGAAGCCCTTCCTATAATTTTGAAGGGAAATGTAAGCAATCTACTTTAAATGCTTTAACTGCAATGCTTCAGCAGCCAGCCATTTTTTAAAAATGAAATGTGTGGAGTGTTCATTTATTATAAATGGAACCTTACACTGTCTACTCAGAATTAAGTCCCACTGTATTAAATGGTTCTTACTCCCAGGTAATTGGGTAAAGACTGTGCAGCCTTATTTTTTTACTCAGAACTAAGTCCCACTGAATCAATGGGATTTGCTCTCTGGTATGTTTCTGATCATTCTCACTGTTGTTGTTGTTGTTGTTGTTGTTGCTGTTGTTGTTGTTGTTGTTGTTGTTGTTATATCCCACCTTTTCCCCTGACAAGGACTCAAGGCAGCTTGTAGCTAAAATTTTATTTTATTCCATTTATCTGTGGAAGGTGTTGTATATGATCCATTCTCGCGCACATTTTTTTTCCTGTACAACAATCCTGTGAGCACTGGCGGAGGAAGAGGAGTGCGGGGGAGCGCACCGCCCCTGGCAGCGTGATCCCGGTAGGGTGCCATCGCGCAGGGGCGCCGACTTATAAAAAATATTGGGGGGGCCCATACCGACTTATAAAAAATATTGGGGGGGCCCAAGACCTCCAAACCGCTGCTGCTGGGGGAACGAAAGGGGCGAGCCCCGGGATGCCCCGACCTTAAGTGAACCTGTGAGGGCCCGCCCTTTGCAGCAGCCGATTGGCTGCCGCCGTGGGCGGTGAATATTAATGAGCTAGGGGGAATCCCCGCTTCTCGCGGGGCTGA
The DNA here is from genome assembly GCF_964188315.1 of Podarcis muralis. Taxonomy (NCBI): domain Eukaryota; kingdom Metazoa; phylum Chordata; class Lepidosauria; order Squamata; family Lacertidae; genus Podarcis; species Podarcis muralis. The sequence goes on along the minus strand of NC_135656.1, from coordinate 10,062,155 downwards.
CGCCAGCCCCGCGAGATTGTTGATGGGTCGAGAGCCCGCAACCCCACCCCCTCTCTAGATCGGGAGTGGCTTTGTTTTAACTCATTACTGAATGTATTTTAAAAGGTAACTATCGTCAAACAAGGAAAATAAAAAATACCAACATAATTTTGTGATTTTACAAAGCATAATATAACTAATAATTTTCTTAAATTATTGGGGGGGCAGAGCACCCCCAAACGAATTTTTGAGGGGGCTCGGGCCCCCTCAGGCCCCATGGAGTCGGCGCCTATGCCATCGCGGCTGCCCCTCGTCCGTGCTGGGCGCCATGCCCTGCAGGCGCCACGCCCCCAGGATGCGCACCAGCCCCGCCTCTGCCTGTTCTCCACCTCCCCAGCGCCGGAGCATGAAGCTCCACCACTGCCTGTGAGGTAGGTGAGGCTGAGAAGTTGTAATTGGCTCAAGGTGACTCATTTAAATTGTGTATATGATGTTTATGTGTACAGGAGATCAAATGTGGGAGAAGCTTCCTGATGTAGAATAGAATGTCCCTATTTTCATCTGAGAAATCTCGGAGGGTATGGATTGATAGCTCTATTCATTTTTGACTCTGGTCCCCCACATGACTGGCATGTGGTCTCTGGAAAATTGCCCAAAAAGGGATGCGGTCTGTAGACTGAAAAAGGATTCCACATCCCTGACATGCATGAAAAGCCACAACAATGGCTGCATTGCAACTTTACCCTGGTGACTGTTTTATAACTCCACACTCGATTCTTCAGTCAATGAATGGTGTGTAACACCTTTGGAAATACCTGGGGACTTTTAAATTCTCCAGGTGTTCTTCTAAAATTCATCACCGATTCCTCTTACAGTATCTTTCCCTTCCTTTCCCCCTGTTAAGAAAAAATGATTTCAAAGTACATTTTAATGTACAGTAGGTTCTGCAACTCTTTTTATGTGCACAGTATATGCATTAAATCTAGAGTGCTGTATTGGCATTGCTCATTTTATTATGACCAATAACAATTGTATGAGCTGCATGTGTGTTTAATATAGTCCTACAGAAATATAGACAATGTACATAATACACAGTTCTGTCAGATTAATCTGATATAAAAATCAACAACTGCCTATGAGCTTGATAGGCACTGCCTTGCAAATGTCCAGTCTTGTTTAAATAGATTGTAATCTCGCCCTTTTCATGTATGCTAGTACCCAAACAACTTTTAAAACTCTATGAATTCATCACCATGGAATGTGAAATAATGAAGACACAAATGAAATGGATTTTTCAAAATATTAATTAATTTGCTACTGGAAGCTCTTGAGATGTGACCCAATTTATCAACCTCTATGACCACAACCTTTGCCAAATCTCCCCTGACTTTGCTCCCTCCCTGTCTTTCTTTGTGGTTCTTCAGATATTTCTGGATTTCATCGACCATCCGGCCAGAGACAGCATGGTCGATGGTTAGGGAGGATGGGACCTGAAGTCACACAAATAAAAACAAACAAGAGAGAAAACTAAAATCTGCATTTAATGGAGCCATGCCAGAAAAAAAGTGTCAAAGACTTTTTAACTAGGGAGGAACATTCAAACATACATCAATACCCACAGCTGCAGTCTGAGGGGGTATAGTGGTGTTGTTGTTTAGTCGTTTAGTCGTGTCCGACTCTTCATGACCCCATGGACCAGAGCACGGCAGGCACTCCTGTCTTCCACCGCCTCCCGCAGTTTGGTCAGGCTCATGTTTGTAGCTTCGAGAACACTATCCAACCATCTCATCCTCTGTCGTCCCCTTCTCCTTGTGCCCTCCATCTTTCCCAACATCAGGGTCTTTTCCAGGGAGTCTTCTCTTCTCATGAGGTTGGCCAAAGTATTGGAGCCTCAACTTCACGATCTGTCCTTCCAGTGAGCACTCAGGTCTGATTTCCTTAAGAATGGATGCGTTTGATCTTCTTGTATAGTACCATGTTGCATTTCTGAGACATTTGAACTGGCTTATTGTGTAGCATGAGCCAGGCTGGCTGGGTGTCACTGAAAAACGGGGAGATTTTCTGGTGTGAGGGGATATACACCATAATATGTCACCCTCTGGCCGGAGAGGTAAGGCAAGATGAGGGCACGATCATCAGTGTGGGTAATATTGCTACTACTGCTGCTGTTATTACTTAACAGCACTTTACAATAAAATTAATACAACACAAATAAAATGCCACGTATACTGTAATAACCTATAAAACAAACTGTCAGCACTATTCATAAAATCAATTACATGTCAAATGAAATGCCTGGGTAAAAAGAAACGTTTCAAAGCATTTCCAAAGTGGCAGGAACTCCTAAGCAGGAAGTTTATCACTCCAGAAATAAATAAATCAGAGAATACATTTTGTCCTGGGTTTATTATTTAACATTCAGGGGTAGCCCAAGTTTTTTTTGCCACCAGAGGTAAAGGGTGAGATTCAGATTTATGTATAAGCTAAACAAGCTATTTTACTTTCTTGGGCTCCATGATCACTGCAGATGGTGACAGCAGCCACGAAATTAAAAGACGCCTCCTTCTTGGGAGAAGGGCAATGACAGGCCTAGACAGCATCTTGAGAAGTAGAGACGTCACCTTGCCAACAAAGGTCCGTATAGTAAAAGCCATGGTTTTCCCAGTAGTGATGTATGGAAGTGAGAGCTGGACCATCAAGAAGGCTGATCACCGAAGAATTGATGCTTTTGAATTCTGGTGCTGGAGGAGACTCTTGAGAGTCCCAGGGACTGCAAGAAGATCAAACACATCCATTCTTAAGGAAATCAGCCCTGAGTGCTCACTGGAAGGACAGATCGTGAAGCTGAGGCTCCAGTACTTTGGCCACCTCATGAGAAGAGAAGACTCCCTGGAGAAGACACTGATGCTGGGAAAGATGGAGGGCACAAGGAGAAGGGGGCGACAGAGGACGAGATGGTTGGATAGCGTTTTCGAGGTTACCAGCATGAGTCTGACCAAACTGCGGGAAGTAGTGGAGGACAGAGGTGCCTGGCGTGCTCTGGTCCATGGGGTCACGAAGAGTCGGACACGACTAAACGACTAAACAACAACAACAACAACAAACAAGCTATAGCTTAGGGCCCCACTCTCTTGGGGGCCCCAAAAAAATTGAAAGGGAAAAAACTGGTTGTACATTTCCAAAATATAAGATAAGAAACAAATAAAATAAAACCAACATACAGCAACGGTGTTTTGTGTTGTGTAGGCTCCTACGATGTAAGTACGGTGCCTTGCCTGCTAGCCTGCTCCCTAAAATATCACTGGTTCATTCATTACTATATATAGGATGCCTACATTCTGCATGGACTGGTTGTAAATGGCTTTAGATACCTATTAGGTCCATAAATTACCATACAGCATATATTCAACACAAAAAAACCCGTGACAATTTGTTGTTGACAAAGGACAGCTGGACATATAAAGGGCCCCATCACCTCCAGTAGTTTAGGGCCTCATCAAACATAAATCCAGCCCTGGGTGAGAAACACACACACACACACACACACACACACACTCCTCATACAGAAGCAAATCAAATCTTACTTCAGTCTTACTGTTGAATCTTACTTCAATACTGGCAGCATCTTTCACTGTTTGTGAAGGAAGCAGTCTAGGCAAGGAGTCTTAGGGCAGGATGCATATGATCAATGTACCTCTGTTCTCCAGTACCTTGCTACTGCTCCCCTCTCAAAGCACCCACTGCCTGCGGCAGCTGCCTTAGTTTGCCTAATGACAGAGCTGACCCCATCAGCATCTACAGCTGAATGGTTGGGTAGCAGACAATGTGAAGGTTCATTGCCTGTCGCCCTGGAGAACTGCTGTTACTTGGGTAAATAGTCTGACCTGGAACAACAGGGCTTGTTGTGCCCTTCAGTGTCCTGTCCCCCATCCAGATCTCAAACCTTGTCTTCCTCCTGGGTTTTGAGAGAGAAGAAGCTGGGAGAGCACTTTTAGGAACTAGACAATCTTTTCCCTCAATGCTACTGAGAAAGCTCTTTCAATTCCAAACAGTTTCGACAGTGAGCCAAGGAGATCTCATCCATCACTACTGTCATTTTTGTACATGAAAAAGAACTTACCTTTTTGTTCCAATAAGCACTTAGTTAGGGGAGCTTTTGCCTGCAGGCTGAAATGGTACAGTCAAAAGAAACGTGTATGACTTTAGCTGCTTACTTGTGAGAATGAGACCTTGGCTGCAGCTGGGAATGAAGACATAGGAGTGAGGCCAAAGGCATACCCTCCAACATTTCTCTGAAGAAAATAAGGAACTCCTATTCGATAATAATAATAATAATAATAATAATAATAATAATAATAATAATACTTGGGGTGGCTTCCAACAAATATAAAACATAATACAACTATGTAGGGCTGCCTTCAGGTGTCTTCTAAAGGTTGTATAATTGCTTATCTCCTTAGCTCTGGAGTCACATAACTCCATACCCTCCAACATTTATCTGATGAAAATAAGGATGTCCTAAGAAAAAGTGGGACCTTCTGGAATCAAATAAAAAACTGGGAGGGCTTCTGTAAATTCAGGATGTCCCTAGGAAATACCGTAGGGACACTTGGAGGGTCTACAAAGGTATCATGGAAAAGGTGGGGTTGTGGGATGTGTTTGAAGGGACGGGGGAGAGAGATCACTTCAGTATACATATGTTCAGGGAGGGATTTCTACATATATGGGGCGATAAAAGAAATGGGCAGTAACTCACTAGCATGGGCAGAGGGCAACAGGAAGGAAGAGCTGGAAGAAAATGCTAGAGAAGGTTGTGAGAATGCTATAAAGCTAAGGATCAGGGTTTTGTGCTGGGTACAGAAGCAAATGCTGAGAGCACCCTCCTCTTCTGATCCAGCACTGGTAAAAATTAGTATCACCCCAGATAAGGGATGGGGAATATTTAGTCCTCTTGGATTCTAGATCCTATCGATCTCAGCTAGCATGGTCAATGGTCAGAGATGATGGGACTTGTAGTCCAGACAGCTGGAGATCAATAGTTTCCTATACCTGTTTTAGTGCTTTGTAATAGGTGTTCCCCCTGAAATTTAAGGTAGTTGCATAAATCACCTTGTGCAGAAGGGATAAGCTTCTCACACGATGCTCATCTCCAAATACATTGGGGAAAATCAATAAAGTTCTTCCAAACTGGAGATTAATATTTTAAACAATGCATTTATAATATGGGTCATTGTTAAACAGTGTGTGTATAAGATTTGGATTAAACGGAGTGGGGGCAATTTCAGACAGATTTCAGATGTTCCAAAAAAAAAAAAAAAAAGAAAAGAAAAACAAGACTGGCACGCATAAGGAGAACCAATTCCACAATAATCAGAAATGCACCAAGAGTGGCAAGACCGTAAGCAGGACAGGTTGGTGTCCCCTACTTTAACTCAGCTGTTCTCCTGTGAATGTATTGCAAGCCAAGAAGCCATAAATCTGATCCCTTTATACGCAGCTGTTTTAAATGATTTCCAGTAATCTGGAACAGTGATCCATGGCCAAACATGACTGCTATGTGCTTTTGCAAATTCAGGTAAAGCCCAGCAATGTGGTGGCAATTGAATTCATGTGCAAAGGTTTTCATCTCTCTCTAGACATAACTGGAATCTACTGTTCTCCTTTTAAAATGACACACCAAAACAAGAAAGATAGATTTTTTGCAGGTACTTTAAAACCATGCTTGGCAAACCTGTAGTACTATAAATTATCTGCTAATACAATGAAAGAATGCACCCAAGCAAGAAAGATCAATGAACATTGTCGGTCATTAAGAGGGGGAAGCTGAACATGAAACCTCTGAAAAATGTTAACACTAAATTTATCATTGTCATGTGTCTCTCTCCCTCCTCCACCATTATTTACAGAGTCTCAGAGGCTCTTTAGACAAATAGTTCATTGCGTAGTAAAATTCTTCTTTGGAAAATAAACTTCAGCGTGCAAGCGGTGGACTGCAGGATTGAATATTCCTCTGTGGAAAATAAATTATGTACATATAGAAATGTAGCATGTCAGGATGGGAAGCTAGGTTAGAAGCCTTCTCCTTGACATCTAGATTTCTAACTGTAGAGAGTTCTTCTTTTTTAGCATTCATGAATTGTGACAAGGGCAAACTGTAGGCCCTCCAGTTCTTTAACCATGTCATTAATATAAAAATTAAACAGGAAAGGCGCCAAAATGCATCACTGTTTGACTCCAGTAATGGTGAGAGGGCCAGTCAGATCCACCTTTACTTTTATCGATGTGTCAGTATATAATGTTTTGATGAGAAATAATAGACGGAGGTCTATATTTCTCTTTTCCAATTTCTGCCACAATGCGTGTCTTGGGACCGTATCGAAAGCTGACTTTAGATTGATAAAAGCGACATATAATTTTTGCTTCAAATTATGGATGTATTTGGGACGCGGGTGGCGCTGTGGGTTAAACCACAGAGCCTAGGACTTGCCGATCAGAAGGTCAGCGGTTCGAATCCCCGCAACGGGGTGAGCTCCCGTTGCTCGGTCCCTGCTCCTGCCCATCTAGCAGTTCGAAAGCACATCAAAGTGCTAGTAGATAAATAGGTACCGCTCTGGCGGGAAGGGAAACGGCGTTTCCGTGCACTGCTCTGGTTCGCCAGAAGCGGCTTAGTCATGCTAGCCACATGACCCGGAAGCTGTTCGCCAGCTCCCTTGGCCAGTAAAGCGAGATGAGCGCCACAACCCCAGAGTCAGTCACGACTGGACCTAATGGTCAGGGGTCCCTTTACCTTTTATGGATGTATTTACATAGCAGAAAGTTCATCACAAAGCACTGATCCAATGTGGATTTCCCTCTTTGGAAACCTGCCTGGACTTCAGATATCACCTTATTTGTATCTGCCTTTAGCATTCAGTTATGTAATTCTTCCTTTTACATATATAAAAAACCCTACCGTATTGGCCTGAATATAAGCCACACCCAAATATAAGCTGCACCTTTAAAATTGGAGAGGGGGGGAGAGAAAAAGAAAGAAAAAAATACCCAAATATAAGCCGCTCCATTCCTCTCTGCTCCTGGCTGCATACTGGGGGGGGGGGGGGCAGAGAGCTGTGCTATGTTGCCAGCGGCCTTTTCTATTCCTCACTCTCTCCCTTCCCGGTCTTGGGGGAGAGGATGGGGGGCTATGTCCTGGGCGGGGGCTGCTTTGCCGCGCTCCTGGCGCTGTTTGCACCAGGAAATGCATAACATAAGGTCGAGAATATAAGCCGCACTTTAACTTTTCATGGTTGGAATTTGGGGAAAAAGTGAGACTTATATTCAGGCCAATACGGTATTTCAAATCCAATGCAGATACCAAAATGGGATTTTAAAAAGCCTGGACAAATGCCAGAGAGACAACAGAAATGGCACCATGTAATGAATAGGATTTGGGGTGGGGGTGGAATTTGATTCAGTTTGCATTTAAAGGTGGACTTAGCTAATTCACAGCTTCCAAAACTACACACAGACAGCAACACAGCAATCCTTCAAAATTCCCTGGCACATATTTGCACCAGCTGCTTATTTTTAAAGCTGGGAGTTCCAACACATCCCTTTAAATTTTTGTTCCATTGCCCAGCTGATCTTATGGCTGAATGAATCTCACTGATATTTTCCCTCCTGTGCAATGAGAACACTATTACGTATTTTTAATATTTCATTTCTCTTTTGTTTTTAAAATATTAATCCTTCCACGTAATGAAGTGGTTTCAAAAATTAACAAGAATGAAAAAAGTGCAAAATGTATAAATACAAATAAATTGAGTAGTACTGCAATCTTCACCATATCTTTGCAGAAGTAAGTCTCATTAATTCAAGGGGGCTTATTCCCAGTGAGTGGGGTTAGGATTGCAGCTATTGCATAGGAACTACAAAACTAACTCAAAAGGGAAGGATCCTTACAGCAACTGTAGCTTCCTTGTTTTGTTTGTTTCTGCATAAAGAAACACTTGTCCTTTTATTTTATTTTCAATTTTTAAAATTAATTTTCCACATTTATAACGGAAATAACATACAAAACACACAAAAGAAAACGCATTACAATACTAAAGAGAAAATATAAAAATAAACACACTTATTACTTCTAAGACCTAATTTAACTTTCATTCTTAAGTGATTTCCTCAAATCCCCCCTAACTGAATTTCATTGTATCACCTTGTAACCGTTCTCCAAAATCATATGCCTAATATAATTAACTCCTTCAATTTACTATCCTCTTTTATTGGTATTCTTATCTTTAATGCTTTACAATCCATTCTTATTCTACCCCTAAGCCTATTTATTACTTCCAAGTAACTTCTATTTATCTTATATCACAATATTTAGCTAAGTATTCTTTAAATTTCTGGCAATCCTCTTATATGTCCTCTTCTTTCTGGTCGTGAATTCTTCCGGTCAGGTCGGCCAGCTCCAAAAAGTCCAACATCTTCATCTGCCATTCTTCTATTGTTGGTTTTTCTTGAGATTTCCAATTTTTAGCTAATAGCAGTGTTGCCGCTGTAGTAGGATACAAAAACAATCTAACATCTTTTTTCGGCAATTCCAATCCTATAACACTTTTAAGCTCACAAGTTTGCATAGTGTCAGCAAAACCACAAATTGCTGCTACAGGTGTGAAACTTTGCGCTCGCCCTCAACCACCTCACATTAGAACAAAGGTAGGGGACCTTTTTCAGCTGAAGGGACACATGCCTTTCTATGGAGCTCTCCAGGGGCCATAGGGGCTGTATGCCAGTGGTGGTTGAGGCCAGAGACAAGTTGGTAGAGCAACAGACAAGATGCTTACCTTTGTACTATGGAAAAGTCATATGCTTCTACCAAGCCTGTTCAACACACACACCTTGATTTGATTCTTCATATTTGAAGGCTGACCCGACCCGAATCTGTGCCATGAACTGCATCAGGAACCTTGCACGATCACATGGTCCTCTGTGTGTGTGTGTGTGTTCCATTGTAATATGAAAGAGTCAGTTGACAGCAATGTTGTCCTTTTTTTGACATTTTGGCATTAGGTAAAAACAAACCCGTTTGCCTGTTGGCTCTGGGTTCTGGCGTGCTGCTACAACTGAGGAGCTGTGTTTGGCTCTATGGATTCATCTCTCAAATTGTTATTTAACAATTTACCTGCTCTTTTGATGATGTATTGGAGCACTGTTCATATTTTGTAGTGTTTTCGTTGTTTGTTGCTCACCCGTAGTATGAAAGGTGTGTTAGAGGACATTCGGCACAGAAACATGTGTGTATACCTTTAAGAAGTTTCTGGGATTAATTGGCTGCAGGTGACCGTTGCTATAAAGGAAAAAAGCTGAGTTTTGTTGCCTGCCTGCAGGAATAACACCCACCAGAGTTTGTGTTTATTTGCTTAGTAATAAAGTCTTCGTTTTAGTTTGGGGTTTTACACCTATGTCTCCTGGAGTCACTCTGTCCTCTGCCACCGGCTGGAAATCCCCCTCCAACAAGGTGGACTAAACATACTATAGCAGCAGCAGCAAATGATACTGGGCAGTTGTTGTACTCTATAGGTGGTACAGGGAGAGGGCAAGTGGCTTCTTCTATGTGCTCCAATTATTGTTCTTTCTTTTTGAAATCTATCATGGGAATCAAGTTACCCTCTGCCCATCAGCTTCTTCTGTCCTGTCTACAAAATATTTTCCCCACAAATACTATCACTGCTGCACTCTTGTATAACTCAGAGCAGTTCAGATAACAGTGGCTGTTCCCATATTGCATGAAAGGATATAGTTACATATAGCCTGTGTGTCATTATATATAGTTTGTATATAGTTTGGGGGTGAGTATAGCTAATTACCGTTTTTTTTGCTCTATAAGACGCACCAGACCACAAGACGCACCTAGTTTTTGGAGGAGGAAAACAAGAAAAAAATATTCTGAATCTCAGAAGCCAGAACAACAAGAGGGATCGCTGCGCAGTGAAAGCAGCAATCCCTCTTGCTGTTCTGGCTTCTGTGATAGCTGCGCAGCCTGTATTCGCTTCATAACACGCACACACATTTCCCCTTACTTTTTAGGAGGGAAAAAGTGAGTCTTATAGAGCAAAAAATACGGTATGTGATTTGTCCCAGGGTCTCCCAAATTCTGCTGCAAACACTCCCACACTAAACAATGTGAGCTGCATTTTAAATAATAATAATAATAATAATAATAATAATAATAATAATAATAATAATAATTTGCACAATGTATTCTGCCTTTTACTATATGATAACAGGGCAAGACGTCTTAAAGAGCACCAAATTCCCACTCCTTAACTACTGCCTCATTGCCCCGCTCAGTCCCCCTGCCTTCCTCCACCCCACCGCCCATTCTGAGATTTGAGCAGACACTGCCCTACGTCTTCTAGCCTTGAAGTTGAAGACACCTTTTTTAGCAAGACGAAGTGCTAGAAACATGGTCCACAAAGGCCGGTCCAGGTGAAGCACCTTTTGATCCTGTATATTTCAAAGGATGTGCTTCATTCTCATCCATCAAGGTAAATGGAACTTAAATGTTCTCTTCCTGAAGTGCTGCTGTCAGCCAGTGTTAGTAACACTGGCCTGACTCAGTAGAAGCCAACTTCCTAGGCTCCTGGCATCATCAAATTTATCACACATGTGTGTGACCAAGTATCATGAATTTCCACAGTGGTTTGCAGCCAGGCAAGCAGGACTTCCCAGTACGTGTTTTGAGAGCAAAACAGAAGGAAGTAATTTCTAGTTTCCTGTCTCTAATTCTGATGACTTGACCAGCTTGATTTTTCCCCACCAATTGTTCACTCAGTAACAAAACTGAAAACAACACCAAGGCATTTGCAGTGTTTTGTCTCTTTTGGCTTGCTCTTCAGCCATTGCACAAAATATTTTTGTGTCTATTAGTTTTCCCAGTAATTCATTTGGTGGGTATCTTGTCTTAACTTGTACTTTGACCTAATTACACAATGTGTTATATTCTGCCAACTGCAAATGAATGCTTTCTCACATTTCTTCTTGTACATTTGTTTGCAGTTTTTTTTAAAAATGACAATTTAATAAAAGAAATGTGAGAAAGTATTCACACAACAACAACACATTTCGTAGTTGGAGGGGAAAGTTGTGTGTCCTTTTGTCCTCTGCCCCAAAATGAGAAGTTCCTCTAGACCAGGGGTCAGCAACCTTTTTTAGCTGTGGGCCGGTCCACCGTCCCTCAGACCATGTGGTGGGCCGGACTATATTTTGGGGAAAAAAATAAATGAACAAATTCCTATGCCCCACAAATAACCCAGAGATGCATTTTAAATAAAAGCACACATTCTACTCATGTAAAAACACACTGATTCCCGGACTGCGGGTCGGATTTAGAAGGCGAATGGGCTGGATCCGGCCCCCGGGCTTTAGTTTACCTACCCATTCTCTAGATTCTGGATTTAAATATTTTTGAAAACTATCTGGCAATCAAAAACCCAAGGACACCCATCAGTCAATTTTTTAAATTAATCTTGCTTTTGTAATATACCATAGCCACTTCACAGATTTGTCCCACCCCGCTTGTGTTTAGCTGGTGCAATTGTGTATTCATGTTGTTCATTGGGTCCCAATGTCCCCACTTTGGAAGGATGTGTGGATCCAGAATTGGCCTCCACAGTCACTTACAGACTCATTGTTTAAACTGTGTTTATAGAAGACAATCTTACTCAGCTACGAGTGATAACCAAAGAAAAAGAAGAAAACTGCTTTAAAGGACTTAGATGTAATGCAGATGTCCAACCCCATCTGAAGTTGATGGGTAGTAAGTTCAACCTAGGTTTCTACAGGGACTAGCTGTTCAATCAAGTTCCCCATGGAATAGCCAATTCAGTCATGTCTCTACCTTACATATGACATCAGGTATGGTGCAAGCAGCTGTGGGTTGTGGAAAAACATGGGCCAATTGGGGCCCATCCCATGCCAAATTTGACTCATGGGCCTGAGGTTCCCCACCTCTGTTCTACAAGCTGACTTGCTATCATTTCTGCCTACATTACACATTCATTTTATTACTAAAAATGCTCTCCAAGTGACTTGGAAAAATATAGAAAACACCATTTTATTAGCAAAACCAAAACAAACTTATTAGAAAAATATATATCAAAAAATCAAAACACTGATGGTGTGCCAGCTAGAAGAAAAACAGCAGGAACTTCCATTTCAGTAGCCAGGAAAAGTTTTCAGAAGAAGAAGGAAGTCTGCCAGACAGGTTTTTCTATTTTTGCTCTGCTGCTGATTTACAGTTTTTATGATGTTGTTATTTATACGTGCAATTTAAATGGTTATTGGATTTATATTGGTTTTATTAATTTATATTGTGTTGTAAGCTGCCCTGAGGGTTCTGGTGATCTGTCTATGGTTGGAAAGAGAAAGGGGGGAGGGGGAAAAAAGGCAAAGAGGATCTCTCTGGACAAGAAACCTTAAAAGGGCAGGTGCCAAGAAGAAAGACGAATGCCCTGTATCCCAATCAGTCAGAGCAAAACTTAAGCTTTCTGGTCTGAGAAAAGGTCCATATATTTCAAGAAAGACAAGGGAAATGCCTCGATCCCATTTTGATCACAGGATCCAAGCTTTGGGAGGTTTCCCAGCAGCTTGAACTGGGCGGAACCAAATCTGAAGCTAGCATAGATGTTGATTACATCTTCTGCTGGTCTTCCATTATATTAGTTAGCTGCTAGCACAGGCTTGGGACATGGGTGGCGCTGTGGGGACGCGGGTGGCGCTGTGGGTAAAACCTCAGCGCCTAGGACTTGCCGATCGCATGGTCGGCGGTTCGAATCCCCGCGGCGGGGTGTGCTCCCGCTGCTCGGTCCCAGCGCCTGCCAACCTAGCAGTTTGAAAGCACCCCCGGGTGCAAGTAGATAAATAGGGACCGCTTACTAGCGGGAAGGTAAACGGCGTTTCCGTGTGCGGCTCTGGCTCGCCAGAGTAGCTTCGTCACGCTGGCCACGTGACCCGGAAGTGTCTGCAGACAGCGCTGGCTCCCGGCCTCTAGAGTGAGATGAGCGCACAACCCTAGAGGCTGTCAAGACTGACCTGTACGGGCAGGGGTACCTTTACCTTTTACCTTTAGCACAGGCTTCCTCAACCTCAGCCCTCCAGATGTTTTTGGCCCACAACTCCCATGATCTCTAGCTAGCAGGACCAGTGGTCAGGGATGATGGGAATTGTAGTCTCAAAACATCTGGAGAGCCGAGGTTGAGGAAGCCAGTGCTAGCAGGTTCCAGAGCTTCACACCACCTGCAGCTTCCAAACTGTCATCAAGAACAATCCTATGTAGAGTCAGGGCCATAGCTATGGGATGGTAAGGTGGGCCCCCAGATGAGGTGGGCGCAGGTGATGGGGGGCACAAAATGGGCTTTAAAAAAGTCCATAAATATCAATATCAATTATTGCATCATAAGAAATGGTTTTAAACAGAGGGTGAATTGAATGGGTGGAGGGAGAGTTGAAGGAGAGGCAGAAGGAAGAGCTAATTTGACAGTGGCTAGGGGGAGCAATCTGGACGGTTCTACCAGGGGCGCAAGATCACCTAGCTACGGCTCTGTGTAGAGTGCACTGCAGTAATCAGAGATAGACAAATCTGTCAGTTTCACATTCTCTCAATTTCTCAATTCTGTCCCCAACAATGTTAAATACAGTGGTACCTCTGGTTATGTACTTAATTCGTTCCGGAGGTCTGTTCTTAACCTGAAACTGTTCTTAACCTGAAGCACCACTTTAGCTAATGTGGCCTCCCACTGCTGCCCCGCCCCCGCCGTACAATTTCTGTTCTCATCCTGAAGCAAAGTTCTTAACCCGAGGTACTATTTCTGGGTTAGCAGAGTCTGTAACCTGAAGCGTATGTAACCCGAGGTACCACTGTACAGTTCCCAACTTTTCTACAGCCATTTGCATTTTAAAAAAAATCCTCATGAAAATTAATCAAAATTTCTCTTTATACCCACTTTTTCTTAATGCACACATTTTTGTATGCAACTTTGACTAATATTCACATTTTTGCAAGCAATTTCCTCCAATGCAACACATTTTTTTTTATTTTCACTACTGCATACATTTTAATGCATTTTACCCTAGGGTGTGCATTTTTGTACATTTTACCCATTTTTGTACACTTCAGTTGGAGAACTAAAAAATTTGGCGGATGGTGCATTTTGAAGGATAATTGTGTGTTGGTTCACGAATTGGTTCAGGAAGTGCAAAAGTGCAAATTATACTACCTAATTCATTAAAATACTGCGGGGAGGGTGAATCTATCTCCCACCCCCAGCAGGTACCCAGTTGGGAGGTTACTGGGGTATACTAGTGTGTTCTAGAACTGAACTGTAAGTTGGCATACATTTGAGTATTTCAGCTGTGCAGTATGGTAGCTTGATTTGCGACATCAACCTAGGTAAAGGGTAAAGGGACCCTTGACCATTAGGTCCAGTCGTGGGCGACTCTGGGGTTGCGGCGCTCATCTCGCTTTATTGGCTGAGGGAGTCGGCGTACAGCTGGTCATGTGGCCAGCATGACCAAGCCACTTCTGGCGAACCAGAGCAGCGCACGGAAATGCCGTTTACCTTCACGCCAGAGCGGTACCTATTTATCTACTTGCACTACGTGCTTTCGAACTGCTAGATTGGCAGGAGCTGGGACCAAGCAATGGGATCTCACCCCGTCGCGGGGATTCGAACCACTGACCTTCTGATCGGCAAGTCCTAGGCTCTGTGGTTTAACCCACAGCGCCACCCACGGCTACATCAACCTACTTGAAACTTAATCTGGTTTACCAAACCTATCTGTGCAAGGACAGTTTATATTAGGTGAATAGCGGCCACACTGCATAATTCAGGGGTAGTCAATGTGGTGCCCTCTGGATATTCTTGGATTACAACTCCGCTCTCCCCTGGCCATTTGGCCACGCCAACTGCAGCTGTGGGGTGTTATTGTACAAAAGCATGTGGAGGGCACCACATCGCCTACCCCTAACATAACATAACACGCCCACGCCCCACATCATATTGAGTTATACAAGTTTTTAAAACCCTGACAATTTTAAGGGGCAATTCAGTAAAATTCTTCCAGTGAGACTGCTACAGGATGAGAAATGGATTTTAAATATAGATAATAACCCCCTTGGTATCCTTTAAAACAAAGTAGAATGTGAGTTTGGCTGTGCATAGTCTTACATGCCTGAAATGGCTTTTGGAACTGGATTTACGTACCCCAGCATGGTGAGAAATGTCTCAACAGTTGCATAACCGAATGAGACAAAACCATTTTCTAAAAGCTGCTGTGTCTGCAGTGAAATCTTCCTTACCATCAATTATCCTTGGAGAGACATCAGGCATCATCCTTGTTATGTAAAATGCAGGTCAATTGCTTGTAGAAGCAAATTTGCAAGGTGTGGAACAGGCAGGCGGAAAATGCGGGGTGGAATTTTCTTTGTCATCTCAAGGTACACCTAGTTGAAGCTGTAACCCAGGGGTCAGCAAAGTTTTTCAGCCGTGGGCCGGTTCACCATCCCTCAGACCTTGTGGGGGGTAGGACTATATTTTGAAAAAAATAATAATAAGCGAATTCCTATGCCCCACAAATGGGACGCGGGTGGCGCTGTGGGTAAAAGCCTCAGTGCCTAGGGTTTGCCGATCGAAAGGTCGGCGGTTCGAATCCCCGCGGCGGGGTGCGCTCCCGTTGCTCGGTCCCAGCGCCTGCCAACCTAGCAGTTCGAAAGCACCCTTAAGTGCAAGTAGATAAATAGGGACCGCTTACTAGCGGGAAGGTAAACGGCGTTTCCGTGTGCGGCTCTGGCGCGCCAGAGCAGCGATGTCACGCTGGCCACGTGACCCGGAAGTGTCTCCGGACAGCGCTGGCCCCCGGCCTCTTGAGTGAGATGGGCGCACAACCCTAGAGTCTGTCAAGACTGGCCCGTACGGGCAGGGGTACCTTTACCTTTACTATGCCCCACAAATAACCCAGAGATGCATTTTAAATAAAAGGACACATTCTACTCATGTAAAAACACGCTGATTCCCGGACCGGATTGAGAAGGCGATTGGGCCGGATGTGGCCCCCAGGGCTTAATTTGCCTACCCATGCTGTAACCTCTGAAAGATATGCAAAGTATAATGTCTGGGGAGCAAGTGTAGCTACCATCCTGACTACTCTAACAAAATGCATTTAGCATATGCTGAATATTAGGTGAACTGGTAGATTCCCTGGCCAAAGGGTTCACAACTGCTTTAGCGAGGGGGGTGGAGGGGACCATCCTGGAGGGAAAAACTCTGCTGGATTAGATTAAAAATCCACCCAGCAGTGGCCGGCTAAATGCTTCCAGGAACCTCAAACAGAGGACATGAAGGCAACTGATCTGCACAAGTTGTTCACCTGAGCATCTGATAATCAGAGGTAGACTACCGTTGAACCTTGCTTTCCTGACTGATAGCCATTGAAGTTAGCGGCCAGATAGAGATTAGGAATTTAAGGTAGGCCAGAAAGAGGGTAAGAATTTATAAGGGGTAGCATGAGTGGGATGCGGGAAAGTTGGCGGTGGGGAGGGAGCCATGGGGAAAGGCTTGAGAAGAAGGGATTTAAAGGAGGAGAGAAGTAGCTAAAATGATGAAAGAAGGGGATTTCTTCCCAGGCCTAAGTAGCAGTATGGCAGGATGCACAGAATGGATGTGAGAGGGGAGGAAGGGCATGGGGAGCCTACAAGCGAGCAATCATTCACAGAGTGAGAAAGAGTGTAAGGCAGGGTTGGGGAAATCTCCAAGATGGTTCTCCAGACCCCCAACCATTAGCCATGCCAGCTGGGGCTAGTAGCAGATGGATTTGAACAATAGCTATATTCTAGCAACATCTGGAGAGCCACAGGTTCCTCCATCATTGGTGTAAGGAAACAGAAAAGATGGCATATAATCAGGTGGAAGAGCAGAGAGTGTTGGTTGAAAGTAAGGTCCAGGAATAGGCAACCCATCTTTAACCCTCTGAGAGCATTCCTGCAGAAAAATGGTATGTGATGGATGACCCATGGGAAAATCCATCTGGCCAGTTGGCTTTCCGCATCCAATAACATTTCCATTGTGCACATGCATGTTTCAGTGTTCTTTATACCTCTTTGACCCTCTCCTTAACTAAAGAAACCAGAATAGATAAGTGCAAAACAGCAAATAGTGCAGACTAGGCCGTACAAAAATAAAAGAAATCATGCAAATGTGTTCAAAGTGCATAATCTATTCACGTCACTAAATTCATGTTTTCTGGATGCAGAATACTATTGATTGATGAAGAGTATATCAGGCTTCCTCAGCCTTCGGCCCTCCAGATGTTTTGAGACTACAATTCCCATCATCTCTGACCACTGGTCCTGCTAGCTGGGGATCATGGGAGTTGTAGGCCAAAAACATCTGGAGGGCCGAGGTTGAGGAAGCTTGGAGTGTGTATGTATGTATATGTGTTTGTGTGTGTGTGTGTGTGTGTGTGTGTGTGTGTGTGTGTATCTCACCGTAAGGTGAAAAGGTGAAAAGCCTGAAGACTACTGATGTAAGGCAAGTTGTAGAGCAGGATACTAGCCATACCCTCCAACATTTCTCTGATGAAAATAAGGACATCACATTCCATAATGATAATTTTACTATTTATACCCCACACATCTTATTGGGTTGCCCCAGCACTCTCGGCAGCTTCCAACATATATAAAAACATAATGAAACATTAGACATTTTTAAAAAACCTTCCCTATACAGGGCTGCCTACAGATGGCTCGGAGGTTGGATAACTCCATACCCTCCCCCAAAAACATTTCTATAATGAAAATAGGGACACCCTAAGGAAAAGCGGGACATTCCAGGATCAAAGAAACGGGGATGGCTTCTCTAAATCAGGGACACCCCTGGAAAATAGGGACACTTGGTGGGTCTGCCCTCAATGGACAAAGAAAGATCTTTACTCTCCATGGACAAAGACCACATGCAAAAGGTTCCCCAATATAGACAGATAAAATAAACCACTGACAAAGTTCAGTGTACTAGTGATATTGCTGCCCAGTTGTCAGCACCTGTTAAATATCTAGGAGAGAAGTGGGAAGAGATTCTTCAAATGTCTCGGCTACTTTCCTAAATGACATTTTGCCGAGACAGAATTTCCCAGCAGCTCCTATAAAACTGCAAATGCCTGACCTAAGCTGGGATCCCCACATCACTTGCCGTGAAGTAAGTCAAACAAAAACAACAAGGAGTCTCATCTTGCCTGTTATGACTTTATATAGAGCAGATGCTTTTTATCAAGTTCCATTTTAATGGATGCATAGTGTCAATTCTATGAATGTTTGCTTGAGAACTCCCAGTGTGTCCAACAGGGTTTCCTTCCAGGAAATTTGAGTATAGGATTTCAGCCTTGGTCAGCAATTCAAGACAAGCTTACTAGGAAAGAAACCCCAATGAGCTCTATGGGATCTGTTGTTGTTGTTGTTTAGTCATGTCCGACTCTTCGTGACCCCATGGACCAGAGCACACCAGGCACTCCTGTCTTCCACTGCCTCCCGCAGTTTGGTCAAACTCATGCTGGTAGTTTCGAGAACACTGTCCAACCATCTCGTCCTCTGTCGTCCCCTTCTCCTTGTGCCCTCCATCTTTCCCAACATCAAGGTCTTTTCCAGGGAGTTTTCTCTTTTCATGAGGTGGCCAAAGTATTGGAGCCTCAGCTTCAGGATCTGTCCTTCCAGTGAGCACTCAGGGCTGATTTCCTTAAGAATGGAGAGGTTTGATCTTCTTGCAGTCCATGGGACTCTCAAGAGTCTCCTCCAGCACCATAATTCAAAAGCATAAATTCTTCGGCAATCAGCCTTCTTTATGGTCCAGCTCTCCCTTCCATACATCATCACTACTGGGAAAACCATAGCTTTTACTATACGGACCTTTGTTGGCAAGGTGATGTCTTCGGAGCAAACATACTTAAGATTGTACTGCAAGGTGCACACTTAACATGGGAGGAATCCCAGTGGGATCAACAGAATTCTTTTTTGAGTAAGAATTAGTTGGATTAGATGGCAACTGTATGCTCACTTCAAAGGCAGATCTAGGGGAGCGCAACTGGTTTAGAGCTTCTGGGGAGCTGCAGCAGGCACCATAGCAATGGTGTCCAACAGAACGCAAGAGGTGTGTGGGTTGGGGAGGTGTACCACTGGAATTTGAGTCACCAAGTTCTGTCACTGCTCACTTTCTCTGGAACAAGTCCCATCAAATTCAGTGGGACATCCTACTTAAGCATGTAGCATATTTGACTTCTTGACATAATCAACATTTTAAGGTTCAGATTTTTCTGAACCCTACAAATACAAAACATAATGGTGTATAATTTTTAGTTTTGGGATGTGGCAGACCCCTACAATATTCTTCGCAGCTGATGTATCTGCTATTACTTTTGGCTCCAGCTCATTTACAGAGTGCATTGCTCCACTTGCCTAATTAATTCCAGCTTGAATCAGTACAAAAGAAATTACCGGCAGTCTGGTCTACTACCAATTTTGCATCCTGCCTACATCCCTCTTCCTACTACTTCAGTGCTTGATGACACATAGGGTCAACAAGAACTTGGCCCAGAGTACATATAAACTTCATTTACACACAGCATTTATTGTTCTAATGTAACCGTTATGGCACGATCTGATAACTCATAAAACGTAACAGGTGCACAGCACGTTCTAATGTGGAGACATGTACTAAGTTACACCAGCTCCATGCAACCACTTGGCTCTCCAAATAAAGGCCCTATCAGCGCCATACAGTTGAAGCAGTACCATGCCACTATAAACAGCCATGGCTTCCTTCAAAGCATTCTGGGAAATGTAGTTTGTTAAGGGTGCTGAGAGTTGTTGGGAGAAACCCTCTTCCCCTCACAGTGCTGCAATTTACAGAGTTCCCTGAGAAGAGGGATTGATCGTTAAAACCAGGGGTCAGGAACCCTTTTCAGCTGTGGGCCGGTCCACGGTCCCTCAGACCTTGTGGTGGGATGGACTATATTTTGAAAAAGAAAAATGAACGAATTCCTATGCCCCACAAATAACCCAGAGATGCATTTTAAATAAAAGCACACATTCTACTCATGTAAAAACACCAGGCAGGCTCCACAAATAACTCAGAGATGCATTTTAAATTAAAGGACACAGTCTACTCTTGTAAAAACATACTGATTCCTGGACCGTCCACGAGCCGGATTGAGAAGGCGATTGGCCCCCGGGCCCTAGGTTGCCTACCCCTGGTTAAAACACTCTGTGAATGGCTGCACTGTGAATAGTTTCATATAAATTTCTTGGGTGGAAGAGGTGGCGGTGGAATCTGACCATACATGAGAAGAAGGCATAGGAAATTATAGTTTCCAAAACTGGTCTAATGACCAGCCATAAAATGTATTACACTTTTCTTTTTTTTAAAGCCTTAAAAATATATTTTCGTTGGTAACACTTTGCTCCATTTTTAATGAATATCCCTTCCCGCCTTTGGCACAACTTCGCTACTCCCTCTGATGCATGACTTTATTGATGGTCCCTAGCTCCGGATATGCAGGGAACATTTCTGGATTTTAAAAGCCCGTGGAGAATCTGCAACATGCTTGTTTGCAAAGCTATTTTACCACCACAAAAAGAAAACTGTACAGAACAAGAAACACAATAAAACTCAAATGCGACAAGTCAGTGGGCTTGCAACCCGTCCACTACACAGTACAGAAAACTATAATAATAACTTTCGGATTTGATAAAATACAGCGAGGTGTACAATTTGGCTTCTTTACTTCACTTTTATATATAAGCTTGCCAGGAAAGAGATTTTGCTTTCCATCTTAACCAAAATACCTTAGATATTTATAGAAAATAAAATAAAATTGGGTTTTGGAGCAGAAAAGTGAGTTGATGGTGATCACAATGACAGTAACACCAACAACACAACCAGTAGTACATAGTGCTTGAGTACTTTATACAAAAAACAAACCAGGTCTCTAATGCAAGGAGCTTACAATCTAAATCTAATCAGGGGGTAACAGCGAAGAGTCTCCCTTCACTCTATGAAATGCATGTATTAAAGGAGATGATTGTGAACAAATTTATTTGCATGTACCCTGGCTTCGTTTTACTTGGGGATGAAGCAGGAGTGCCAACTTCAAATTTTTTTTGGGGGGGGGACACTAAGACTTTTTTCTGAGTAGTCATATATACAATGACACTGTAATCCTATACAGTGCATAGTTTACGTACTGACCTGTCAGTAAGTCCCATTGAACTCAGTGGTTCATAATTCTGATTAAGCTCATGGGGCTAAGCCAAAGGCTTCAAAGAACAGGTGGATTTTGACCTGTACAGTTGCCCAGTTTGCAGCAGCTGCAAGAAAGCATAGGAGAAAGTTTGTTCAACCAATGTTATGGGTTGTTACACTTCCTCTGGTATGTCACTGCAGGGTTTTATTACCTCTATGTATTGTTTATAGCTATAGATTTGTATGATTGAGTGTTATGGCCTGCAGCTAGAACAATAAAAAGTTAGATTATTGACATTTGATATAATATAGATCAATAAATTATCTATATTTGACTTATTTTCCAACCTGAACTCGGCACTTTTCAAAAGAGACTTAATGGAACTTGAGAGAAGATAGTTTTGCAAATGGGGACAACAGCCCAAGGAGAAAGGACTTGCCAACCCCAGCGGCTTCTTTTAAAAACAAAAAGAATCATATGGAACACTTTATGGTTTGCTTGGATTCCACACCCACTTCCATAGAGCTCAGGATATTTTTAAAAACCCACTAAAACACACCACTTTAATATATCACCCTATAAAACAGAAGCGCTCATGAGACTAATGACATTAAAAGCCCAGTTTGACCCTGTGCTCCCTCCGTTCCTGACTGATCTGGGGAATAAACAAACTGGCCTGCCAGCTCTTCTGCATTTAACAGCTAGCTTGATTTGCAGGAATCGGTAGGTTCATAAGCAGGGAGAAAAATCTTTATCCCCTGCTAATGTTCATTGAAGGGTGGCACTGTGGGTTAAACCACAGAGCCTAGGACTTGCTGATCAGAAGGCCGGAGGTTCAAATCCCCGCAAAGGGGTGAGCTCCCGTTGCTCGGTCCCTGCTCCTGCCAACCTAGCAGTTCGAAAGCACATCAAAGTGCAAGTAGATAAATAGGTACCACTGTGGCGGGAAGGTAAACGGCGTTTCCCTGTGCTGCTCTGGTTCACCAGAAGCGGCTTAGTCATGCTGGCCACATGACCCGGAAGCTGTACGCCGGCTCCCTCGGCCAATAAAGCGAGATAAGTGCCGCAACCTCAGAGTTGGTCACGACTGGACCTAATGGTCATGGGTCTCTTTACCTTTACTTTTAATGTTCATTGATCAAGGAGCTGTTCCAGACACCAGTTGTTGTTGCAGTCATGCCCTATCTGTGGGCTTCCCATAGGGGTACCTGCTTGACCACTGTGAGAACAGAATGCTGGTAGGGTTGTTTCCCAGATGGTTTGGTACCAGTGGTCCATGTTGTCTCCTGACAGGTCCCTCCAGTGTCTGGTTAGGATCCTCCTGGCTGCTGAGACCATGTGGCTTATGAGTTCTTTGTAGTGCGTCTGTACTAGGAAAACTAACCAACGAACTCAAACTAACATGGGGACAAACAAAAGAGGACGTCTTCATCCCAGTGTGGCTCTCCTCTATTATATACACAGCCCAACAAGACCACAACAGGAGCACACTGACAGCATATGAAACGATATGGCTAAGTTGACCCAACAACCTCCTCCCCCCACCCACCCACACAAACGAAATTCACTGCAGTCAGCTATAGGCAACCAACCTTGCTCTGCCTCCCCCATCTCTCTCACTGCCAACAAAAACTAATAAATGAATAGATATAGAACCTACCCACATGGCACTAACACAAAAAACTTTCACATACAGTGGCACATCCGGTTAAGAACTTAATTCGTTCTGGAGGTCCGTTCTTAACCTGAAACTGTTCTTAATCTGAGGTACCACTTTAGCTAATGGGGCCTCCTGCTGCCGCTGCACCGCCGCACGATTTCTGTTCTCATCCTGAAGCAAAGTTCTTAACCTGAGGTACTATGAATGAACTTTATTACGGTCACAGACCAGGATAAAAAACAACAACATATAAATAAAATAGCAGTTAGGGTTGTTTTTTTAACTGATAAATGTTGGAGCAAATAAGGACAAAGAAACAAGCATAGGATAAAACATCTGAATAAAATACAAGATTAAACACGGATAATGGATGGATAAAAACTGATAATTAAAACAGAGAAGAACTAAAAACAAATAAAAACATGGAGTTAAAACAACTGTAAGAGCGTAAGGACTAAAAGACTCAGAGTTAAAACAACTATAAGAGGCTGCAGAGTAGAAGCCTCTGAAATAGAGGACACACACAGCATTAGAAACTGATGTGCAAATGTGGTTAAAACAGACAATTAAAACAATGTACAACAATAAATTTAGAAACCATGTGCAACAATAAACTATCCCAGGGAGTTGACTCAGAGTCACCCATGGAACCGAGTTTGGGGATTTTCATGCCGGACTATTTTGAGTTGGGCAAGGTACTATTTCTGGCTTAGTGGAGTCTGTAACCTGAAGCGTCTGTAACCTGGAGTGTCTGTAACCTGAGGTACCACTGTACACTATGTAGAAGAATGAAAGTTCTCTCTCCCTGCTCTCTCCCTGCACCACTCTTCTTCCCCAACTTTGTACTGTCTATAATATTAGCGTCTCACATTGAATATGAACGATCTGTCGAAAGAACTCTATGAACTGAAAACAGAGATGCCGCATGTACTTTTGTTACCCAAGTAAATATTGGGTAACAAATGAATGCTAGATTGGATGAGCCTTTAGCCTGCTCCAGCATGTCTTATGTTCTCAACAGAGGCCAATAATAAAAATTTAAGATAACTGGCTCCCTTATCATGCATTTATCATGCAGATTAGAGGCAGTTCTAATCTAATTCAGTTCTGATGTGGTCCCTGCTCTTCTGCATCCGTATTTGTGTAGAACAGGGATTTGTCATGCATGACTGAAAGGGGGGGGGGAAAGGCTGACCCTGTTTCTAATCAATTTCCAGGAAAATCCTCAAAAGTCCAACTTTTGGCAAGTCTTAGAGAGTTCTGATGCACATGGACAGAGCACATGTTGTGCCTGCAAAAAGGTCTCAGTTTCAGCTATATTGTAATTTTTTAACTTGCATATCATTTTCAAAACCAAAAGGTTCTTTCAGAGCAGCTTCCCATGAGAAGGCTGATTTTATTATATACATACAGTACATATATGCATACAATAAGATAACATCAGAATCCCATCACTAAAACCACACATAACTTAGTAATAAGAAGACATCCTTCTCCAATTTGCCTAATGTTCTCTGGCTTCAATCCCAGGATGTTCAGAAAGGAATGGGCAAATATGTCAGTTCTGTTTTTTTCTTAGTTTTACGTTTTTCTTATATTCAGCTCTCCACATTTCTGCACCAGTCTCTCTCTCTCTTTTTTTTAGTCCTCCTGAAAACCCACCAGTGAATTTCTCCTAATGTATAACTGTCTGTATGCAATTTTACGTAATATACATTTTTTTATGAAGCAATTTCCCCAATAGAATGCATTTTAAATGTTATTTTCACAAATATATGCATTTTTATGCATTGTTTTCCCTAGTATGTGCAATTCTGTAAACATTTCTTGGCTGGAGATCTGCCTGCAAAATTCAGAGAACAGCAAATGAATTTTCGGTTCACATTGGAAAGTGCAAATTACGTCTCCCCCATCCCTATCCCCAGACAAGGAAAAAGTAGTTTTGCAGAAATACTGATCTAGAATTTATTCTTTTATTTGTTTAACAGATTTCCTCCAACCTCCCCACCCCACTCATCTCTATGAATGTGAATATCTTTGTAAGACAATAATAATTTTTAATAGCTGTGACTGATATGAAAAATCCCTATTTCAGAAGGCCAGCCCTAATATTAGGCTTAGTGAAGCAACTACCTCAGGTGACAGATGCTTAGAGACAACAGCAGTATTCCCCTCTCCCCAATCCTCACCTATTTGACCCAGCTATTTCTCCTGTGCTCTCTGCTCGCTCTACTGGAAATCAAAGCTGTGTGCCATATGGCTGCCATAAACCCTCTCAACTAGTCCACGGCCGTCAGGTGAAATGGAAGATACAATCACTCTGCCAGTGTTCAGGTAGGGCTACATACATTCAAATCCTGGGAACTTTAGTGTGCTAAGGGTGCTGAATATTTAGCTCTGTGAGAGTGAATTCTTTTTCTCAGAATTCTTTTTCTGTGTGTTTGTGTGTGCACGCACAAACACACTTTAAATATACGGTTTGCATGCAGTCTGAGATTCAGCTCTCAGTCAAGTCAGCTTCTGAATATGGATTGTGGATGTGTGTGGTGCCTTCTTGTCCTTTGGATCAGGAAACAATATGCATTGGGCTAACTGTGAGTTGAGGCTGCGATCAGCTACACACTTACATAGGTAGTAACTTCTATTGGAATCCAGAGGGTAGCCTTCTACCCAAACATGTTTGGGTCTGCTGGTTCCCAAGAATAAAATAGGTGGAAAGTCTCAGTTGGAATGAGAGTTGAACGAAAGAATCATGGAACTAACTGGAGCCATCCCATTCTTTTGTAAAGCCAAGTTACTCCCATTTTAGGGTAAGCTTAGATGTGCAGAATGTCTAGGTGCTTTTTTAAAAAGGGGACAATTACAGACTGGAGGCCTGTCTCCCCAATAAATCCCCATCAAAGGTTCTCCCACGTCAGTAGAACACATGTACTTACAAGAATTATGTGTGTTTGATGCTAATAAAACCAACTCGATTCACATGTAGGCTGGCCCTTGTTCATGCAACAAGCTTGTGGGTGCCGCCAAAGTCTGTGCAGACTGGGAAGGAAAGGAGGCTGTGGAATATCAAAAGGAAGGACCCCACCCTCCCAGGCCCACCATTCTTTGCAAGAAGAGTATGACCGGATCAGGCCCAATCAGTTCCAAAGACCACCTCTGCATGACTCTGCACACCGCTGACTTTCAGAAACACAGCCTGGCGTTCCTCTGAGTCCAACTTCTGTACCTGCAACTATAATCCAAGTGTTTTTAATGACACCTTGGACTCAAGGTACCAATTAGGCATGTTGGGATAAGAACAGCCTTCAGCTGGATCAGCCTGCACAGATGAGACTACATTTTTCTGAAACAACAAACAGTCAAGAGAAAGCTCGTCTCAGTTTAGGCACCTCTTTGAACTGCCCTGGCAGTTGGTGTTGCAATATGACCGACGCAACTGCTTGGCATTTGTCTCCGCACTTCACCCCAGCTTGTCCACCTGCTTATTCAGCAGTTTTGGGATGGTGGAACAAAGGGCAGCAGAGAAAAGCAAGAATATAAGCTGGCCCCCAGATTTGCAGGAGGTTGTGCTAGCTAGATGACCCTTAGGGGTCCACTCCAACTCTATACAATTCTATGATTACATTATTCTATTTTGAATTGCCTACTAATTTCATTCCACCAGAGTACACAGGTTTACAAATTAGCCGAAGGAAAAGTGACAAATTTCTGCCTCAAAAGCATTTCAGTCTGAAGCTTGATAACTGGGGGCAAGTTAAAGCAATTTAAAACAGGCTTCTGTTTTTTGTGACACAGGGAGGGAAACTTTATTATTAACATTATTCACACTTTGAATAAATCTGTAATTTGAGTGCTTTAATTTGCAAAGTGCTGGGCAATCTTCATTATGGTTGCCCTTGCAACAACTTTGTGAAATAGGTCCCTGTTTTTCTCATGGGTCAGATGAAAATCTGGGGCTGATAAAACCTGCTTTGCCCAAGACCACAGAGCCACTCCATTATTAATTAATTAAATTTGTATACTGCCCTTCATCCAAAAATCACAGGGTGGTGTCCCAGCATAAAAATACAAAATGAAAACACAAAATACGTAATAAAACTTAACCAAAACACCCCCACACACCCCCACACACAATTATTGCATTATCCATGGCAGAGGTAGGTTTCCCATCAGCTTAGCTTTCCCAGAAACTAATTCCAGTAACTACTCAAGGAAAAAACAGCAGACATGGTTCTGCCACTTCCCATTTTTAATTTGAAAAGAACATTTTAATTCCAGAGTCTTCTAGGCTGCTGTCCTCACACAACTTCCCAGCGAGGAAGCCCCAGTGAATTCAATAGCAGCCCTTAACAAACTACAGTGCCCAGAATTCTTTGAGGCAAACGTGCTTCGAATGGGCTTTAAAGGTACAGTTTGCATACAGACTAAGACTGTACACTGTTAGGCTGCGGTCCAATGCACGCTTACCAGGGAGTAAGTACCATTGAATACAGTAGGGCTTACTCTGCAGTAAACATGCCCAGGATTGCACTGTTAGTTCCTATTAAACACAGGCAGTAAGTCAGTAAGACTGACTAGGCATTAGTCTTTGAGAAATGTTCTAAAATCACTACCGATCACCTCTTTCCTGCTTACCACCAGTAGTATAATAATGATATAACGCTTTCCCAGAACCACTATAGCGGTAAACGCCTGCTGAACAAGACTGCCTGGTCGCACTTGACAAGAAATAACGTCACAGCAGTAGTAGCAAGTCACTGATATAATGAGCACAGTCAAAACAGGGTCGTGTAGACGGGATGCTCGCGGCAATTAAACCGCACGTGTGTATGCGTCAGCCTTTATATCCGGGTGCATAGGATGTTCCGAACGTGGTTGAAGAAAAAGGGTCCAATGTTTGGGCTGATAACGTTAAAAGCACTTCTTCCGACTTGGACAAAGAACTTAAACACGAGGATGACTGACCCAGATATTGGACAGCAGCTCTCATCGCTGACCCCTGACATTGTCTGGTTTGGGGCTGATGGGAACCGGAAAGACCGTCTAGACTGCAGTGATGGCCAAACTTGGCCCTCCAGCTGTTTTGGGACTACAATTCCCTTCATCCCTGACCACTGGTCCTGTTAGGTAGGGATGGTGGGAGTTGTAGTCCCAAAACATCTGGAGGGCCGAGTTTGGCCACCCGCTTCCCGGCTTAAAAATCTATGCCTGCCTACCCCAACCCGGTGCTCTCAAAATATTTTGGGCTGCTAATCAGCTTGGGGAAGTCTGACCTGTGCCGATGGAGAGGCGGCGAGCCCGGGAGAGAACTGAATGAGTCAGTTATGGAAGAGTTTCCTGCAGTAGCTTCTGTGAAATTTACAAGAAGGCCACAAGGCTTCCTAGCCATCCAGAAGACCCCTTAAACTGGTAAATAGTCTAAGAAGAGCGTTATTCTTACAGGATTGTTGGGTTGAGTTCCTGTTCCCAAGAATCCTATTTGAAGACCTCGGGTCTTCGGGAAAAGAAAATGGGGGGGGGGGAGAGAGAAGCGAATTGGGGTCCTAACTTCTTGAAAAACTGATTACCAATAAACATGGGCATAGCCGGGATTTATGTGGGAGAGGCGGGACGCCCACCTGTCATCATCCTTTGTCTGGCTCTGTCGAGCTGATTCGGAATGAAATGTCTCAACAACAGTTCATAAAATTATAGAATGGTAGAGTTGGAAGGGACCCTGAAGATCATCTAGCCCAACCCCCTACAATGCGGGAATATTCAGTTGTCACATAAGGGTTGGTGTTATCAGTACCACCTCTGACGAAATTATTTTCTTTTGACCCCAAGTGCTGAGAAAAAACTGTCAAAGTCTTTCTACGATTTCTACTTTTAGTTTAGTATTTTTATTTATTTACTTGATTTAGGGTGGGGCAGCTGCTCCCCCCGCAACGCCCATGTTAATAAATCCTCTTGATTCAGATGCGGTTAGAAGGTCCAAAACTCGAGCAAAGTTGGGTTTTATTTGACCGGGGACGCGCGACGTTCTTTGCCTGCGCAATGCTTCTTCCGTAGGCTGCCCTCCGGGCACTTCTTAGAAAATTGTTTTTTTCGGCAAAATCACCTGTTCGAGCCGCTTTATTTCTCCCGTGTGCCAAGCCTCGGTATTCTGTCTCATTCGTGTGATCGTGTGGAAAGGGATTTAAAATTCGCACACACACACACACATGCATATACACACGAGAGAAAGAGAGAGCGAGAGCGCTATGTCGGTTTTGCTTTCAATTCCCTGCAAGTCTCTCTCTCCCCCCCCACCTCCTCAAGTAGAAAAAACTTTGTTAGCATCTTGCTAAATAAATAAATCGCTCTTACCTTAAATAACAACAAAAGTAGAGTTGAAATCTGATTTTTTAATCCCGTCTAGACCTTCACAGCTATAAATGCATACATACAAC